>NC_092212.1:30013306-30177539 GCF_043381705.1 Parasteatoda tepidariorum | reverse complement strand
TTTTTTTTTTTTTTTTTTTTTTTTTTTTTTTTTTTTTTTTTTTTTTTTTTTTTTTTTTTTTTTTTTTTTTTTTTTTTTTTTTTTTTTTTTTTAGTTGGGTTTCACAATTTAAAAAACGGCTTTTTGTTGCGATTCAGAAAACCGGAAAATCAGTTATCCGGAATAGCGAGGGTTTCGATCGTTCCGGAAATTTTTTTTTTATATTCACTTAAAAAGTTTTTTTATATTCTGTCAATCAAATGTGTTGATCAGCTAACGTTAATGATCGAAATTTGGGGTTTTTGATTATACCTCTTTCGGTAGCATATATTTTTCTTTTCAATTAATTCTGAATAATTAATATCAAACGTTAAGTGATTGGCATCAATGTTATGTAAATTAGATAGCTCGATAAGTACATCTGTGTGTTCGTTTTTCACTCTCTATTCTTTTAACATGAATTACTAAAATCTAGAAACTTGGTTAAACCTGTTTTTTTTTTTTTTTAATGTCATTCTGTCTAAAAGATTTTTGCTTGAGCAATGTCAATAGTGACCATTCATATTTGTGATTCAAATACATAATGATAAAAATACAGTTCTAATTTAACCAGAGACTAGAGAGCATTGATTTCAAGCACCTAATCAATTTTATCTCTTCATAATGTAGTGTAAAACTTCAGCAATGTATAATCTTCAATTTTGTACCCTTATCTATGTGTTACTTCATTTTATTTAATAGTAAATTCATGCAAAACTTTATTAATACTATATACCTATATAGAATTAAGTAGTGTATGTGTCTTAAAATTCCGCTAAATTGAATTTGTATATGCTAAGAGTATATATTTGTGTTATTTTATTCCTGAAGTAACTGTTAGATATTATGTACTTCTGATTACTTAAAGCTAGATTATAAAGTTTGCACCTTTCTATATACTGCATAGATCGTAACGAACTTTTAACTTTCAACCGATTTGTTATTGAATGATTTTTATTTTATTAAATTTTTTAAGAATTTGTTTCATGAAAGATATCATAGTTAACAGTACTTCATGTGAAATATTACTTTTGATGCTGTATGAACTATAAGTTACTTTTGATGAAATATTTATAGTTAAATAAAATTCATATTTATCCTAACTGATATATTTTTCTTATTTAGGCAGCTACTGATGCTGATCGTCATTCTCTGCATTTAACTTTTTCAACCAACCAGCTTAACACTTGGGGGGATTTTCTCCTTACAGTAAATTGTTTTATTTTTTTTCTTCTAAAGATTGTATATGTTCACTCTTTTCTCTTGCTGTCCTAGAATTAAATCATTTAATAATTATTATAAATTACTTAAAATATCATTTAGACACAGTAAAAATGTATACTGTTGAATCTTGATACCACAAACTTCGAAACAAGAATATTTTAATATCTTGAAGAAATCTGAATTTCTAATTTGCTTTGCCGATCATAAGTAAAACCTCTTTTAAATAGATAAATTTCTTAGTAAATCTTGATTTCGTAAAGAGCAAGCATTTACATATACAATTAAAAATTGTATTTGTTAATGCTAAAAAGGGAATAAAGTTATTATTTTGACTGAATTGTTAAAAATATTTAATTTTGGATGTCATAGTATTTTCCTTCAACATTTGACAGTAAATTTGGATAACTTTTTTTGTTTTGTAATTTTTTTAATAGAAGGTATATTTAATGTAATAATTCAATTAAAGGTTCTTTTTAATCCACTATCCACAACATACCTTTATCAATTCACTATGATGTAAAATATTATTAGTTTTAATAAATATTGCGGCACTTGTGGCTAGGTCAGATTTTACAAATTCAAATAAAATGTTCAGTCTTATGATTTTTGAAAATGGCAACTCTGAATGTAAAGAATAAGATTCAATCACATTAAAATAATTAATAAAATTTATAAAACTTGAAAAGAAAGTTTCTAAGAAAGGATTATTATTACAACTGAATAAAAATTAAATATTTGATTGCTATGTGAAACACGTATTCTTGATGTATTTGTTGGTTCGTAGTGAATAATATTTTAACAATTTTAAAGATGTACATATTTAAAATTTTATTTTATTTTCTATTTGCATCTAATTTTTCTGTTGCACATTGCAAGTCTGCTATAATGGACAATATTTCTACATTTTATTTTGAAATAATAAAAAAATATTTTAAATAGCTTAATATTTTAAAGTCTCTTCCTTCGTTAGTGTTCTTATATTATAAGTCTGAAATACTATAATTACAGTACCCTTCTTGATTACTTGCATATTGTTAAATTATAAAACTCACTAAAATATTTAACTGAATAGTTTAAATTTTGTCATTCATGTTCCAACTGCACATTTTTGTAGAAAAA
This sequence comes from Parasteatoda tepidariorum, assembly GCF_043381705.1. NCBI lineage: Eukaryota > Metazoa > Arthropoda > Arachnida > Araneae > Theridiidae > Parasteatoda > Parasteatoda tepidariorum. Next base: position 30,175,178 of record NC_092212.1, on the reverse strand, counting down.
ATGAATGAGTATCATTGCACCAATAAGAGAAAAGTTTTTCTACTTAAACAAATTTCTATGACTCTTGCTGTTTTTAACTTTCTGTTTTCCTGTAAAACAATGTCCAGTTTATACAATCTATGTTGTGAGATTGAGACTTCTAATTTAAAAAGAACATTACTTTATACAGTGCCTATCCTATGTAGATTTTACTGTAGTCTTTAATATTTAGATGAATATAAAAACATTTTATTTGATCATTTTTGAAGAAATTTGTAAAATTTTTAAATGTAGGTTCTCTTCTTTTTTTTCTTCTTTCTTATTGCAATAGAATTGAGTCATTGTATTACTCATATTCCTATTTTTTTATTTTATAACATTTTGTTAACTTTTACCAGGCTACCAGTAAAGCTGTGGAAAGAGCCATGTTGAATGATGTTACATTTAGACAATCCATTTCCAAAGACTATATGGATTATATAGGTACCTGTGTTGCTGAGTCCGTAAGTGCTAGTTATGATTTTCTTTTAAAAAAATGTCTCTTAACTTCCATTAAGTCTGGCTGCAGTTGTAGTGAGGTTTGCTTGAAATTTTATCAAAAAAATTTTTAGTTATGAAAAAAAACAAATGCTAAAAAATGGCTTCATAAAGGAGACGCACACCTGAGCCTAATGAAAAAAGCTGACATAAACTGAAACAAATATATTGTTTTTGCACCAAAACACAAATTTGACTTCTTAGTCAAATTTTTGAAAAATGGGCGTGAATTTTCTTCTTATGAGATCGTTTCATTGTACTTTTCAATACACATTGTGTCATGAGGCAAAGTTCACCATGTCCACAATCTACTTCCTTTTACGTTATTGGGTGGCTTGTGATTTAACAGCTAGTTCATATCTCAAGATTGTTGATTCATATACTTCTACGAATTAAAAATTCATATTCTGATAAAGTTTTCTTGATAGTACTGGTAATCTAAAATTTTAATTTTGTAACTTCCGTAAAACTCATTGCTGATTTATTTCTCTCTTACCATCATCATCCCATATTCCTTTTACCCAGAATTCTCGTTCATGTACAAAACGTTTTATTTTTTTTTACGCAGATTTGTAAGAGTGAAACGTAACTTCAAATTAAGTTCGAGAACACGGGAGTGAGTCTAAACTAAGTTAATTATAGCTATGTTCAAGATGAATTAATTAATTGCCATGGATAAATATAACAAAAGTGTAAAGTTCATAACGCAAAAAAATTTTCCAACTATTTATGATTGTTTGCTTATTGAAAAAAAAATTTAATAACCATATCAGACGCAATAAGCCTAATTTGTGATCAATGTTAGACAGTATGAGGTTATCTACAATTGTCTATTTTGTTAGAAATTCCGATTTGTAACAAGAATTATCAATTCAATACCATATATTTATGTCCTTAACTGCATAAAGTAGAATAAACATTTTTAATATGATATTACAACGTGGAAATTTCGAATTTCTTGCATTTAAGTAGTCACTTTTTAATGCACTAGTCTCCATCTTAATCTATGTGGTAATTCAATAAATTTTTTGTCCATTATTGCTGTTGATTTTCTGATGGTATTTAAAAACGAACCCTATATTATTCTTATACCGTGCAAAATTTGCAATCATATTTTTATTCGTTTGATTTGCACCGATACCGTAGTAAATCCATGCGGCTTTTTCTATCATTTTATAGCAATTATTGCTATGCATTTTTCCAAGATATTTTAAAATTTCCTTATTTTTCATATGTAATTACTATGACACACAGAATTAGAATTGGGCATTTGGTTAGTAATTCTTTGAGTTGACTGCCGCTATTTTCTCAGTCAGTTTTTTGCAGTTCTGTTTGTCATGGATTTGTTCAGTCATGGATATTAATATCCCACTATTTTTTATTTATTATTATGGTACATGATATTGGATCGCATGTTTGAGCAATTATTTTTAACATGCTGGATTTACACTCAATCAGTATTTCTTTTGGTTTTTATTTTTCATGACAGTTGCTAGTTTTCTCTTGCATTAGTTAAATCCCAATGTATTCCATACGATATTATTATGATATAGAAATTAGAATCTAAGTTTTGAGTGTTTACTATTTAATTAATGATCTTATCAAAAGTTGAATAGATTTTTTTGGCACATATTGCTACTGATTTTTGCATTGTTTTCTTAAAATCCTGTTATTTTTAATATGATATTATTTATTAACAAGACTATTTTTTTTTTTCAATTTGTGCTACATATTTCATGGTTTTTAAAAACTGGAACAACAACTCATCAAATGCAAAAAAGAGAAGAAAGTGAGATTTTTTTTTAAAATCAAAATTCCATAATACATTAATTAATTCATGTATTGATGAGCAAAAACATTATTAGATAGAAACTTTTTTCTTTCACGTTTTACATTTTATAAATGTTACTTTTGTGTATAAAATAATAGTCCGTTATTTAATATTTTTACAAAAGCAAAATGAAACTACACATTGAGAAAAGACATTTTAGTTTGATAGTGAAACCAAAAATACATAATCTAAATCTAACCATTACTTCTTAAAAAATTTCAGATCATTTCTTCATTCAGCAATCACATCTTTTTTGTTTTGCAATTACTTTTTTGATGATATCAGATTTATTGCATTTATTTAAATTATTAAAAGCAGATGTGTTTGATAAAATTTTCAAAACAGTTTTGCTTAAATAAATAATGTTTTAATTTCACCTGTAAAACTTGCATACATTTTCTACTGTTGCTTTATTTTATATGATCTAATAAACAAATAACTTTTATTCAGTTTTAAAATTTTCAGATAAATGCAAGTTCAACTTGTTTATAATTATTGTCTTACTTCTTTGCAATGTTTTATTCTTGGTATTTTTATATTGAGAAGATACAAAACAGCAAAAATTAGTTATAACAAAAATTCACTTTTTTTTTTACTTGGCGTACTCTTTCTCTATTTTTAATGTAAGTTCATAGGTTCTCCTATCTAATTGACTCATAATGTTGAAATTTCCATGGTGTATCAATCTGACTATATATGACTTGCACTGTATTTTAAATCTAAAAGTATCTTTTAATAGTTACCTTTCATTATTTACTTTTAAATTATTTTGTTTAGCTTGAATTTAAAGATTAAATTATTAATTTAAATAAATATTTGATTCTTTTTTCTATTTATCTTTCTTCTTACTTTTTAATTTATTCTAATATATTAAGCATAATATTTATAATTTTTCATTTTGTTGCATCATCTTCAATTGTATGGAAAAAAAATATTTCTACTGCTACTAACTTTTTTTTTCAAAAAATTTATTGCTGTTAGTATTATTTTTAAAAAGTAAATTCTTTGTTGTTGCTGTTTTAGAAAGCATTTAAACGATATGGACTTATAAATAAAATCAAAGAACTTGCCAAAAGAGCCATGACATACATTGATGTTGATGAAGCTGCTGATCTGCATTCTCTAAAATTCCTTGAAACATCTTTACCACCTACATTTACCAAAAGTAAGTTATTCCTTAATTGTCCGATCTGTGCACATTATTGCATTAATATTAACTTCTGCATGTAATCATATTTTTTATGATTAGCTACTTCAAAATTATGCATTCAATTTTTGCTAATTTTTATAATTATTTTTAATTTTGAAACAGAGACAATTTCTGTTTTATTGAATGTTTTCCAAACCTGTAAATATGTTAAATTATCAAAACATGGAAAAATATGTTTTTTAGTAGCAAAAAACATCTGAGAAATACTGGTGTTTTGAAAAAATAATTTTTTAATTTGCATTTATAAGGAAAAATGTAGAACATACATATTAACTTACAAGCAGTTTTAATCCTTTATGCAACAGTTTTTTTTTCTTTCTTTTTTTGAAGTTATACTTCTTATGGGACTTCCAACAAGCTTGCGTTAAACGTTTAACGCTTCATTTTTATTGGCCGGGAAATCACGTGGTAGGATCCAGTTTTCCCTCATACATCTCCATATTGTTTTGGTCCTCACTAGCATAAAATTAATAAAAGTCATAAAAGTATTGTTTTTCTATAAATAATTTTTTAGTTTGTTTTTGTACACATATAATTTAATAGGGTAGTATTTTTTATTTTCAAACTCAGTGGATAACAATTGTAAAAAATGAAGGTTACATCTCTTGTGAATATCAATTGATTGTTATGTTTTCTCTTTTCTAATTGCCATTTATATTTCACCAAATGCAGCCATGAGGGATATGAAATTATTTATTGAAAAATCTTTATTGCCACTATCCACTGCAGGTTCACTAGCTCTAGCAAACGTTACTGGTGAAGAAATTGATTATTGTGAACGGCCTGTGATCCTTGCAGGAGATTTTAATGTGAATTTCTCGTTACCTGAAGCTGAAACATTATTAACCTTCCTTAAAGACAAATTTGGATTGGAAATGATAAATGGTAGGAATGATCCAACAACCAAAGGGGGAACTACCATTGATGCAGTTTTTGCAAGAAATATTGAAAAAATAGAACTCAAGCATTTCGTATCTTACTTTAGTTATCATAATCCCATTGTAAATGTTATAGATTTTGTTATGTATTTCTCCTCTCAAAAATTATAATTAAATGATGCGATCAATTGCGAATTGTAAGCAATGTTAATAATTAACGTCGCAGGTTACGAAGTTTAACTTCTTCCGCGCGGAGGGACTCCACACACTATTTTTTTTTTCTCTTTTCATTCCAATTGTAATCATTATTTTTATTCAAATAGTTTCATGTATAAAATAAATAATTATATGTCTTAACTTCTATATTTTATACTAATATAAACTCTTGTAGTTGAAAAAGAGCGCAGTTTACATGGTAATGGAAGTTACTGGAGGCATGGAGCGATTAATCTAAAAGGATTGATCAAAGAGGGTACAGAAGTTCAGTTGATAAAAAAGAGAAATCAAAGGTATTTATGTTTAAACTGTTTTTCTTCTTTTTTCCAATGCCCACCTGGTGAATGACCTTTCGTCATACAGACATCTGAAGGGCAGATTTGCTGCCACTCTTTCAGGGGCACCATATTAAGTGGGCCAATGTTGCTCCCACAGTAAGGACTGATAGTACAGAGAAGGAAAGGACATCCATGCCTTGCCCGAGATTCAAACTCAGAACCTTTCTGGTGCAAGGCCAGTTCCCTGACCCCCACACAGGCCGGTCGGTTTGAGTTAATGTTTAAACTTAATTTAAATTATTTAATAAGACCCGTAAATCTTTTGAAGTTGAATCGTAGTTAACGATTTATGTCTTGTATTTTTAGGTAAAATATTTTGTACTGATAAAATTTCATATGCACCTTGTCCTAATTATCCTTGGTATGCTAATTTAACAATGCAAGGAAACTAATTAAAAAAATAAGTATCTATATATTGGTTTAGAATTGCAATTACGGTAATTATAACTTTTCTAATTTGAGCATAACTCGGGTTAAAAGAGGAATATTTGGAAACTTGTTATATCAAAGTAGTCACAAAAATATTTGTTCATAAAAAATTCACTCTTAAAAAGGAGTTAAAAATTAAAAGCCTCTTATGCATCTAAAAATAAAAGCCATCTAAGCAATTAAGTGTTTCAAGTATGAAGTCTTTCTTTGTTTTATCAGAACTCACTATGTTATAGCTTGGAAACTGATGATTTAAAAGCGTGTGTGGGGATTGCAATGATGTTTAATAGAGTCTTTCTTTTGCTATTGCTGGTGTGTCTGCTTATATTTTTCTGTGCAAATAATTTGGAATTGTATTTTCGAAAGGGGCAAACAAACCCCATACATTTTACCTTTCAGTGTGAATAAAAGGTGATAATCCTTTTAAAATCATCTAACAATTGCATTTTTGTTCCTTACAACTTTTATTTTTGATAATTTCAGTTTCAACTCTTTAAGTGCTGGAAGTAATTGTGAGTTTCCCAGAGAACAATGGGTTTTCCCGAGTTTTTTTTCTTTTCTTTTTTTTTTCGCTTAATGGTCATATGCATTTTTCCTACAAGTGTATTTCAATCTATTATTAGGCATTGAAATTGTTTTATGTAACCATTTGTTTTTAAAAAAAATTATCCAGTGAAATTATCATTTAATTATCTTGTCGTCTTTGCTATTTTGGTGACTTTTTTTTTTTTTGGTTTCAGTTTTCTATTAAATGAGTAATTTGTTTTTATTCAAATTAAAAATTTTAAAACTTTGAGACTATACACATTTTTTTAAAAATTAATGTATAGTTTTTAATAAAAGGAATCACCTAGGATAGGAATCACCATAGGATTCATTAGATAATTTTTTTCATAATTATCATGAAACTTTCAGGTAATAAATAAACATTGTTAGAGTGATAAAAATCGATCAAAGTTTTTATGTTAAGAAAAATTTCTGCATATATATGCAAATTTGAAATATATATATTACATACATATGGACGCATATAGCTGGGGAAAAAAATCATCCTGAAAAACTTTTGATTTAATGATTAGATTTCATGTGCTAGGACTGCATTCTAATGGTTTGAGTATTTGACCTCGAATATGCTAATAATTTCTTGCAGACGATTACAAAATCAGACTCAAAAATGTTCTTTCTCTGAATAAGCATATCTGATTTTTCAATGGATAAATAGTGGCAACAGCAATTATAGTCATTATAGTTTTGTCAGTAGAGTTATCAAAATTTTTAATTCCATAATGCTAATATTTTTTCGCATTTCACTGTTTCACAAGAATTTAAGTCAATTGAAACATTTTTACACACAATTATAAAGTTGTTTATCCAAAAAAAATTACATACCAAAAATTAACTTTAATAATTATTTACTATTTTATTCGCAAGGTATCCGCATACCTGGAAAGTCATTGAAAAATCATGATTTTCATGAATCAGATTCACACATCATGATCCATATTCATGTGATTCAAAAACCACACATCCTGATCTGTATTTGTGTGATTTAAAAATCACACATTGCAATTTGTGTTCACATGATAAACAAATTGCCCATCAGGATTTGTATTAATGTGATTTATAAATTACAAATGCGATCCACATTTGTGCAGTTTTAAAAATTACACATCGCAATATGTATTTGCTTTATTTAAAAATCGCCCATCATGATCCTCATTCCTTCGATTTAAAAAATCCCACAACGTGATCTATATTTCTGCAATTTAAAAATAACTACTCGCTAACTGCATTTGTGATTTAAAAAATTACACTTTGTAATTGGCATTGGTGACATTTAAAAGTCACATAGTGCAATCCCAATTCATACAATTTAAAAATCACACATTGAGATTTGTAGCGCAGCATGTCCTCATCTGGACCTTGCGCCACTAAACCCTACATTCAATTCAATTCAATTCACATTGAGATTTGTATTCACGACTTAAAAATCACTAAGTCATCAAATTTTTTAAGATGTTTTTTGTGTTAAAGATTTGAAGTGCATTTTTTGAAATTTCTTTTGCATTTTATTCTGATTTCACTTGATATAATTAAAATAAGGCTTAAAATATTTATATTTAACATTATTTTCACATTTGTTCTCTATTTGATATCTCTGAGTATCTCTTTTTACCATATATATTTTCTCTATTTGACACTATTATAACTCTATTTAAGTATCACTTTTTCACCAGATATATGTATATATATATATATTTTTCTTAGAACTTCATATTCAAAAGAAATATTTAGCAATTTCTTATGATGTAAATAAAATGTTCAAAAAATAAGCACACAAAATATAGACTAGAACATTTGAAATTTTGCATTTAGTGGTAAGTGTTCTTGTACATAATAACAATGTAACTTAATAATCATATAATTAATATTTTTTTTTTAGTTATATTAAAATTATATCTGTTATATTGTAGCAAGAAATTTATTCAACTAAAATGGTTGGAGCCTAATAAATATAAAAAAATTTAGTGTGACCTAATTTTAAAAAGGATTTTTTTACTGGCATTAAATCCAACTTGTAGTTAATAGCCAAAAAAAAAATGTTTCATGTTAGGCTTTGAAATAAAATTCAAATTTCTATCTATTTGATTTAGATTAATTATTGATGACAACAATCCAAGATTATATCATACTCTTGAGAATCTAAGAGACCCCAGGCCAGTTTCTGAGGAAGAATCATTAGCAACTTATGTGGAATTTGAAATGGAAGCAGTTCCTTCATATTTGTTTCTCCTTAATAAATATCCAGACTTTGTGAAAGTGAGAGATATACCTCTGAAGGATACATTGGATAAGGTAATATATTTACAAAGAAATGCAATGAAATATAAGGAAAATATTGAAAAAATTAAAAAGCAAAAGAACAAAACTAGTGAACGATATAATCTTGTCGTCAGCTCACACGATTATATCTTTACCTAATTTTGTATTCAGGCTTTTGAATTCTTTAAAATTAATTTTTTTTAACAAATTTTCATATTTTTAAAAATATTTTATTTAATAATAATTTTTCTTCTCTTTAAAAATATTGTTTTTTTTTTGCATTTTTAACTTATTTTACGGGTCTTGCAATTTATGTGCAGTAAATAAAACTTATTATTTTTTTCTTAATTTTCTCTGTTAATCTCTCTTTTCTTTAATTCTTTATTGTCTCTTTGCTTTGTTTATATATATATATACACATTTTACCTACTTGGATAGTGTATCTTAAAATTGTGATAAAATTTTTTATCATTTAGTTAGTGCAAACTACACATTACATACATCTATGACTCATTTACATGTATGACAATGTTATAATATATTGCTTATATGATATATAAACTACAAAACCTGATTCCCGAACAACTTTAAAATCTTTTTTTCTTTTTCTTTTTTTTTTCCCTATTAAAAATAATCCATATATTCTTAAAAATATATTACCTAGTTCTACACCGGTGTCGAAAAGTTAAGCATACTTTTAAACTGGACACATATGAAAAAGTATGCTTAACTTTTTAACAGTGGTGTGCTTTATTTTCACTAAACATTCAAATTGTAATTATTATTGCATGTAACTTATAGTTAAGAAATTTCTATAGTATCAAAAGATCAATCAAATCTGTTGCATTATCATGCTATACTGGCCATATATGAAAAAACTAATTTAGCATTTCAATATTTTATAAAATATTTTAAGATTTTATGCATTAAATTGGTACAGGTTAATGAGGCTTGTTAATTGTTGGAATTATGATAGGGAATAAATCATTGTTATAAAAATTATTTGTAAATAAATGCTGTCGATTTGTCATAAACATTTCTTTCACATGCTTTGCTGGCATTGTATGGAAAAGGAAAAAAAACTAAACACATTCTGGGTACACATGAGGTTCAGGGTGGGCACTGACCTGAAAAAATTTGAATACCTGGAATTATCAGGGAATTTTTTTATTCTGTGAAAAACTTGGAAAAGTCAAGAAAATTAGGATAGAAACCTGAAAAAAATCAGGGAGTTGTAAAGAAAATCTAAACAATTTTACCCTCAAGTTTCTTAAATTGATCAATCATTATACCCATTTTTCGACAGAAATTTATTGCCAAACGGTCGAAATATCAACTTAGCAATACTTTGCTTGCATCAAGACTTGCTCCATTATTACCCTGTTCAACTAGTTAAGAATGCCACATAAAATACTATGATGGTTACTAAATGACTAAGCAGTTTATGAAAGGCAAAGATTTTGATTTTTTAAAATTTATTGTTGTGTCTTTGTCGGAGAAAATTATAACTTCGTAATGTCATGTAAAGTCATGAATTTGAAAATCTAAAATGTAGCAGATACCCTGCAGTTTTTAAGCTATAAAAATTAATCAAATGATTAACAAAATCTCGCTAAGTTGTTAAAATTAATTTAATTTATGTAATTATTTTTTTAAGAATATATATTAAAGAACTTACATTCTTAATAATTAGTGATGTAACGAATAGTAATGGGGCCGAATACCGAATATTCTGCCAAATACTTACTTTTTAAAAATTTCTCTTTTGATTGTAATTTTGTAATTAAAGTAATTTTCAAATTTTAAATTAAAAATGAAATAAATATTAACAAAATTGCTTTTTTAATCTTTGTATATTTAAAAAAATTTTAACAACTTGATTTATTTTTTGTAATAATTTAAATATCTTGATGCCAATAACAAGGCAATATGGCTTTTATAAATCTAAATAATTAATAATAGCATATTTTAGTTATAGTTATACTTGTAATTTATATGCTATTTTATTTAAAATAAGAACTCATTACTACTGTTAAATGTATTCTTAACTTTCTTTTTTGTCAGAAAAATTATTAAAACCCAAAAAATTGAGAACTTTTTAAAAAGTTTCACTTTTGAAATTTAATTTTGCAATTAAATAATTGTCAAATTTTGAATTAAAAATGAAATAAATATTAACAAATTTGCTTTTCTAAACTTTCTATATTTTAAAAAAAATTTAACAACTTGATAACAAATTTGCAACAAGAAAACATTTTTATCTATGTAACATTATTAAATACACTTATGTATTATACAACTTAACTTGAGTAAATGTTAGATTTTCTAATAATTAATGCAGTGAAATGTAAGTCTGCAATATTCATGATTAAATATATTTAAAAGCACGTGTAAAAAAATATCTTTCTTTATTATTATGAATTTATTCAGCTAAATATCTAATAATATTCATATTCGGCCGAATAACTTCATTATTCGGCCGAATAACTTCAGTATTCGGCTAGGCCGAATACCGAATAGTGGCCAAATATTCGTTACATCTCTATTAATAATATTCATTAGAATATTGACATTTTTCTTGGAGTTTAAGTGCCCATTCTGCACTAAGTGAAGAAGAAAAAAAACCTCTGACCTGGAAGTTTTAAAATTTTTTTACCGGGAAAAATCAGGGAGATTTGAAATCTGATTTGAGAGGTCACTCTGAGGTTACTAACGTAAGGGTGAAAAATTTTTTATTTTTATGTAAAATAGCCAATTCTGAGCTACTTTTTTCATTTTATTTATTGTTCATTTTCAGATATCTTTTGCAACTTCCTTATATGAAAATGGTTTACTTATGACCAAAGAGCCTTTACCACCTGGATCCGAGGAAGATTATCATTGGATGGGGACTGAGAGCAACATTTAATAGCCTGAACATTCTGAAATCTAATGACTCATGTGCTTTTTATGTTTTACTAAAAAGTTGTTGTATAAAATCGATTTTTTTTTCTCGTTTTTTTTTACTTAGATTTTAATAAATTAAAATAACTGTTGTATATTTTCTTTTAAATCAATTAAAAATTTTGACTTTGATTTGTATAAAAATTAAATATTTTTAATCCCATTTTAATTACGAAGTGTAACATACTGTGCACAAAAAAAGAAAAGCTACGCCCTGAGTAACATTTGATTTAATTATGTAATTTTCATGAATTACAACTCGATCTTAATGGTCCGGTGACCCCAAATCTTCTAATTAATGTAGACACTATTTTAAGTCACGAAATTTGACACAAAGACATACTTTCTCTGAATAAGCATACCTTTTTTCCGACAAACTTTAATTTCTGATTCTCAAAATATTAGGAATAGCTACAATTTGAAAAATATGGCTCCAATAAATTACTCGAATGCAGTCCAAAGTTAGGACTTTTTAATTTTGAAAATACTTTTTGCGTAATTCGCCCTACCTTGAATTTTTTAAGCAAATTGAAAAATATTGGCACACAAGTATAAAATGCATTCATCCAAAGTTAATTCCATCGAAAATAAATTTTTATGATTATATTTTATTAAATAACTAGTCGTCTGTTGCAACCAGCTGATCCACTTACACGGACTCACAGCTTTGCAGTTACACATTGTTTTCCACCTTCAGATAGCCACCACTTCGTTGCTTCACGTGGATTCTCCTGAAGTCGAACTGCATTGCTCTAATTCTGTGGCATTTCTATTTTAGAAACATTATAAGACTGGGGGGAAATCGTGCACGTACTAGCCACTTTTTGGCTCCCTACACGAACTCGCTGCTTCATTGTTCCATATTGACCCTTCAGCCTTCAACAACGTTATATACATTGATATGAAAAGATATATTTATTGATATATGTATATGAAAAGAAAAAAAGTAGGAGTTTAATAATACTTAAATTTCTACATATCAATATTAAAGCAAAGTGTTCTTTGCTTTAATATTAACATCAAATAAATACAGTTAACAGTTAGGGTATATAATGAAACCTATTCTTAGTGATTCTCTGAAAAACTTTTTAAGCCTAAAAGATCAAAATACTTTTCAATCTCAATAAATGATGCTATAAGTAACAGGGTCTTTAAAAGTCCTTAAGAACTGCTTAATTTTTATTTTGGAAAATAAGGGCCCTTAATAGTACTTAATTTTGGTATAAGGTTTTCAAAAGTCCTTAATTTTTCAGCATTACTATACCCTGTAACAAAATTACAGTGACAAGGTGACATTGGCCCAGAACTTAACAAACTCAATTTACGTCAGGAGTATCATAAAACTGTGTGGTGTTTGATTGTATTTTTGGCAGTTATTGATATTCCGGTTTTAAAATGTTCCGATATATTTTAGACAATAGGGGAAATTCGAATTACGTATTTACTTTTTGATGTAATGATTCAATTATTTTTAATCGATTTTTTGGCAATCGATTTCCACAAAGTTTGAAATCTGATATTTTAAATACAATCTTATTTATTATAACAACCAAAACACTTATTTGAGCTTCTCTTTTTTAAAGAGTCCTTTTTGCGTGATTTCGTAGTCGATCTTTGTTTCGGGTTTTACTGCCACAGGCTTTAAGATTTTTAATTTTTATACGAATTTTAATTAATAATCGTTCCATTTATTTACGAATTTTGATTTATGTAATGGATTTACAAAATTCGAAAGAGGAAATAATTAGTGTGTGTTATAATAATTAGTCCTAAAAAGTGCGAGGATATAATATTAGAATTAAAGAAATACTACATTTATAATTAAAAAAATTCGCCTATAATATTAGAATTAAAGAAATACTACATTTATAATTATAAAAAACTTTTAAAATTTTTTATTCTATACTTTTTTCTGTAAACACAATTTTTCTGTTACTTTAATTTAGTAATTGCTATAATTAAAAGTGTCTCGCAGAAAAATACTAGTGCTAGGGAAGTTTGGCCACAGAAAGCCTGAAAAAATTCTGCCACAGGGTCACTATAGTTGATAGAAACAATTTTTCAGTTCGATTTTTTATAACAAAAGTTTGTTCTTTTATTACCTAGAATTAGTCCGTGCATCAAGAGTTGGGCATTTTAGAGAGACAATAAGGGATATGTGTGAAGGGGCTACAGGCAAAGGCCATAGAAATGTGTTGATACCTTTAAAAAATCGTTTTAGACCCTTTTATTTATGTTTCACTGAAAACAAATAAACATATTGGTTTGAAAATTATAAATCTTGTCAAATAATCACAATCAGCAAGAAATTATAAATCTTATTCTATAAAAATTTTCATACAAAAATTTAGTGCAATGACTTGAAAAATTTTCTTTTAAGCTTAATGAAAAAAAAGTGGAATGATTTAAGGTGGTTAGATATTAGTATGGTCTGTTTTTACTTGAAATAGGACCTACTTTAAGTTAAGTTAACATAGTTAAAAAAAACTACTCTCATGCATATCTCTAATTCTTAGTATTAATTCATTTTATCTAAATTAAACATTTTATTAAAAACTTGTAATAATTTTTTCCCAAATTTCTTTATTTACTCTTTTTCTTAAAAATACGAAAAAAGTTGTAAATCCTAATTTTACATTTCAATTAAATTATTAAAAATGGAATATATATTTGTTTCATAGATGTCGTTAACCCATGCCAATCTGAAAAATATTTTTAAAAAACTCTACCCTGGTTTGCCAAAAATTGCCTGGTCCAACTTTGATGAGCCTTGTTAATTAATACAATTATATCAGTACTTAAATTTAAAAAAATTTTTATTATTTTTTATTATTTATTGATTTTCTTTTATAAGACAGGTAAATAATTGGCACTGTAACTTGCGGTGCATATATATTCGATGATAAACAATCATACTATTTTTAAAAATAGTCTTAAGGTCCTTAATTTTTCAAAAAAAGTGCTTAATTTTGTTTAAAAAAAAGTCCTTAATTTTTGCTTTGTTAAAAAAGTAGGAACCCTGTAACATTTACTCGGTATATAATTCGGTATCGTGGGCCTCATATTTCACTAAAATATGAATTCTCAAATGTGATATATTTTCTCTAAAATATGAAAGACCACTCGAAATTTTCTATTTAAGTGTTATAATTAATTCCTTATCTTGGTCTGTTTATTATATTTTAATCGGAGAATAGGTCTCTTATGGCCCTTAAACAAGCATTGAATCCGAAATTTGCAGCCAGCCTTTAATAGAAGTAGCTTTTGAATTAGGAATATATGCAGAATAAAATCCTTTCCAAAAAAACAAACGGAAATTTCTGAATCGCTCAAAATTACTGCAACAGACTTTGTATTAACTCATTGTTTCTCAACAGGGGCGGTGGGAATATGCTGACGGGCGCTGAATTTGTTTTGAGCGGTAAGGGGGCGATGAGCATGTTTGGTCATTCAAATTTAATTTTAAAACTTCGATACAAAATGATTAGAATAAGATTAATTTCATAAATAAAATTAATCTAAAATTAACATTGAAGAAAAATTAATTTGACAAATTAAGTTCATCCGATTCAGCATTTGTACCAGCAATAAAACGAACTTATGTAACACCCATTCTTCAATCCGAAGCATGAGTCAGTTGTTTTTGTCAAATTCAAGCTATTTAGCGAAGTGCATGCGCTTTCAGTATAAATGTTTGATTTGACCCTTGTTTCTTAGGATGGTTATCGTTCGCTTCCTTTCAGTTTTTCCCCCAGATTATGATTCGATTTCATTGTTTATTTGACCAGGTACGTGCTCAAATTAGTTCTTTATCGTAAATTATTTATTAATTTTGAGGAATATGGGTTTCTTTCATCGTTTGTATTTTGCTGCCACAAACAATGTCGGTTAACAAAAAGAAGTGTCGGCAATACAGTGTCACATACTTGAAGTTCGAATTTGTTCAATCGCAGAAGAACTCTCAATTACGCAAATGTTTACTTTGTTACAAAGTGCAAAAAATTCATCCTGACAAACAAAATATAGATTTGTCATTTTTCACGAACATCGAGGATAAGTTTTAGAAGGTATTTTCGGCCTCAGGCTCACTAGCAACCTCATCACAAAAATGCGACGATAGTTTGATAGCCTCTTATAATATATCAAAATTAATTGCTAAATCTAGGAATCTTTCTTAACATCGGTGAAGCGTTGACTCTGCCGTCTGGCAAGGAAGTTTTAGAAACAATTTTACACCATCCAGCCGCATTTAATATAATCAAAAATATCTTATTAAGCAACGATACAGTGCGGTGACGAATTGATGAGATAGTTGAAGTTTCCTTGTGCAAACTTTTGATATCCAACGAATTTCCCTTCAAGTTGATGAGTCAACCTTACCAAGTAATGGGGCTTTACTGTTGGCGTACGTCTGGTTTGTGAAGGACGGAAAAATTATTCAAGAAATGCTTTTTGCAAGAAGCTTGATTGAAGATATCAAAGGTAAATCGATAGATCTGTTTTTAAGATTACTTTAAAGAGAAAAACATTCCTCTTTCAAATATGTTGCCACTGATAGACCTCCTACAATGATGGGTCGATATCGTGGGTTTATCACCTTTTTAAAGAGGGTGGTACCACATATTTTAGCTGTTCACTGCGTAATTCACAGACAGCATTTAGTTGTAAAAAATCTCAGTGATTGTTTGCATCAGTCATTGCAAAATATGTCGAGCTCTGCTGTGAACAAAATTCGCAGTAATGCTCTCAACGATCGATTATTCAAAAACTGTGTAAAAAAAAAAAAATTCAATCGCTTGCTAGTACATAATGAGATTCTCTGGTTTTCCTAAGGCGTCTGTCTCAATAGGTTTTAGAATATTTTCGACTCTGTGCTTGAGTTCCTCGAAGTCAGAGATGTATGTCTGAGAGAGACGGATTGTTAGAATTTAAGATAGACGTTGCATGCTTGAAGGATTTATTTGCAAAATTTAATGGTGTTAATTTAAAACTTCAAAGCGACGAACTCAATTTGATCACTACAAAATCAGTTATATCTGCCGTTTTAAAATAAACTCATTTTGTGGAAGCGGAATAAGTTCAGACAACTTCCAATCTAATCGGATCTTAAAAAGAATGATGAAATTCCCTCTGATACTAAAGAATATTGTCAACACCAAGAGTCTTCACGGTTGGACTTTTCTCACCGTTTAATAGATGATTTATCCCTGAAAACCCCTCCAGGGGTTATGAACCATTTTGTGAAGATTAAAACAGCAGAGATTCAGATTCAGGAGGAATTGTTCGAACTTTCAACTAATGAAACTTTGAAATAGTGATCGACTCACAGAATTTTGGCTTCAAGGTCGCCTCTACCCTAGACTGTGGTCTATCATCAAAATTTTTTTAATTGCTTTCCCTTCCTCCTACCTTGTCAAACAAAAAAGAGAAAACGAGGGGACTTACATCATCACCTCACAAAAAAAATTTAACCGAACGTTAAGAAACTGGCTCTGAACCTTCAAGCACAATTATCTCACTTACACAGTTACTTAATTGTTTCGTTGATACTTTTTTGAGAAAAAAAATATTTTTGGGAGTTTAATTTGAAAGCTTGCGAACTGTGGGATCATTATAAAAGGGCTCCACTGTAGAATACTTCTTCAAGTTTCATTTTTAACCACAGAAGTCAAAATTTTAGTTTGAATATTGGATGAAGGATTTACCAACAATAAATACATATTTTAAATGAAATTGAAGGAGGAATGCTGTCAATTATTTTATCATTTGTTTAGGTGGTGGGAACCATTATATCGCAGATTGAATATACAGTAGTCTTGATAATTTGAGATGGACGGGACCGAGCCTACCTCTAACTCTCAAAAGCTTAAAATTTAATAAATATTATTTTTAAAGAAAATTTAGTTACATTAGAGGATCAGGGTACATATATTGCATCACACCCAGTTACAATATTTACTATATTACTGCATCATGTTGTACTTTAAAATAATTGTCTTGTTTAAACACAATGTTCACATGTTTCAGTGTTTAACACACAAATTTGTTTTTCAACATTCAGTTGTAGTAATCATCGTAAAGCCAATCCTAAATCATTCCATGTATTGTGTGTGTGTTGGTCATTGTTTGGAAGCAAGACTGATTTCTCTCTCTAGCTCGGATTTATGGGAAACTCGAACTATCGAGATTCTACTGTGCTTAAAAATGAATATAAAAAATTAGTTGAAGGACAATACAATATGTTAGATGAAATAAAAGAAATTAACATTTCAAGTATTTATTTTTTATTTTTCAAATAAATTTCAAATAAAACTCTCTCCAAAACACAGAATAGAACATAGCAAATAACTTTATACAAATTCTCTGTCTTTATACAATTTACAAAGAAATATTGCTACATTTTCTTTTTAATATTGAAAACATGAATTGGTTAGCGTAGTGCTATATGCAACATGTATATATTTATAAATTATTTTACAGGTTTAGCAGTTCACGTTATTTGAATAACATTTATCTACAGAAAGGGTGGAATTCGAAAGGCACTGAAAAAACTTTTTTAGTCACTTGTGTACATTTTAAATGCAGAAATACCATTCTCTATCACAAAATATAACAAAAAAAGCTAACTATAAATAAACATTATTAAATTTCTTAAAAAAAAAAGCATCACTGATTTTGTTTGCAACTATATAAAATATTTTACGAAGTTGAATATTTAGTTTAGAAATATTAATACAGTTAAAAGCTTAATATAAAAGGAAAATTTGCACAGAAGAAAGGGATATAACATTTTGAAAAGAACAGTTTTAGATACACAAAAGAATAAAAGCTCATGAAATATTTTAAAGGAATAGGAATAATTATATTTGTAGAAGTCAGTCAAATGATTACATTTGTAGAAGTCAGGCAAACATCGCCAAGAGTACAAAAGCAATAGATAAGATTAGTTAGCAATAAAATTAAATTATTCATCAAATATTTCGCATACATATATTCATATTTGAAATGTCAAATCTTAAGTATATGGAGACACCATATGCAAGTTAGTGTCTATTTTACATATTTAAGTAATTTTCACTAATTGTAGTTAGATAACTACAATTAGTGAAAACTAAAGAATAGGAACTAAATAATACACAAGAAAATTGTGTAAGAATTGAATGCTGTAGAATTGAATTTTAATTCTAATCCAACTTATATGAAATATCACAAAAGCCTACATGTTAACATATTCAACAATGAGATTTATAAATTTAACAGCATTTTCACTTCTGTCAAGTTTAATTTATCATAATCAAAATTTTTAATAGAACTCTGAGCTGAGCGGCCACTAAATGACTACCTCATAGTTTAATGCTAAGAAGTATCTCACTCTTACTACTATAGGGCTTATCTCCTGTTTTAAAATCATTACTTTTAGATTGTATAGACGTAATACCTAAATATTGTCGTCGATGGAGTACATTATGTAATGATGATAAATTTCAATGGGGAGTATAGTACTTTCAACAGGATAACACCCTCACCACACTGCTGATATTGTAAAGAATTAGCATAAGAAATGTGATGGAAACTTCACTTTGTTTTCCTGGCCTTTAAAATGCCCAGATCTCAACCCTATTAAGCACTTGTGGGATGAAATTGAGAGTTTATCATTCAGATACAAAACTCTTCCATCACACAGTATTAAAAACAGCTATGAGCATATCACAAAAGACCTATTAACAACTTGTAGCGTACATTCAAAAGAATGAAGGCTGTATTAAAGAAAAAGATGGTTCAAGATTTCGATTTATACGCAAGTGGCGGCAGCTCAGTGAACAAAGTACTTAAATAACAAAAGATATCTTTAGATTTAAGATTAAAATAGGGTAGATTTTTAGCTAAGGGTAGATAATTTGCTTTTTTAATGGCCAGGTTTACTAAACCTAGATAACTTAAAACTATGTTATTGAATAACTGATTGTTCGACTCAAATGAAAAATATGCACATTTTATATTTCCTTAACATCCAACAAAATCGTATTGCTTAGTGGAAGTACTCTTCAAATTTTTTTTTTAAAAATAAGAGTGAAAGTTTATAGTTTCTTTTCTTAAAAGATGTCTAAGTGTTATTTAACAGCCTGATATGGCTGGAAGTCTATTTGAGAAAAGTTTAGCTATCTATGTTTAAAAACTGAGTAGAGATTTAAATTTTAAAAGAGTGACTTCAAAAATAAGCATAAAATAATAATATAAAAAAAGGGCAATGAATGAATAAATCTCATTGAAACAAATTTTTTTGGTTTCAATCATTGGCATAGTCATATCAGAACACAAATATTTTCAAAGAGATAAAAAATAACAATATATAAATTAACTATAGAAAAAACATAATAATAACTTTTAAATTCATTAAAAAATGCACTTTCCTAAATAAAATTTTGCTCTGATTGACTTAGATGAATATAAAACAAATATAATACAAACATATAACTTTCTATATAACTTTTATACACATCTATGCCTTTACTTTCAGTGAAAGCAATGATGGAAAGATCTACAACCGTATTTACATATAATCTACATATGGGCAAAACAGAGAAAGAGTGACCTTTTCAATAAACATTTCAGATTGAATACAAAATAGTTTTAATGAATGTTTTATATATTTATATATATAATGCATAACAAATGCATTTGTTTTATAAAGTCATAACAATAATACAAACTGCAGTCACTTTGCTTATTTTATATATAGTTTTAGCAGTTTATGATATATGTGATCATGAATTTGGGGAAATTAAAACAATTCATTTTCATTAGAAGGCAAAGATGTCAAGACATCAAGCAATATCTGAAATAAAAAAGAAGAAAGAAGTTGTTATAGAAAAGGTATATAATCTAATTAACACTATTTTAATAATTTTAGTTTTTAACAAATTGGGATACAAAAAAGATTGCAAATACCAGTGTTATAATAATATTTATAATTATTTTTTTTTCCTGGTAAAATTTGGGTAATTTCTTTTTCTTAATGCTTTAGTTAGTTTAGGGAAATGATTCAATGAAATCCATATTTTTTTAAATTTAGTAAACCATTCAGAGGGTTTCAAAAATAGCAGGTAAAATTTTTTACAGATAATACTAAATTAACTCGAGAGGAACTGTTTTTTTCTTCTTTCTCTTTTGGAATAGAAAAATTTAAAAAAAAAAAAAAAAAAAAATGCTTAATTACTGCTTGTCAGGGTTAGCATCATTCAAATCACTTGATTTAAAAAAAAGAAAAGATTTTTTAATTTATTATTAAATTTATTTATTATTTTGATTCTAATTTTTTTTAATGGATTAATATAATTTATGATATTTTTCATAAGTTTAAAATTTTTTTTAAAAGTATAATTTCATAAATAATGCTGGTTTTATCAATAATAATAATAAGAGGAGAAATGTATGTAAATTATTATTTGAAATTCAAAATAGACTAATAAATAAAAAAAACTGATACGGATAAGAGTGGCCTTATTAAATAAATTCAACCATTTTAGTTGGCAATAGTAAATATTTTAGTTATAACATTGCTTTTAATAATAATAAGCATGTTATTAATACACATTTTATTCAAATATTAAATAATAATTGAAAAAAATTGGATTAAAATTAAAACGTCTGATTTTTTCTAACTCTATCTGTTAGAAAGACAGTAAAAAACAAAGTTTTTCCTATCAGCGGTGGCACATTTTGTCGACATAAATTTGATTTGAACAGAAGAATGCTACAACAATAAATCACATTATTGGTTAAGTGTCTTTTGATGAGTATAGTACCATCTATTGGTCAACTTTGGAACAATTTTTTCTTATGCAAAACAATTTCCCAATGCTTCATGCACACTCAGAGGAAATATCAGGTCATTTTGACCAATGATCGACCATTTGAAAGTTAACCTTTAATCATAATATTCTTGCATAATTTTCTTATGCGTTAAATATTTCCATTTATGATTGCTTAAAGTAAAAAAATAAATAAATAAAAAAATTTAAAAACAGTAGTTTTTAAGCACAACATTACATACTACAGAGCAGTTCCGCCATTTATGAGTGACATATTGGAAAACTTTAAAAAATTATAACTCAATAAAGAGAATCGTGAAGTTTTAATAACTTGTGTTAAAATAAGGCTTGGAATCCTTTACACTGAGACCAATACTAATTTTAACTAAAATTATTAGAAGTGCTCAAATTTTTTTAACTGAGTTATATGCTTTTAAAGTCTGCAAATACACTTCTAAATGATAGAACAGCCCTATAGCTAGACTTTGCAAACCCTTGACAAGTTAAATTGCAGCGAGGTATTTTCTTATTAACCTTTCAGCTGCGGCTAGTCTGATGAAAAAATTCTCTCCTTACGGCGCTTTCTTGCAGAAATTCATATCCCACTTACTCAGTGGGAGGTAGCTACTTTAACTAGTTATGAATAGGAAACGTTTTGTTGCAATTTGTATGACATGTTCCTTGGCAGGGTTGTAGCGTGCATCGTAATCGGCAGATATTTTGGCATAGTTATACATATTTTGGCTTACTTCATTTGTAATATTTGACACATGAAGAGAAAAAAGTTATATTTTTTTAAAACTCATTTTTTTTTCAAGTAACAATATTTTCCTTTAATAAAAGACAAGAATGCCCTTAATAATTATTTAAAAATTGTACTAATGTAAGAAAAAAGTTTACTTATGTTTCTGAAAGAATATGAAGTGTTACAAACAAAACAACTGCATCAAAAGGCCGGGAAAAATAACGACGTTGAAAATATATCGAATGAAAAATAACTAGCACTACAAAAGGAATGGAAGAAATTCTCACCTCTCATAACTCGCTAATTGATAATAAAAGACAAAAATCTTTCAACCAAATCAAATAGAAAGCATGCAGACTTTTTTACTAAACTTTTTTTACCCTAATTCCTGGGGGTTCTCGAAGAAATGACAGGTTCGATGGTGGTCATTGAATATAGGGGAAAGAGAACCACCCGTACAAATGCTGATCCAGTGACGCAATGAGAGTTTTTTGACTGGTACATATGCTGTTGCAGCTGCAAGCAAAAGTACGTGGATGAAGTAGCATAGAAAATTACTTACTTCATATCCTATGTACTATTGATTGTTGTAACAGCTATTCCACCTTGTTGTTGAATATGGACCCTAAGTGCTTGGTTTTCATTCTTTAACTCTTCATACTGTTGACGCAGATTATCTAAATCAATATTGAGGCGTTCATTTTCTTTCAGCACATCAGGCAGACGGGCACATGAGTTTCTTAATTCTTGAATGTAATCACAAGCTTTAGCAAGGATACCTCCCTTGCTCTGGGAATAAAACTATGTAGGAAAAGAAAGACTGCAGTAACAATATGGAAAAGATAAAATTTTGTTTGAAAAAGCAAAAAATAAATTTAAAAAAAAAAAAAAAAACACTAAATAATGTATGAAAAATTTTTCAGGTTGATGTTATAAAGTACAATAATACAAGTTTGCTGAAATTCTTTTTTTGAGCTTTAAGCTAAGAGTAAAAATTAATTTTTTTTAAAAGAAGACAGAATAACAAAAAACCGACAGTTTTTTGAAAATATGTAAAATATGAGAAGCCCTTGAAAAGTCACTGTGAAAAAAATCTTATGGTTTTAAGGGGAGAGGAGTGAAAGGAAGAAAACTCAATGGCGATAATGAACAAACATTTTTTAAAACTTTTAATTATTTTTATTTTAGGAAGCTTAATTTTAAACTGTATAAGGGTACATTTATGATTAATAAATGTCTCAATTGTTGGAGAAAAAGTTTTACATTTCAGTCTCACTCCAGGACCTTTCATTTCCTATATAAATCATCTCGCTTTAAGGCCCAATCAAACAGATGTATGATGTTAATAATACTAATTCAGATCGTTGTTGAAACTAGCCAATTTTCATGCCTATTCTTTAGAAATTTAACCACCATTTGTTATTTTATTTTAATGATGAAGAAATAAAATGGGGGAAAAAATAAAATGTTTCAAACATCATGTTTGATATTTTTGCATCAGTTGATAAGAATTGTAAAACTTGTGATGTTGCTTGTAAAGAAGGTTGCAGAAATTGAAGTATATATGATACCGATAAAACTGAAACATAGTAAGCGCATTTCCGTTATGCACTTGCATAAGATTTAGATTTAAAGATTGGGCAGCTCTGACAAGTAAGGCACGTCGACCAGAGGTCTATTGTAACCATAACACTTGCGTAAAAAAGATAAGTGTTTGTTCAAACTGATCGGTTTTATCCGCTGAAAATAAAATATAAAAAAATTTCTTCATAAATATTTTTGCAGTAAATTTTTTATGCTTAATATAAATTGATTACTTCTCAAGCCTATAAATTTATTACTTTTCCTAATATTTACCGTCTCATTATTTGATGTTACACGATTACCCATTTTCATCTGTCGCTCGCAATGAATAGTCTTTTGAGAAACGCTCTTACCATATTTTGCAAATTTTTTAGAAGTCAAAGTTTGATATAAAGAATGTTAACAGAAAAGTTCATCTTAAATTTCCTAAAAGAAACTAAGCATAATGCAAAGAAATGTTTCATCACATTTATGAATTCTTATGGTATAAAATTAAAAACAACACAACCAACACATTTCAACCAACACTCCAACACATTTCAACCAAGAGGAAACAGGAAAGAAAAAAACACTTACTTGTCCTTGTTTTGTATGATCTGAAGTACAGTCTGGGACAATCTTTGATAATTTTACAATCCAATTATTAATTTTATCTCTTCTACGCCTTTCCACTGAAAATAGAAGAATAGTTATTATTATTCTTTACTTTTATCAGAGTCCAGTCTACTTCTAAGATTTCTTTTCAAACACTTTTACATTTGATATTTCATATAAAATTGGACTACTATTTCAAAAAACATACACGTTGATTACTGGAAATAAAATGTTATTACTCAAGAATGCAACAAATGGCAAGAAAATTTCAGTGTAGTAATTTAAGAAACATTTTTTAATCTAATTAATACTTACATATTAAAGTAAAAGGTAATAAAATGCATCAAATTA
Organism: Parasteatoda tepidariorum; assembly: GCF_043381705.1. NCBI lineage: Eukaryota > Metazoa > Arthropoda > Arachnida > Araneae > Theridiidae > Parasteatoda > Parasteatoda tepidariorum. Next base: position 30,150,908 of record NC_092212.1, on the reverse strand, counting down.
TGAGTCATATTATTTTAAGAAATTAAAATACCTACATTACAACAAAATAGTTAAAGAATTCAATCCTTGATATAGACATGGACAATCCTTGCACAATAAATTTAATAATAAAAATAGCAGCAGAAAAATTAAATTAGTTTTTAACTACATGCATGAACATAAAAATAAATATTATGAATATGTTTTGAATTATATATAGGCTATAGGCAAAACTTACCCTTTTTTTGCTTTATATCCATGAATTAGATTGTCAACTCTTAACATTACATCACATGAAAATATGTGTCACAATGTTTGATTCTAAATCACAAAAACATATATCATGATGCGTGACTTTCAAATTGCGAGAATATGAATTTTAAAACTAAATTTTAAAATCACATAAATTTTAATTGTGATGTAATTTTTAATATTGCCTGAATACAAAACAAGATGCATGATTTCTAAATCACGCGTTTATGAATCATGATGCTGGATTTTAAAATTGTGTAAATACTATTCACGATATGTGATTTTTCCAACACAGTGATAGAAATCATGCCGTTTGACTTTAAAATTGCTTGCACCAGTTATTTATACATGAAATGCAGTTGTTGAGGGAACTACGCAATCACATGTGTGACTCGCAAGTTGAGATAAAATTGACATATAAAAAAATCAAAATTCGAAAAACATGAAGTATTAAGTCAGGAATCCTGTGAATATTAATCATAAATCGGAAAAGTGCTATGCAAATCTCTTAAATGTTACCTTCATTATGAGTAGCCCTACGCCTTTCATCTCTGGCTGTTCTAGCACCTTCTAATTTTGGGCTAAACTGGTGAGTTCTTGGTGCTATAGTTCGTTGACCGGTTTGTAACACATCTTGTGGTGACATCATAACATAAAAAGGACCTGCAAATGATTAAAAAGAAAAATAAAGGAAAGGAACAAATAAAATTTTAACATACAATTAACTACAACAAATTTTTTATTTATTTTTAACTGGAATGTGGAAAACTAAAATTATTGGGTTATTCTGAAAAAGGATGATACCCCATTAAAATATTTTGTGACACCAATGTCAAAATTTTATCAGTGATTTGATTTTTTTTTTTTATTTAAAATTTGCTGTAAAGGAAATCCAAAAAATCCAATTTTTTTTTATCACTGAAATGTAATTTTTTTAAGCATACAAAATAAGTCAGGGGAAAATAACAAAAGATTTGAAAAAGTGGTGAAACGGTATGAAAAGTATTTAATAGTAATAGCATAATTTTTTTTTTTTTTTTTGAGTTTATATGCTTTTTAAAATTTTTAGTAGATTTATTCTTAGTACTTGCAACTCATACTGTTCCCATTTATCATTTTTACAAAAGAATTTTTTCCCAGCTAATGAAAATAGTTTTTAGATTTTCATAGTTAATGTTTAGAATAGCCAATAATTTTTAATAATAAATATGAGTTATTGAAGATAGAGCTTGGTAAAAGAAAAATCTATTATAAATTAAAACCACCAAGAAAAAACATAGCTAGCTTGCAATCAGCATAATGACTGATTTCGACAAATGAAGAAAGAAAGAACAAAACAACAAAAGCAAACCCGGTTGGTGTTCCCACTATATATTACACTTACAAGCAAAGAAACATCAGTAACACACCAATTTCATACACTTTTGCATAGCAATAAATATATTTATTAATTTATTAGAGAATCAAATATTTTGCATTTAGTTCTGCATAAAATTTTTTACCACAGCTCTTCATTAAAAACAAATTATCAGAATAAAATAAAAAATATACTTCTGCAAAAATTTTCTTCAGCAATTATCCCTCAGTAATAAGTAGAAGCAAAAAAGAATGTTTTAATGAGAAAGATGCTATAAATCAAAATATTAAAGTATGCATAAAGACACTTACTAAATAACATTATGATGATATGAAAAAGAATTCTTTAGTGCGAAAATAGAGAAGAATATTTTAAAGAAAATATAGATCACTTCCTTTTGGAATATTTTTGTATCAACAGTAAACAATAGTAATAAGCTACAAATAGAAGGGCTCGTAAAAAGAAACAAAAATCTTATTTGCTTCAAAAGTGTAACAGCAAATCATGTTGAAGCTTATTCTGGATCTACCTATTTTTGATTTTAAAACTTATAATTCTAAGAAATTATTTTTTCAAATACAATTTTCAAATAATTTAAAACCTTAATGCATTTGAGATTTTAGTATCTCATGGAGAATTCCCCTCGTTTCGAAAATTTTATCCTCTTTTATTCAAGACATTAATGATGTATTTTAATGATAAAAAATCTGATTGACTTTAAAAAGTATTATGTTTTTTATTCCTAGAATTAATACCCCATGGTCTTTTTACAATTTTTTTTTAAATTGTAACTAATGCAATGTAAATTCGATAAGTCTAACTTTAAAAGAAAATATACCTGGTAGATTCAAGAATATTTAGTGTTTAATATGTTATTACATTTAAATTTAAAAAAATTGTTTTTTTTTTTTTAAATATTTATAAGGCAGGTAAGAATTGTCTTTCTCTTAAAATTTGAATATTTTACTTATTTTTATATTATAATAGGCTTCTGACTGCATTTAATATAACCCAGAACTATTAAATTACTGAACATATAAACACACCCTCTGCTCCAGGACTGGTATTTCCATTAGCTGTATTGAATGGATTAGCAATAATTGCTTGAGCAACTTGCTGTCCTCCAACCAATGCTGCAGATGTAGTAACTATTTGAGTAGCCGGAGCATCCTCACGAGAAGCATCTGCCGAAAGTTGGACAACTCGATATGTGACTGTACCTGAAATAATATCAAAAAATTTAAAATGCTTATCTATATTTAGTCGATAAAATAAAGTATAGCGAAAAGAATCAGTATATTACCATCTGTAATTGCTGGAGGATCATCTGCATTTACTTTATCTTGGGAACTATAAAATTAATCTCATTCAGATTCGTATAATAACAAACATCAAAATATTTCAGAAAATTAGAAATGCATAAATTTGTAAAATTAATGGGAGAAAAAGGCATTGTTGTCTACGGAGTGCTAACTCTGTTTTAGAATAACTTGTAAATTAATTAGTAACTTAATAAAAAATTATCTATAAAAATACCTGACATAACAAGTACAACATAAACCATTGATTTATTTTATTTATATATTTAGATATAAGAATTTACAGTCATTGACTTGGATAAACAATTAAATCTTGATAACACCCTATTTACACATATAGATTTGTTTTATTTTGAATACACTTGTCTTTTTCAGAAACATTAGTGAATGACTCAGGAGAGAGTTATAAGTGAGTCTGATGTTCCATTAAAGTAAAACACGTAAAACTTTAATAGTTATTGATCAAGGAAAATATGTCAATTAAAAACAAAGTAAATTTTATAAATTGAAAACAAAAATATTTAAATCCTTTACTTCTCCATATTTATGTACAGGGTAGAAAAAATGGACAATGTTTTAAAATAAATATTTTGATTGGAATATACCACAAATTCATTTTGGAAGATGGTATGTTTCCTTGGTCTACAAAACATTTTCTGAAATCTAAATTCAACATCAAATAGTGAAAGGTACACTTTTTTAATTTTCTTACACTTAGAAAAAGAGATCAATTTGATCAACAAACTTGAATCAAACAGTTTTTTCAATTTGGTCCATCTTGGAGACAAGAGATAACGATGAACTTCATAAGACCTTTGAAAAAGAAGGAAGAAAGAAAGAAAAAGAAAAGTGAAAGAAAAATAATTCTTAAAAAAATCATTGGGCAAGGTAAGTGACAAAATATCAAGAATATTCCGTAGCAGAAATATTTGTGATAGGTTTATAGCTGTACATTTAATCCAAAGATGATCAATTTGAAAACCTCTAAACATGTTACTTACAGAAAAACATGTTATTTTTATGTTAAAACATGTTATAAAAATTTGAAAGTTGTCAATAATTTAAAAATAGCGATTTTTTTCTTATTTTCTTTAAAGATAGGAAATAGTGGACATTCTAGTGACCAGCAAATACATTTTATTAGCTAATTTTTATTTACATCTTCACAATTTTTTAACTTTACACCTTATAATTATCCTTATCTCATAAATTTTTAACTTTGGCATATATTCTCAAATATAAGTTAAAAAGACTTATCTATCTCCCTATTATAAATTACATGAATGTAAGCTTTGATATGGTGCTCAACTAAATGAATGAACAGTTTTGTAGCTTTTCACTCAAACTTACCCTAAACTATCAGAACAAATAATATCAGAATGAATATTTCTATTTGTGTTCATATCTTGTATGACCTCTACAACTTCCCATCGCCCGGCATTTGCATTCTCATCTCCATTTACATCCATTGCAACTCTAAAAAGAAAATTTATTATTACAGTTTATTAATTTAATGTGTATTATTACACTTCATTAGTAATGAAGCATACACTTCATTAATACAGTGCCCGCCGCTAATAAAATCACCGGATAATAAAATCAGCCGCTTTATAAAATCAAATCGGCAAGAACCAAATCATTACAATATTAATGCATGTTAAAAACATCCTTTAATAAAATCAATGCTGCCGCTTTTTAAAATCAAAATTTTGACTTCATAATAAATCAAAGGTGCAATATTTCAGCTTTTTTTGTTCTTATTTATAAAATTTTATTTTTCGAAGTTTAAAGATTTTTTTAGAAGAAGCAACAGTTACTCACAAACCTGTGAAACAGGTGTGGTTAGCACTTTTCTGCGATATACATAGTGTAAGAGTTAAGGAAAAATGTGGGTGGTAAGCGGCGAGTTCATAGAAATCAATTTATCAATGTTAATTCCTTGACTTGAATGAAGTTTGGAGAAACCTATCTCACTCAACATGGGTCGAATTCCTATCTTACTTTTTATTGAATGAACCATAGAAGGGAGAGAAGTTTCTTTTGTTATCTATCTTAACAGAGAATATGAATAGATTTCCAAAAACTGTCTGTGTGCATGTCCCATATTATTTCAGCCGTTTGAGTAAATTATAGTTAGAACGCATATCATTTTTAAGTTCGTTTGGTGTTAAATTTTATCAGCATGCTGAAAAGGATGGATTTGAGTCTTAAAGATAAATTCGAAGTGTTGTAAAACTATGATAAGTTTCCTAAATGTAGTCAACGTGAAGCTTCAATGGAGATGGAGATGGGGCTCATAACTGTTTCGAAGAAATGATCAGCAATGAAGAAAATGAAATGGACGAGAATTTTTCACGTTACGTAGCTATTGACNACTGTGCCACTACTCAATAGTTTACATAAAATTTATTAGTTGAACCTACAATATTTTTCTTTCTCTGCCATGTTGATAATGCACTATCTTGCCCATGGGTGCAAGTTGGAAAAAAGGCCAAGACTGAAAATTTTTTGACTGAAATACCTAACATACACAATACCCCCTCAACATATGCAAACTATCTAAGAAAGCTTTACCATAATACATCAAGTTTAAATACTGTACAAAAAATACTTATTCATCTGTCTTTTGATAAAATAACAACAGGACATAAGAAAGTAGACCAATAACGTAGACCTAAAAAATATTTTTAAGGACAGAAGAAGAAAAAAATTCCGATTTCCGTCTTCGAGTCTGTCTTGTTTCCGTCTTACTTCCGTCCGCGGACATTTTCGAAAGACGGAAATCCGTCCTGGGGAAGGAAGACTTGCACCCATGTGGTTGCAAAGTTTTGGTGACAACTGAACCATAGGTGGAAATGAGAAGAAAAGAAAAAAACTTAACGGGTAATTGTAAAAGTAGTAATTGGCTTAGAGAAGCCATTATTATAGTGATTGGAATTGGTCTGATCAGGTATTGATAGTTAATGACCACAATAAAGAACAAATCCGCCAAAGTCAAATATTCTGACACTCTGATGAGAGAAGACTGATGCTCAGTTTACTTAAAATAAACTCAGCAATTAACTGTGACAAAATGTTGTTTGCAAACAAAAAATAAAATCAAAAATGAGAAAGCATACTTTTGATCTACATAAACTTGTTGCAGGAAATTTTTTTCAGTCTTGATGGCACGTGCTGCTCTGAAAATAAATAAATGAATGTTTTAATAATTATTTCACAAGTGAAAAAAAAATTAATAAAAAAATTAGGTTTTTAACACATACACTTTTATAAACACTGAGATACACTTGATTTTTACTAAGCTTATAATATTTTACTGTGTATTTTTTTGCAAAGCAGTTAATAAATAGGACTAATCCTCAAGTGTTCAGCCCTTAGCCAAAATTGTAACAAAATTTGAGTGGTACACAGAACAATTCTATTAAATAACATAGGAAAAGCCTGCAGTTTAACGTTTGGAATGATAATCAATGCTCAAAGGGTTGAACACTGGAGCATTAATAAAATTTTATCAAATCAAAGACTATTCCATTTTAAATATAATAATAAGCATTCTGTTTGGCTACAAATTAAAAATCTTTAGACTTGGAAAACAATAATTAATGTAGTGGATTTGCTCGAAGAAGTGGGGAAGACATGCTCATGGAAATATTTTTCTTAATATTTTAAAGGATGTTTTTTGTGTCAGCTGATAAAAAACATGTATTTACATTATGAAAAAAAATCACTTAAAATGGTAAATTTTATAAAATTCTAGCATTAAATATTTAGAATGTTCAGTACAAATTTCAGATATTTATTTTGCAATAATTTTAATCAAAACATTTAATAGAAAAATATTGTTCAATTTATTATATTAAAATAGTAATATATCTTTTTTGTAAATAAATATAATACATAGTTAGTAAAATGAGAAAAATTTTCCAAATTTTTATGATTTAAAGTAGCAAAACTTATTATTTCATGCCTAAAGTTATGATATTTCATAATTTATATTAAAATTTTTTATCATTAATTTTAATGTAAAATTTAGATAGGAAGTTCTCAAACATGCTTATTATCCTTAAAGAAAATAAATTAATGAAAGCTGGATTTTTTTTTTGGCGTAACCTTCTCGCTCCTGTGAAAATGATGGGGTGAGATTTTGCCCGCTATTTCTCGCTCCCGTGATATTGAGGGGCTGGAGTGTTCAGTAGCAACACACCAATAAGAATAAAACTAATTCATTTCTTCTGCCCGAAAAACATTTTATTTATCATTTTACACACCTGATAGCAGTACCAGCAGAGCTCATTCTAGGCAGGGTAAACAGGGTGCAGCACCCTGCTGCCTTTTTAGTCAAAAGAATCTACCCTGTTGCCCCTAAAGTAAATTAGTGCCCTGATGTAATATACTCCATACCCTTTTCGCCCTTTCTTTCCTCAACCCTTTACTTTTTCCCCAAACTCTACAATGGATTTCTTAAACTTTTGTTATTTTTAACTCTTTTTATTTAGTTTGTCATTGCGTCAATACATAGATTTATATGGGAAAGGAAAAATAGCCATCACACCCCCTGGTTGCACTTGTCATTGAAAGTTAACAGCTACTTCCACTATCATTAAATTATAATTATTATTAATCATTTTAATTATTAAATTATAACTACAGACACTTAAAAACATACATTTATTATTTTATTAATATATGCATGCATTTTAAATAAATTACTAAGCTAATTAGCTCATTAACTCGATATATATGTTAATTTATTAATAAAAATTAGTAATTAATGATTGCCTTGCTACTTTTAGTAAAGTTAAAAAAAAAAAATTATTTTACTAATTGACAATGTTTTTTAATAGAACGGGTGAGGCCCATAAAACGAAATTATTGCCTTTTTAGAATAATAATGCCCTTTTTTTAAATTTTGCACCCTGCCCTTTTTTCTGTCTAGAATGAGCTCTGGTACCAGGATATTTTTAAGGTAACTGTAGATAGTTAGTTTATTTTAAACTAGTTGCAGCACTAATCAAATACTTAATACAAAAAAATAGGCACTTTTATGACCGTTTTCTTGAAAATTAACCGATCGTAAAGGGGTGAAAAAAAAGTAATGAAATTTTTTTATTAATATAAGAAAAATTTAGAATATTTATTAAAATAGCACTGATGACGAATAAATAAATGAACAAAACCACACTTTAATTACAAAATAATATACATAATTAGTTGCATAAAAGCGAATAGCAGTTTGAAACATTTGTTATAAAATTGCGTGATGAAATTTTCATTGGAATATTTATGACAATGCTCCTAATTACTGATACTGCAAAAACTTCCAGAATTAAGGACAAATTTCTCTAAGAAGTCTAGGTTTTAAACTGTGCCTTTCAATTCTAAGAATTATAAGGTTTTCCCATTTTCAAAGAGAATTCCCACCCTGGGTTCAGAATCATAATCGACTATTTCCGTTCACCTTCTATCTGCATAACATTGATTTTAAGTTGAATAATAATTTTTAAAGGAGAAATTTTGCCATCTGCCTGCAATCAACTACAATAGTCGAGGCGCCAGATGGTTTGTGTAATAAATGTTAAATTACTTGGAATGGTTTGCATTAAGCGATAAGAACAAAGTGTGCTGCTTTCATTACAATATTAATTATTTATTACCTTTTAAAAAGTAGATTTTGTCGGCCTGCAGTTATCATATTTTTTACTTTACGAAAGGACCCTGATCTATAATAATTGCAATTCAGTAATTTGAGAACTTAATTTGATCAACCATGACTTAAATTCATTATTATCACAGATAAATTAATGCCCATAGAATATTTGGATAACCAAGTGTGCACCTAGTAAAACAGTAATTTGAGAACTTAATTTGATCAACCATGACTTAATTTCATTATTATCACAGATAAATTAATGCCCATAGAATATTTGGATAACCAAGTGTGTACCTAGTAAAACACTAATTTGAGAACTTAATTTGATCAACCATGACTTAAATTCACTATTATCACAGATAAATTAATGCCCATAGAATATTTGGATAACCAAGTGTGTACCTAGTAAAACACTAATTTGAGAACTTAATTTGATCAACCATGACTTAAATTCATTATTATCAGAGATAAATTAATGCCCATAGAATATTTGGATAACCAAGTGTGTACCTAGTGAAAGAGTAGAAGTCTTAATTCACATTTAATGGATTTTCATTTCTTATGAGTTTACTTTTTGCTATTTCAATAATGCAACATTTATTCCTAGACCTAAGATATACACGATAAGCATTTGGTAAGACATGAGCAGTCAAGAGCATTTCAATTGAAATATCTAGTTTAAGAGTTTTCACAGCCAATAGTAGACATTTACCACCAGGGTTGGAGCTTTGAAGTAAGAAATAGAAAGCAGAAATCAGCAATTTGCACCAACCTATTTACTTAACCAAGAATGCCTTAACAAAGCAATATCAACTTGGCAAACACATCAACACAATGCAATGTCGAACACACATAATTATGTACTCAAGAGCCTGGGTGATAACAGTTTCAGTATTCAAATCAATTGAACATTTTAATTCTTAGATATCCTCAGCCAGCTTATAACAGGTACATACAAACTCTACTACTTCTTTGAAACAAATCTACACTATAGAATTTAATCTTCTTTAGCGTTTACGGCATGATCAGGTTTTCGCAGAAATACGACAAATACTTCACCTTCATCCGAAAATTTTAATTAATACATAAATAAAAAGATTGACTTATGTTCCAAAAATATTTTAACAGAAACAGGCACGTAACATATCTACAAAAATATACATTTAATATCCATTACAATCATATTTATATGCAATAGAATTAAAAGTTTGTTGACATTATTTACTAAACTACATTTTACAGTATAGATAAGTATTTATTACTTTTTTTAAGGTTAAAAGCCATGGTAACCAGTACTTCCTGCTACGATCACCAATCGTCATGAACGTTAATTTTTGTGATGGTTGCATTGGAAGTGTGATTGCTTATGCTCTGAATATTCAACTGCTCTTTAGAAAACACATTATTAATACTTACCTGGCATCTAATTCTTCATCGAGCATATCCATGTGATCAGGAGTAAATATTTTGAATTTGCCAGGAAGTAATGTGGTAGTGATCACGGGGCCAAACAACAGGTCATGTGAGTCGCAAAAATGAACATGTGACAATATGGCGCTTGCAAGTACTTACCAAGTCGAAGAGACACATTTGGCAATGAGTGAATTCTATGGAGAGAGTCGATTATATAGTTTTAGGTATTAGTGGCTAAATTTTTTGTTTAGGAATGATATTAAATGAACAAAAAGTCAATTAAATAAATAATACAGAATTAGATTGGTATTTCCTTAAGCACTATATCTTCATCACCACTGCCACTTTTTTTAAAGAATTTTTTTCTTTTTATAAACAAAGATTCTAATAATTTTATATAGAGTCAAAACTGAATGATAATATGGATTAAAATGAGTGTCTAGCTTAGTTCAAAAATTCTGCACTCTAAGTGTCTGACTCTGCTAGCTGGTGAGGCATTTGGCTGGCTAAATGAAACATGAGATAACTTTTTTTTAATTTAAAAATCAAAATTCGTTGTTTAAGTCAAATACCTGGCACTTTATTCACATGATTTATGCAGGTCAGCAGTGGTAAATGTTTTTCTGACGCTCTTCTTCTTGACTTTCTCAGCGTCAGCTGACCGGAAGTTTCCTAAAAAAAAGCTTTCAAGAACAAGCTTTGATAGTACAAAAGTAGACCGTTGAAAACTAATAAAAAAAGCATTAAGCTATAAATAAATAAACAAGAACTTTGTCTGCTCAGAAATTTTTGAAATATACTTTATTTCTATGTAGCTTATCTTTATGAAAAATGTTTATTTTTTGTAATAAGGAAATATTTGCAAATAAGTAGAATTAATTTTTACAATTACTTAAAAATGAAGACACAAGTGATACTTACAAGCTTTTACTTTTTATTTAGGCTAGCAACTGCAGCTAAGAGTTTGCCAAATTTTGTTATATTTCTTGCAGATGATTTAGGATACGGTGATGTTGGTTGCTTTGGAAATCATACAATTAAAACACCAAATATTGATAAATTGTCGGAAAATGGTTTAAAATTAACTCACCATTTAACTGCTGCTGCTGTCTGTACTCCTAGCAGAGCGGCCCTTCTTACCGGAAGATATCCTATTCGATCTGGTGAGTAGCACAAAGCTACGCAAAAGAAATTGACTTAAAATATGATTAGAATGCTGCTATCCAAAGATATAAAAGCAGTCCGTTAGTTTCGAGATAAAACAGATTTTGAGAAACAGGTGCCAGCCTGAAAACATTATTTTTTTTTTGTGGATGTTTCCGTATCGTAATATATCATGCCAACTGCAATCGCCGAGGCGTTAAATGGATTTTAAACTTGCAAATTTTCTTTAATAAAAATTAGAGATTTGCCTGGGGGTGGATACAAGTTATACCCTTCTAGTTGGTCACCTTCTGTGATGTTTTTTTTCCTTCTTTTTTGTTACTCGTTAGTTTCGCTCTGATCGCTTTATTCTACTGCATATCACAATTTGGAAATCTTCCCCAAACATGGTAGTTGCATGCGAAAAGAGAATATTTCCGCATTGTGAACGGTCATGATAACTTAATTCGCCAAAACACCAAATGTATTATAATCTTGCAAATTTTTGCAAAAAAGCATGTAAAAGTTTACCCTGAGGTGGCTATAAGTTATACTTTGCAAATCTGTCCCCTTCTATGGTGTTTTTTAAAAAAAATTTATATTTAGTTACTTGCAGGTCATAGTTCAGAAATAGCCAAAGCCTGGCGATTAATGTGGTATACATCACAATGCTGAAATATTCCCAGAAACTAAAACAGACTACTAACTAAAACAACTCAAAGGATATAAATTGTAACGACTCCTGGGCATGACACTATTATACATATATTTATATAGTGAAAAGAAGTATAGTATATGAATTTTTTACAATATTTACAAGTATAAACATCCTTTGGTACATAGTTAGTACATAAAATCAAATGACTACAATATGGATATTAGATGCAGATATCCCCAATCATTTAACTGTGTTGTAATACCATAAAATCAATAATAGGAATCTAATAAAAAAAGCAATAATAAAAGCAGAATTTGATTACTGCCTTTTCATTAAAGACATCAGAATGTTAAGTCCATGACAGATTTTAACTTTGTCAATCTGATTTTAAATTGTTAAGAATTAGATCAGGGTTTAAAATATTGGTACTCAATCTGTCTCCAGTTTTTAATTTTTTTAAATTTTTATAAAGAATAATTTCATCGATAAATTTTATTTGTATCTTTTAACCCTTTGAAAATTGCTCAAAACATACCTGTTGAGTGCTGTTTCTTCATAGAAAAATAGTTTCAATTTTTTATGTAAGTTAGAGAACTATAGTAACTGTATTGCAGATATAATTTTTATTCTCTCCTCTCAAAAAATAAATTCAGAAACCTATATTAAAACTACTTAACACATTACAGTGACTAGTTATAGACCTGGGTGGACCTGAGACATATTATAAATGCACTTGACCATCCTTGAAGTAGTTTATTTCATTGATTTGAATTTTAAATAGTGAATTTTATTTTATTAAGAATTAGAAAAAATTGTTGTATACATATAAATGATACTGACTTGGAGGACATGGTCCACCTATCTAACAAAAATGACATATCTATGCCTGCAATACTTGAGCAATAAAGCAAACAGGTCCTCTTCATAACTAGAATTGTACTTGACAGTTACAGAATTAAGTAAATTTGTTATGAACATAAAATTGCTTCTAAGTTTTCTAACAAGTTCAAAAGAAGAAAAACACTTTCATTTCCTATTTCCTAACAAAGATATACAATATTTTCATTGCAATTTTCTAATGAAATGAAATAATTTTGTTAATTATATAAAACAACTTTTAACTGCTCTAACAGTGAGGTTCACTTTCTAATGTAATTTTTTATTTTAGGAATGGAGAGTACTGACAGGAACAAAGTTTTCTTCTTTATTGCAGCTAGTGGAGGACTTCCAGAGAATGAAATCACCATTGCCAAAGCATTGAAGAAAAAAGAATACAATACAGCTATTATTGGTAGAATAAAATAAAAAAATATTTTCATTTTAAATGTCCAAATACTGCTTTGTTTAATTCCATAACTATCTAGAGAGTTAATTTGGAATTAGATAAAGACTTAATAGGTTCAATAGGAAGGGGAAAAAAAGATTTATTCTTTGACATAATAAAACTTAATTTCCTTTTCCTCAACCTCAGGGAGTAAGTTATTTTCCCTCATGGCATACTGAGACATATCAATAGCACCCATACAGTGAAGTTGACTTTTTATTTACTTCATAACTGGCGTTGAACAGCCGACTCAATTCTGAATTTGCGACTACCAATTTTCAACTCGGTAGCCTTGTAATTTTGAACCCAGCCCTAAATACAAGAGAACTCCTGGATCGAGTATTGGGACAGACTAGTAATTGTAAACCACTTTTTAATAGAAATATCTCGCATTTGTGTTACATGGACGGTAAAACCACAAAAACCTCCCACAGTTTGTCTGACCCATGATCCTATGACCTACATATTTTTCGTCTATATTGTGGTTGGTGTGAGCTGGAAGCAGAATTCCTATCAACCAGGCACCATTGGGATTCGAACCTGGGTTACCTCATTGGAAGGTGAATTTTCTATCCCCTGAGCTACCACAGCTTTTGATGATAACTTTGGAGAAAAACATGCTCACATAACTCTAAAGTTTGCAAAGAAAATCTGTATGGAGAAGTCCATGGTAATAGGGTTGAGAATGAGGCATCCATATTAACACAGTAATTTGTTGCTTTCAATAAGAGTTTGTGGAATATTTTAAAAGTATTATTAAAATTTTAACTATTTCACAAGTGGTTCTGAAAATTAAAGTGTCACAACCTGAAATTTAAATTATCCGCAACATACAAATAAATATATATTTTAGAAAAATATATTCTAGTTCTAGAACATTTTCTAGATTTGTAAGTTATTATAAAAATTTATTCAAGCTACTAGTTATAAAATTCATTCTGTTGAGTATTTAATGTAAAACAATAAGCAATTTCGTTACAAGTAGTAAATTATATTCTGTAAATATCAATCTTTTTTTTTTCTTTCTTAAATTAGTTATTAACCCTCTCTAGGTGAACTAATGATAATGAGCTCATTTGAAATTTACAGGTAATGATTAATAAACTGACTACACTCGATAGTCTTCAGTAACTGAACAAATGATAGTGCACACTTCAAAAATGATTTGTTCTAAGCATTTTTATTATAACATCTTAGATATAAATTCACATTTGGTATGACATTTAATATATTCATACTAAATTTTGGTATTTCTTTAGAATTATGTAAGGAATACTGATTTTGTTATCATTTCAGGTAAATGGCACCTGGGAAATGATTGTATAAAAAAGGGAGATGGCTGTCACCATCCACTAAACCATGGCTTTGATTACTTTTATGGTTTACCATTGTCCAATTTTAAAGATTTGGGGAATGATGGTGAAAGTGTCATCACAGCTTATGTACCTAATTTTTATTCCTATATATCACTCGTTCCTATTTCTGGATTCACTTTATTCATATTCCTTTTTAAAAAACACAAAAATTTTTCAATCTTTATCCTGCTACTGTTCACGATAACTCCAGCATTAGTTGTCACATTTTTATTGAACCTGAAAACTTTGAATGGTATTTTAATGCAGAACTTAAATGTGATAGAACAACCAGTTCAGTTACAAGGACTGACTCAGCGTTTTGTAAGGGAAGTGAGAAGTTTTCTGGAAAAGCAATCTGAAGAAGAAAATCCTTTTTTTCTTTACGTGCCATTTGTTCATGTTCATACTGCTTTATTCTGTTCAAATGAGTTTGCAGGGAAGAGTAAGCATGGACGATATGGTGACAACATTGAGGAGCTGGATTGGGCTGTCGGTGAAATAGTTCTTGATTTAGAAAGATATAATATGCTGAATAACACTTTCATTTATTTTTCATCTGACAATGGAGGACATATTGAAGAAATAGGGAGAGATGGGCAGAGAGAAGGAGGTTATAATGGTGTTCTTAGAGGTAAGGATTTGATACACTTTGAACAATATAACTGTCTGGCTTTCAAAAACTGGTAGTTATACTTTTTTACATTTATCATTTAAAGTTTGCAAGAGATGTTTATTGATCAGGGAAGAAGGAAAAATTTCATATTTTTATAAACACCTGCAATTATTAGTCAATAAACATTTAGGTGAACATTCGTTCACAGTTTAGATGCCAGCCACATTATGTAACTTTGAATAAATTCTTTCATCTAAAAGGAAAAAAACAAAACAAAAATTGAACATCTGAAATCAAAATGCTTATATATATTGTTGAAAATAATTGACTAGACTATAAAATATACAAATATTTAAAATAAAGGTTATTAATTTTAGCAAATAAGCAATTTGGTGAGAATTTTTATCTTAAATTCAATTATTAATTCTCAATTTTTATGAGCTTAAAAACATTGTGGTGTTAAACTAACTTTTCAAATATGGCGAAAAAAATATTTTTTAATTTTTATAAATCAACTGGATTTTTTTCATTCTGACATTTTTCTGCATTATTATAATCAACATAGAAAACACTGGCCAGAAATGAACAAAACTTTAACAGTTAAAATTATTCCTAACTGTTAAAGTTGTGTTATTTATTAGATATAATTATTAACATATGGTGAGTGATTTTTTTTTAATAAGATGTGGGTTAATCATTTTCATTCAATGAGGCCTCTAATTATTTTCGTCACTAATCTTTATTTATTTAAAGGAAAAATCTTTGGACTTTCAACTTTTAGGTGGCAAAATGATGGGTGGCATGGAAGGTGGAATTAGAGTTCCCGGTATCATTTCTTGGCCAGGTGCTATTAGAACTGGAGAAATAAGTTCTACAACATCACAAATGGATATTTTCCCCACTATTTTAGAATTGGCAGACATATCTCCACCTAAAGATCGTTTGATAGATGGAAAATCTTTGGTTCCTATGTTAACAGACAGAGTTACTAAGACTCCACACAAATTTCTCTTCCATTACTGTGGGCAAACTATTCATGCTGCAACTTATATTCAACAAGAAGGTAATTTTTTTTTATTGTTCTTAGTTACAACATAGGTCTTTCAAAATCATTAAAATTATATAACATGGTTTCAGTGTAAATAAATAAGAGTTAACAAGTCTTAGTTACTAACAGTACCAATAAATAGTTTGCATTGGGTTTGATCTGTTTTGCCATCTTCATTGATATTATTTAGCACTTCTTCAGTTTTTGCAACTATTCATCCAACCTACAACTCCAGAAGTTTTTAAATTTTTATCAACTGATGCATAAACAGCATACGTGATGTTTGAGACATTTTTTTTTTTAAACATGAAACAAAGCCTCATTTTCTGCTTCATTATCACCAGGAGTAGTTTTTCTGCTCAAACCG
Organism: Parasteatoda tepidariorum; assembly: GCF_043381705.1. Classification (NCBI taxonomy): domain Eukaryota; kingdom Metazoa; phylum Arthropoda; class Arachnida; order Araneae; family Theridiidae; genus Parasteatoda; species Parasteatoda tepidariorum. Next base: position 30,134,430 of record NC_092212.1, on the reverse strand, counting down.
AAGAACTTTAATATATTTCCAAAATGTCGGTACAATTTCTGAACAAAAGTTTTTAAAACTAGCAGATACCAGGGCCTATCTAAATGGGTATTTTTAACCATCTAAGAAGAATAGCGTTGGTGATTGTACCGTTAAAAGACAACACATAAGGGAAAGCGAAATATGTGGGAAGCATGGGCCAAGCTTCGTCTGTATTACATAACATATTTCTTCCTAGCTTGTTCTTATTTTTTCTCATTCTATTTTGCATGTTTCAATTTTGTTTTATTCATATTGTACTTTAGGAAACCGTTTAGACATAAAAAAATAAAGTTTTAAAATTTAAATAGGATGTTAAGTGTCACTAAATGTTTTCCCCCCTTAAATTGCTGTTATAAATAAAAAATTTTATTACAATTCCATTAAACTAAATAAAAATTTCAATAACAATTTATCCAGTAAAAAAATACAATAAAGTTGAACATACGGCAAAGTTGAGAAAATCAAACAAACACTTCTACATAAAGAAATCACATCCAAATATAAATGGGACATTTTTTATTAAACAATGTTTTCTTACAGAACAAAAAGTATGGAAAATACACTGGACTACACCGAAATTTATTCCTGGAACTGAACGATGTCAATATGTGTGCCATTGCTTTGGAGATCATGTTGTTCATCACCAAAATCCACTGTTGTATGACATCACAGATGACCCATCGGAGAAAAACTCATCAGAAATAAATCAGAATTACTATAAAATTCTATCAAATGCGGAAAAAGCAAAGTTAAAACATGAGAGAGAAGTTGAATATGTGCCAAGCCAGTTCAGTTTCTCGAATACTATCTGGAAACCATGGCTTCAGCCTTGTTGCAACTTTCCATATTGCAGATGCAATGAAAAAGATGCTATATCGTCTCTTGTACAGTAAAAATAAAATCCAGTGTAAATTTGTACATTCCAGATAAACTACCTAAGAAAGAGATTTAAAAAGGATTTATTGCGACTACAGTTTAAAAATTATATTTTGATTAAATAATGTGTGTAATTTATCTTTTTAATCAATCTTTAAAACTACTTATAAAAATTAGATGGAAAGATCAAAATCAATTAAGCATTCTGTGATATATTTACAATAAAGTACACAAATTAAAATAGTTGCCAATAAGAAATTTTTTTATACAATAAATTTGATGTATTTTATTTAGAGAATAAAAAACTTTTATTTTTATGTCTGAGTTCTTGACCAAGTAAAAAGAATAAATCATATAGCAGAATGTTTGAGTAGTTATCAAAACTCATAACTCCCAATTTTTTATTGTGGGCATTTTAGTACCAAATAATAAAAAAGAAAAATGTTCCCAAAAAAAAGTTTTTTCTCTCTCTGTATTTGACATTATGGATATAGGCTATGAATACAGGCTTGATAATTCTCAGAGGCAAACTATTCTAAGTTATGAGTTAAGCTAATTAAGAATGATGAGAAGCAACTTTAATAAAAATCCAACCTAGGTTATTCTGTAAAAGCGTTTTTAGGAATAATTTTAAAACCTCTAGAGAGTGCATAACATGCATACAATTTCGAGGAAATTCTTAAAAGCCTAAAAATTTTTATTCAGTTTTTTCCATTTTAATAATACCAACAATAGATTTTAGAGAAATTATTTATAAGAAATGACATACAAGAACAAATCATTTGGCCAAAAATATAATGAAATAAGCATTACCTGTTATAAGATTAGTTAACAATGATAGGCACACATAGTTTAGTTAAAACTATAATTTATAGTTAAAGCACTAAAAACACATAAACTGGAACTTTTTAAGATAAATATTCCTATTATCGAAGCTTCACAGAAGAGAGTAGATATTGTTTGATTTATAAGGATATGTGCAAAAGCAAAAACAGTTACTTGATCAAATCAACAAGATTTTAATGATAAGGCATTTAAAATTATCTTGGAATTTTAGGTATTTCTGATACAGCGAAAATCTATCAGGGTGCGTAGCCAAATTATTAAACAAAAAATAAGCACCTTTTAAGCACTCAAAAAATATTTTTAAGCACTTTAAAAAATATCCTAATTAGGCAGGGTTGAAAAGTTTTTGACAATTGACGGTTTTATCTTGTTTTAACCGTCATGTCAAAAAAAACTTTTGGTATTGTTTTTGACTTTTTGGTATTGTTTGTCAGGTATTGTTTTGTCAGTTCATACACTACGGACCGACGGTACGCCGAAATAGATTGGAGTTGAATTAATTGTGAAAAAGTTGAATAGAACAATGTGAACTGTTTTTTTTTTGCATAGTTCGTAGCGAAAATCAACATAGTAAAGAAAAAATCTCAATTTGAAAAAGGGAAAATTAAGCAATTTTTAAAAACACCCAATGAAAAAAGCACATTTAAGGGCTTTTAAAAATAGAAAATTGAAAATAAGCACTTTTTAAAAATGCTACACACCCTGTCTATATTATGAACATGAATAATGCCAAGAAAAGCTGTGATAAAGTTTGATGGTTTGAAAATTACATACACTGAGATGTTTGGATGGAAATGAATATTTGACTTAATTTGAGATATAGAAAACTAACAAAAGAATAATAGCAAATTTAAATAAAACGAATCAACAAGAAATAGATACTGTTGAAGAAACATAGGATAAGTAAGGAACTCTTTTTACCTTCCTAACCTGTCGAAAACATTAGAGGAGCCTTTTTTTGGTAGCTTGACTTTTGAAAGTAATATCTTGTTTCGAGCATTTGAATTGGAAACTTGACCTCCTAACCTGCCTTTTACACCAAGTCTATGAGATATAGCTCCACCTATTTTAAATAAAATTATTTGACGTTACTCATAAAAACATGTTTGGTGATGAGAGTTTAATTTAGGAATATAATTTCATGAAAATCTGACAGGTAAAAGTACCAAGATTATCATTCATATACACATATTTGCTGAAAAAAATTACCAATGTGCAAGAAATACAGAATAAATTGAAACTTTTTTATTACATTTACACTAATTCAACTCTTTGTTTTAATAAGAATGAGCATCATAATTTACAAAAATATTTACTCATGACTAATATTGGACTAATTTTAACAAAACCATGCCATTCTTTGAAAGGCAGTGTACAAATTTTTCATAATTCAGTAAAAGAATTTAAAAAAAAACAGTTGCTTCAATAGTTTTTTGACAAATTTGCTACTAACACTTCATTGTCATTTAATTTTAAAAATCCATACTTGAGTTATCAAAAATTACTTGTTGCCAATAGCAGAATAAAGAACTTTTTTACATACTTTTTTTTTAAAAAAAGTAACCCATAAAAAACAGCATGTACAAGAAATAATTCTTTAATAAAAAGATTCCATTAATGTTTCTTTACTTGAAATGGATGGTATTTTATTTATTGCCCTTTCTAAATGGACAATTGGCTTCAAATGTGCTCTTGGACATTAACTTTGAAGATAATTTTTTTTAAAGCATCAAAGCAAAAAATACTGCTATATTACTTTTATTCTTAAGAATTGTTGACAATGTACTAATTGGAACTCCAGCGTCTTTTGATTTTTTTTTCTTTCTTTTTTTTGAATCTGTCATAAATTTGCTTCTTCACTACAATAGCAAGTATATTCAATTCTATTTGTTAGCCATTTTGCACAATAGACTAACAAAAGATCTTACCTTCCTAAAATTTCTTTAAAAATGTTTTCTAACCTTTCTAGGATCCGTATTAGATTAGATTAGATATCACTTTCAACTCTTGCCGTAATAGTTCAGATGATAAAAAATTCTTCATTCACCTTTTAAGCCATGCAGGATAATTCTTTTTAAAATTTTTTACTTCCATTCAGTAGGGTGCCGGGCACATGCCCGAGAGTTTGTGGGTTCGAAACACGCCAGACGAAGACTCCCCGTGACTGATGCACATTAAATCTGTGGAGTCGCAAAGTCCTCCATGCTTCCATAACAAATCAATAGCTCTGGGGGTACTGTATTGAAGATCGATCGTGCTTTGATCCAGGTCAAAAATTACAATCTGTGGATGAATGAATGGGTCCGCCCTATAAACGGATATGACGTGTGTGTGGCTGAAGACGATTTCTTGGCCATAGATTGCGTCACTGAAAAACAAACGCACCCTCTGCCTTAAATTTGCTTGGTTTCACCAAGCAGGCTTGCTAGTGTGGCAAGTTACATTAGAAACAACAACAACAATAAATAACTTATATAAACTTATGAAATTAATAACTACACTACAGTGTAAAGTCGCGCATCCGGAATCGGTGGGACTTCCAGAAGTTCGTATAATAGATTTTTCCGTATAATTGACCCCCCAAGGTAAACAAAGCTTAAAATGATTTAATAAATGATCTGAATCTAAGAAGCAAAAAATAAATAAACATTATTTTCAAGGGGAATAATGTTTCAGCATTAGAATATCTAATCAATAAAATATAAAATATTAGAAAAAAAATATTATTGCTGAAAATATGGAAAACGAAAAAAAATTAAAGGTTACGAAAATATTAATCCGCCATTTTGAACTAGAACGATTCAAGCAGGAAGGGGAAATTCATGTCATTCTGGAACAAAGCTTTAAATGATCTAAATCTAAGAAACAAAAAATAAATAAACATTATTTTTAAAGGGAATAATGTTTTAATGTTAGAATATCTAATCAATAAAATATGAAATATTAAAAAAAAAAAATTATTCCTTAAAANATGTCATTCTGGAACAAAGCTTTAAATGATCTATATCTAAGAAACAAAAAATAAATAAACATTATTTTTAAAGGGAATAATGTTTTAATATTAGAATAAAAAATTGCTTAAAATATAGAAAACGAAAAAATATTGACATATGAAAATAATAATCCGTCATTTTTAACTAGAATGATTCAAGCAAGAAAGGGAAATTCCCGTCATTCATTAAGGTGGGTAGGAGGAGGAGAAAAATTCATTTCCTCCTTATTTATGAAAGAAAATAAGTGTAAAGAGGAGATCATTTAAGTTGAGGGTGGGGAAGTAACAAATTATTGTTTTCTCTCCAATCATTGGCTATCAATCAAGCATAAAGGCGGGGCACGCTGATCAGATTCTCTTTATTTTTTCTTCTATGACTAAAAGAATCTGCTAAAGAAAGAACGTTACCCCCTCTCCCCCCGCCTCCTAAATATTACATGGTATGGGGAAGAACGAATGTTTTGTTTCTCAAGGACGTGTATCCTTTTAGACCTATTCAAATTTTCCATTTTGACTCCCCCTCCACCTTAACGCTTACCCCGTTTCCACAGTATTTCTTCTTTCAATAAAAAGGTTCCAGGAAATGCCTCTTTTACTAGCCACCTGCATGGGAAAGGAGGGGGGGAGGGGACTCAGTTGCGGTCTTTTGAAAACAAATCTCCCTCTTTTTCCTACATTCCAAGGGAGGAGCGTCACTAACGGTCACTCAATGGTCTTGGTAGATCTTCACTTCCCCTTTCTGGTGATTTATGGGTTCGATGCATAAATCAGAGGTTCAGTGCAAGCTAGAAAAAGAGAAAATGTGTCAAAAGACCTTTTTTTTTTTTTAAGGAAAGGGGAAGATGGAGAGATGTTTGTTTATTTTGATTGTTAAAAAGTGTCCAGGAAATCGACCCTTCCGGGAAAGGGACGTCTGGATATGGGACGTTACACTGTATATAATTAATTTTTGCTAAATTATTCATCACTACAAATTAATAATATGAAGTTAATAACTTCACTATATCATTAATTTTTGCTTAATTATTCATCACTACGAATCAAAAATATTAAGTTAATATATACATGTTCAGAGAAAAAAATAACATAAGAAATAATGTAAATTACCAAAAAGACCCTGAGACTTTGATCCTGCTCCAAGCCTTTTTAAAGTTTGAGCTGATTCCTTTCTGGTAGCAAGAATTGAATTTATTTGGTTTATTCGAATAGTTTTAGTGATATTGATGTTCGGAAGTTTCTCTTGGCGAGGCTTTATGACAGTTCTGGCACGTACATTTCCTGAAAGAGATACAAGATATCAACAACTGTGTTATAAGAAACATAAAACAAATTAAATATTTATTACATAATACACATGATTCAACATATATAATGAGAAAATAAATCATTAACAGATAGCCTAAAAGCTATTAACTGAAACTAGTAATATAAATAATCCAAAGTTCTGAAATGCAATACAACGAGCTATTATTAACTTTTAGGACTGATCTAATAACTAACAAAAATATGAAAAAGAATTACATAACGAATTTAATATGCTTTGAAGTAATCTCCTCCTGGTGTAATGCAGCTTGTTACCCAGTTGTTAAGGCAGAAACACTTTAAGAGTCTCCTTTAGGGAAACTCTTCATTCAATTTTTATATTTTTAAAGTCTTTGATATCCTTAAACTTAGTTTTTTTTTAGCAAACTTAGTTAAGAAATTAGAGATTTGTCCATTGTACGGTGATTGAGTCATCTTTACAACTTCCGAAACCAAAGAACTGTACAGAAAAGAGTACAGAAATATATAACGACAGACAGAGCCTGACTAAGGCAGGGGCATATGGGGCTGTTGCCCAGGGCTCATTTTTAAGAGGTATTAGACTTTTATTACATGTTACATATTTTTTAAGAGGTATTAGTATTTTTAGAGGTAGAGGTAGATCAGTCATCATAGATTTTTCTTATCAATCACAATAATCTTAGAATATTATTATCATATTCATTAATCCTTGATTTAACAGAAATTTGGATTTTAAAAAGTTAGTATTATTCAGATTACAACAGATTATTTAAGAAAAAAAAAGTTGACTAAAAATATGTATATAAAAAAATATGCCATATAAATAAAACAATTTGAGCTTTCATCAAGAATTGATCAATCATTAGTCATTCAGTAGTTTTCAAAGGTTTAAAAGTGATATATAAACTCTTATAAGTGACTCTTATAAACTCTTATGAGTGATATATTATAGTGATAACCCACTTATATTCAGTGATAATTATAATAACTAATAGANAAGAATTGATCAATCATTAGTCATTCAGTAGTTTTCAAAGGTTTAAAAGTGATATATAAACTCTTAGAGTGATATATTATAGTGATAACCCACTTATATTCAGTGATAATTATAATAACTAATACAGTAATAATAAAAAAATGTAAGTTATAATCAACTATATATATGACCTTGATATTAATGACAATAAATAATAACCTTGAAGATATTAAAATATAAATATTTTCATACAGATAAATAATTTTTTGTAAGACAAGTCAAGCATATTTGACAATCTTAAGCGCAAAAGAGAGAGAAGTTTTTTTTCTTTTCACAAATTTAAATAATACTACAATAATATTTAATATTATTATTACTAAGAATAAATTAAACTGCTAGACGATGTTTAGGTAAGACGAACAAGTTTCAAAAATTAAAATATTAAGAAAGTAAAAAATTTAGATACATGTGAAACAAAGCAAATGTTCAGATTAAGAAATGCAATATTTAATACACAGTTAATATTGGTGTAATTATTAAGCATAAGAAAAGAAATAAAAAAGTAAAAAAAATTCCGTTAGTTAAACAATTCTGTTCATACAAATGAATATCAATATACAAAACTTTACCTTTCATTGGTGAAGTAGAAACAACTGTTCGTTTTTTACCAACAGTCATTTTTAAGACACCTTTGTAAGGAAGGGGAGTATTCCTCTTTTGCAAATCAATATCACTAAATACTGTAGAAGTTGGGATTTCATCTGAGCTCATTTTATTAGGTCCAAGACGTTCAAAAACAGACGATGCATTTGTTTTAACTGCACTCTAACAAAAAAATTATTACATTTATAAATTTCATGAATTCCATTTAATACCTAGAAATTTTTAAAAAAATTAAATTTTAATCAAGTAAAACATGAATATTTTTTAGGGCTGAAATTATTAATCATGGCAAAAACTACCACAGATTAACATTGTTTTTAGAACAAATGAAAGAAATACACCATATACTCTTCAAAATTTAGATGTAAGCAATCAGATATACCTATCTTTACATATGATCTTGGCAATATTTGGATACAGATTAGTAGTACTTAATTATAAATGCTTTGAAATCAAGAATTAAAAAAATTAATGTAGCTTAAAATGTCAGATGATGTGTAGACTACACAACTTAGGGTTAAAAGGTTACAATGAACACAAATTTGTAATTAATAAACTTGTAGTAAAAATTAAGTATGTAAGTAGAATATCATGCATTTTTAGGGACTAATTTATAAAGAAATTAGGTTCATCAATGGAACCTTTACAGGATGTGAGCAATATAGTAATTCAGTGTTTCCCAAAGTGTGGTAGGCGTACCCCCTAGGGATACGGGAACAGTTTAGGGGGTACGCGTTCTTGCAACAAACGAAAATTTCAAAAACAAATTTCAAAACAAAGCTAGCCATGAATATTTACCATTATGTATTTTTCTATTGGCTACTTTTTGCAGAGTTAACAGTTAATAATTAGTGGTGTCAACAGCCAGTTGTGATTTTTAACTTTTGTGAATTTTTTAAAGTAAAAAATACATTAATTTTTTATTAGTGGTACAAAGCGTTACGAAAAATTTAGAAAGGGTACACGAAAGTCATAAGTTGGGGAAACACTGTAGTAATTGAAAATAAAATGAGAGAAAAATATACATTTTTCTTTCACATTGCATCTTTATGTGTTATGCATTAGAGAAAATTTGCAGAATGTGAAGTATTCTCCTCTTGTCCTCTTTTTCTTATTCAATAATGTGAGGTACTAATTTGCCAATTTTGAAAGCTACATTATTAAATGGTGAAAAATTCTGATACAATCAGAGTATGTAAATAGAAAAACAATCAAAACTAATACACATTTTACTGTTTATGCCTTTTTTATTTTGACAGATTTATTTTAAGTATAATTTATAGTATAGAAACTAGAAACAGACATATTGATACAACATGTCAGTTTCATATACTTTGATTACATTATTTAAAATTATTCGTTTAAAATGAAATGAAAAAAAAAACAATACCATTTGCACTTAGAAACTAAAATAGTTATCATGATGAATTTAAACAAATTTATATTACTTTAGCAGTATCTGTAGAACTGCTGACAGCACTGTCACCAAGACGAGAGAAAACAGATCTTTTAGCCCCTAAAAATATATAAAAAGATAATGAAAGCTGATATGAATCAAAGTTGTTAATATTACGGCAGAATCAGAAAAACAAATATGTACCCATAAAATATAGTTTAATAAATACTTAACTTACAGATATTTTTTTATTTAAAAAATTATGTGCACATGCACACACATGGAAAAAAATTATTAGGTTCACACACTGCATCAACAATAAACATGTATGAAAATTTAACAAGAATTTTGGGTACCGATTTCAAAATATCCTGTAAATATTGTTAAAAATGAAAAACTACAAGTTATAAATAAAAATAATTCAGAAAAACTTTTTACAAAAGAATGCAATGTGTATATGTCCACTTTGAAATGCATTCCAAGAGGCTTTTGGTATTAGTTGTCCTTTAAGGGGTTCACTATTTGTTTAGTTCCACTGTTATGTCTGACACAAAGCAAGTAATACCATCATGTTCTAGAATGTTTCAAAACTACAGGTAATATTTTACGTAATTATAGTGTGTGAGCTACTATTATGGGGCCGTTCAATTTCAATTACAGTAGAACCTTGGTTAACCAAGGTTTCTGTTAACCGAGCCGATAAAGAAGTCTGTTTTCTTCCTCTTTTTTTTCTGAATGACGCCCGGTGGCTGAGCGGTAGCGCTTCGTGCTGTCGTGCCACAGGCCCCTGGTTCGACCCTCGGGCCGGGCAAGGTTGACTCAGCATCATTCTAAAATTAGATTGTTACAGTAAATGTCAAAGTTTTTAAACTTTGACATTTACTATTGATATTACTATATCTTTCTCATTGTTTAAAAACAATAAACAAAGGGAAGGGAGTGAGGATTTTCTTATGTAAGGATGGAGGGGATTAGTGATTTGTTTATTTTTGTGGACAAGGGCGGAANAGACAGTCCAGTATATGTTGGGGGGAAGCCTGCATGTTGTGGCACCTGGGGCAGTTAGGGTAGATTTTAATACTACCCTCAAAAGAAAGGGACTTAAGGTGGCCGCTGATAAGCCTGGTAAGGGCAGTCTGGTCCTTGCGGTTGCACCGAATGTTGAGTGCACCTCCTGGACTGGTGCACTGGTACCTAAAAACAATAAACAAAGGGAAGGGAATGAGGATTTTCTTATGTAAGGATGGAGGGGATTAGTGATTTGTTTATTTTTGTGGACAAGGGCGGAAGGAGATTGTCAAAAATATATTTACTTAAAATTGGAATAGCCTTTAGAAAACATCATTTTTCCACCTCTAGGCATTTTATTTCTGTGTCAGAGAATGCTGATTGGATGCAAGCTCAATTCTATGAAAACAAAGTTTTTTAACAATCACCTGCCCACTTTTAATTGAAAATAGATGCGCATGGAAAATTTTAATTCTTATGAAACTTTCAACTAAACTCTACATTCTTCTTTGTTAGAGTTTGGAAGCATTTCAATTTTTTAAGCCAATAGTTCTCTTTTTCTTTATCAATCTGTATTTTTCCCATTGACCTTTTGAAATTGTAAGTTTTTGTTAACAATCAAATCCTAAGTTATGGGATGACCATAAAAATAATTGAAAAATATTATAATAAAAAAAAAATTTCTTTGGTTATTTATATGACTAAATTTAATTAAAGGATTTATTAGCTGCAATTTTTCTTTGTATACAGACATTACTTTGCGTTTGATACTCTTTTGAAAAATAATACGCTTTATTATAATGTAATTCAATTTGAAATGAAATTAAATTCACCTTGAAATCCCCGATCACAAGGAATTTAGAACAGGATAAAACAAATAATAAAAAAAAATATCATCTCGAGCAAATAAGAATACTTTTCATTAAGGGTTAAATTTGTATCGAGTTAAATTTTATTTTAAGTGATTGGATATTAATTAATTTTTGAAAATGTTATATGCTTATTAAGAAACTATCTCACGATTTCAATAGAAATAAAATATTCATACATATAATACATAATTTTAAACTTAATTACCCAGGGGGAGTTTTTGTTGTTGCTGTAAGATCTGACGAGTTTTTGCAGTGGTTCCTGATGGCATTTTAATTTTATAAGCTCCTTCTTCTTCAGCAGGAACTCTTCTGGCTTTCTTCACTACAGTGTCTTCGGTATTTTTCCTCTTTAAACTAATCAGATTTGGCTTCTGAGGAGGTGCTATTGAAAAGACATTGTATAACGTTTAAATTATGCTAAATAATAGGCTGTAAGAAAAAATAATCAATTTTTTTTTAATTACACGTTAACTTCACAAATAATAGAAAATGCACTTCACTTTGTAAACAATTGGCCTACAGCACTAAAACCCTAACAGCAATTTTACCTTGGCAGCAGTTTGGCTATAAGCTACTTATAATAAATAATGGGATGTCCTGATTTTTTAATATTGTTAATAGAATGGCTTTTAATATACGGCAATAAAAATTCCGATCTATATTGGATGAAAAGTGGCTACACTGTATATGAAACTATACTTGAAAGATACATGGTTAATAAAAAATATAGTTATATTTTATAAGTAAACAAGTAAATATGGTTATAAATAGTATGTTAATAAAATAAGTAAATATAGTTAATAAAAAAGAAATTTAATTCTCATTTTTTAAAATTGTTTTTTTTTTTTTTTTTACTATCTTTTGTCTAAAAAATCTATTGAGCAATATTTTTCATTTATTCCTTTTTAGAATCACGCAGTTTTGCTTTCTTTGAATCCTATCAATAGTTTTTAGTGTATCTGATACACAATAGCATGCAAGTGGAATCACTGCAATGTGATTTAAAAGTTCATTGAAATTAATTTTGAAAACAATAAAATTTCTTCTGCAAGTTATGTAATTTTTCTATATAAATTTTTTGGTTAGAAAATGGAAGGAGAACACATTCAAAAATTGGCTCATTACATCAGGCTAATTTACTCTTAATTTGAATTACAAAATATTACAGTGTATTAATCGACATCCTATTTTTGAAAACAAGATAGTAAATCTCTGGTATGTTGGGTGTGTAAGTTAACCGCTGAAAAAAAGAAAATAAAATTTCTAGCTTATGGCAAAATTTATTTAAAAAGAGGGAAATTTCAAATATTTGGGATGGCGGTGAAGATGATTATTTGAGGGACCCATCAGATGAGGATGAGGTAGAATCTATTACAGAGCAGTCTTCTAATACTATTTTATTTTATAACCATCATTGAACAGCCGACCAAATTTTGGATTTGCCTTGTAATTTTGAACCTAATTCAGAAGACATGGAACTCTTGGATCACATATTGGGAGAAATTTGCCATCAGGAGCGACTTTTTGATGGAACTAACCTGCATTTGCGTTACACGGAGAGAAAAACCACCAAAACTCCCATGGTTAGCCTGACGGCAAGGGGATTCAAACCCATTATCTGCCTACCACTGAGGATTCATTATGTTCGCACTGGGGTAGGAGTCAGGTGCAGAATTCGTATCAACCAACCATTGCTGGTATCTAAACCAGGTTCACCTCATTATCATATATAGTGATGTATAAGTTGACCCTCTATATTTGATTAGGCGTTTGAAAAGTTTCTGTATATCGGTGTTAAGTTGACTGCTGAAAAATCTAAGCCTGAAAATTTTCAAAACTTAAAAATATATAAAAAAAGTTATTAACACTACAAAATTTTGTCAAGTTATCTTCTTTCAGTTTTTGCTCTTTATAGAGAAAACGAGATTTTATTATATAGAGAATTATATAATAAATTATTATATGGAGATTATATGGAGAAAATGTGATATGAGAAGTTTCAAAATTAATCGCATATAGCATATTAAAAACAGTTTTTGTAAGGCATAAATTCAGTTATTCATATCAATCTCTTTGTTTATAACTGATTGATGGGTCACAATCAACTCCGATTTTATTACCAGTGTATAATTCAACCTTTAAATTTTCATACAATTTTAGGGATTTGAAAAGAGGAGTAATACACCGGAATATATGATGATACATTTTATAATGAATAGAAATGAGTTTTGTTTGTGCTCATTCACATCATTGTTTTTCTTTGTAGTGAATTATGGCACAAAATCAGGTGTTTTTTTTCAGTAGAACACACTTTAAAAGAGAACCCTTGAAGTCAATATTATACTAATTAATTTACAAATTAGTACTTCATTTTGAGTTCAAAAGATTTTAACTTATTTTGCAATGAAAATTAAAATAGTCAAAAAAATAAAAATAAATTAACATGGAAGTAAAAAATGCAATACTTAGTCTAGAATGAATAGGAGGCGGTTGAACAGGTGCAAAACGCCTTGTGTAATGCCCGACCATTCTTTCAGCAACTGATAAATAAAAATAACTCAGAGATAAATAAATGTAAGAAACAAATGTCAGAAGTAAAGTAAGAAACTATATTTACCTGCTGTTTTGTTAGGAGTCACCATTTTAGATCCGCCAAACATCCTTTCTTTAGATAACTAAAAAAATTTACATTTTTTCTTTACAAAATTAATAAATTTCAATAACTTAATTTAACATTTTTCTACTTTTTAGGTTTATAAATTTTATCTTCTCAATATGATCTTCATGTCTTTTTTTTCTAAACATATCTAAATATTATAGTTGTTCTTAAATCTTACTTTCTGAGCTTCAATAAATACATCAGTATAACTACTATAGAAGTATACTAAGGAAAAAATGTATTCAGTATTAGTCTAAAATCATAAGGATATTATCATATCAATTGCAGGTTGAACTTGAATTTCAATTGTTTAACACAGATTAAAGAATTTCAAAATAACAAAGAAATGCTTAGAGCCAAAATTTACCAGAAAAAAAAAAAATTCCAATAGAGTGCACTGCAAAGAAATCTATATCTGATGAAATTTCAGAAACGTACATATTCTTTTTTATTGCTTTCAGAACTTATTTCAGCTGTTTACAAGATCTATTACATACAAAATGAAAAAGCAATAAGCATATTTTATGAAATAATTAGCTTTTTAAAAACTAAATAACAATAGTTATACTTGGCATTTATACGGAGATAAGATTGGCAAAAAGTAAAAAAAAGCTGAAATTCTACATAAGTAGCACAGGACAATGAAATTATGTACAAAGTACATATGTATAAAAGAAAAATAAGTGATGTTCAATTATAAAATTAATTACACAAAACATTTTTATGATATTAACTATAGTAATACACATGCTAAATTTTAAGCAAAATAATAGTATGTCTCAATTTATAACATACAAGTTTGAAAATTTTGGTTCATTGTTATACAATATGGAAGACTAATGTATAAATTTTAGCAACATGGAAGTGAAAGTTGTAGTTACTTAGTGAACCTAAAATTCCTTTTAGTTTCAAAAAATTTGATCATGAATAAAGGACCCAGAGAAAGTTTTTCTTCTTCTGTTACATATATATCTATCAACAAATTACATTTATAATTACTCACGTCATTTTTCAATAATTTTTTCAGCAGTTATTTATCTTTTTTTCGGATATTTATATATTTTTTTAAAATTTCCATAAATGATCTAACCATACACGAGTTTTGAATCAGAACAATGACATACTGACACTTCTAAATAGCAAATCGACCATATTTCTGACAATACTCAAGTTTTGAATTAGAGTAATCACTTTTTGTAGTGCTTGTATAGTTACAAGTCCATCATAAACCCATAAAATTTTTTGATAATTTCTTTAGTCATTTTGAAATGTATTTTTAAAGCCAATATTTTTCGGCAATTTCAACATGCTTTTTCTTAAATTTTGAAATTTTAAAACGAATGACTTATTAATGTTCTTGAATTGTGACAAACCCACCATAAATCAATGTTTCCTGATAATTTTTTGGACCATTTTCATGTGTTTATTTTTAATTTAAAACGCTTTAATATGATATTATGACGAATGAGTTTCAAATTAAAATAATCACTCATAGAAATTTAAAAATGAAACATTTTTTGACATTTAAAAAATAATAATTTAGAGAAGTTAGGGATAAAATTGTTCTGCTTTTTAGCAAATTTCGGAATTGAAGTTATATTTATTCATATTAGTCACTAAATTCCTAGTAGAAAATTAATTTTCAATATACAATTTGAGACAGTCTGATATGTAGCAGTTAAGTTACTAATCTAGTTAAGTTTAATTTTATTATAAATTACATACATTTTCATAAATAAATTAAATATTTTAATTAGTAGATTTCAGTGAAGAAAATATAATATTTAGTTAATTCATAATCATAATGCTTTTAAAATAAAGTACAGTAAAAATTAAAAACTTGAACAGTTATAATTAAAAAAAATCCTTTAAAATTGAATAAAGAATAGCTACTTCAACATTCAAAGTTGCAAAATCAGCAGCAAGAAATTCTAATGCAGCTTAAAACTAAATTAATGCTACAGAAAAATTAATAACTCTTTACTCCGAACTATTAAATTAATGCTCTGAGCGATATTAAAACTACTAGTAACTGCATAATAAATGGTTTTACCTGAGTGTGAAACTCTTTAGCGTATCGTAGGATAGCTATAACATCTCCCATAATTTTAATTCCCATATCATACAGGTATTCTTTGGACAAATCTAACAGCATGTCCAATTGAATTCGATTATCCGAAAATATAAGTGCATAATTTGCAGCAACATTTGCTGGCAAGCCAGCTTTTGAGAAGAAGGTTATCCATTGTGATGTATCTGAAAACAAAAATAAATTAAGTAGTTATATACACTAATTAGTATGCAAGTAGTAATGACTATTTTCTTTTTGATAACTGTCATACATAAAGAATATGGCAGTTAAAACAAGGGTAAGCTGGCCAGAAAAAGTTTGCATCATAATATATTGGCCCCTTTAAAAAATAAAAACTTCTCTTTTTCATGGTATAGAAATGTTATTAAAGAAACAATTAAACTAGGAGATGGCATATTTCACATGTTTTCATAAGAATCAGTATTCCTCTCTGATCCCACCTAATATAGGCACATTTTAAATAAAAGTATAGATGCAAATAAATGTAAGTTTATCATCATAATTTTGAAAAGTATGAGAGCATAAAAATCAGCTTTGAAGTAAAAAACACATTTAGAAATCATATAGAAACAAACACACAAGTTTTTTATGATCATGCAAGCGTACCTATAACTCTAGACATTTTGGTTTCCCTTTTTTTAAGCTTTAAATAAATCAGTTAAATGCAAATATTCATGTCAGAAAGAGGTGAACGGATAAATTTTATTTTAATTTGAGACGTAAAATTGTGAATTTAGCAACAAATTGCCGAAATATGAGATCAAAATACACAAATACGAATAACTTTGACTACATTGATCTCTGTTGCCGAATTATGAAAAATATTTAAGAAAAAAAATAAAATCACAACTTTAAAAATTAAATAATTTTCCTTCATAATGTTAATTTAAATTTAAAAAAAATGCTTCATACTGAAAAACAGCCACACTCATTCAAGTTTTACTAAAAAATATTTTTTACATAGGCTGTTGCTTGGCTGACCGCCTTTTTAATAAATAGAGGCATTTGATTGGTCGATTACATCATCGTTTTCATCGTTATCGCTTNAACTACAACTTCTACTTTAGATTTCGTCTGTTCATTTTGAACGATTTATTTTGAAGTTATGCTCTTTAATTAATGTACTTTTTGATCGCTCTTACAGATCTTTCGTTCTGTATCGTGAAATTTGCTACAAAACCCAATTTTTAAAGTGCAAGCAAATCTGTCGAAATATGCAAACTTTGTATAATAAATGCTCTAACTTTTGATGGAGAAATCTTTTTAACAGTTTGGATACGCTGTATTAGTTCCTGCCAGCTTTTATCTATTATTTCGCAATGGGATATGTAATTAAAATACCCTTTAAAATATTCTGGACTATTGTCGCACTACTTCCATCAGCTAGTTTCTTCTTTTGCGTTTGTTGGTCACTTCTGAAAAATTTCGACGAGACAACTAGAACTCATTGCAATGTCCAGAATTTCTTACCTTCAATCAGTACTGCTATTGGAAGTTATAATCTACAAAGATACGTGTGGCAAGTCGGTATTGCTCTGCATTGTGCTCCTAGATTCTTAGTCGCACTTATGTACTACAATCATTTTCGAAATATTATTAATGAAGCTAAGTGGATTAATATTGTATATCTAACATATTTATTTCAGAATATTGAAATAATCTGTTTAATTAGCTTATCTTTTGTTTCGTCTACTGAAAACTTTCCTGCTCACCAGAAATTTTTTGTCATGTTTGTCTTGTCTGCACTGGTATCTATGACTTTAACTTATGCGATTTTGAAGTACAGAATGCATCATTTGCTTACAAAAACTGAGAAAAAATCTGTTCGCTTAAAATTATTGTTGCTGTCAATCAATTTATTTGCTTTCAGTTTATCTGTCTATTTCTATTTTCGACATAATTGGTATTGTGAATCTGGAATGTATACACTATTTGCATTGTCAGAATATGTTGTGGTACTTTCAAATATATGCTATCATTTTACAGCTATTTATGATTTTTCTAATCAATATCTTATTGTTGCAACATGCTAATGTCTATCAAATTATTTATACTTAATTACAAAAAAGATACCTCTGTCTGAACATGTACTTAAATATCTTTAAAGTTGAACTGTTGTTTATTTAATAATGTAATTTTTTATTTATTTATTATATCTTGTTTAAATACCTATTTCTCAATAATGATAAATTATGTGATAGATATGGATGTAAATATGAACATGCAAACTAGTAAATAATGATCAATTTAATACATAAATTTCATGTAGAGAATCTTGATATAAATTTAATAGTTTAATTTGAATCTTTACAAGAACTAAATCAACCATTTTTGTCACAAACAAATAATTTGTTGCACATGTAATATGAATGAAATAATTTAAAATAGATTTAATTTTTTTTGTAGATACAAGAATTAATATTCCAAAAAAGGCTGCTGTTAACTAATTAATAAATTTTGGGGTAAGGGTGTATTAGAAAAGAAAGACATTTTTTCAACCTATACATCAAAGCTAAATATAGACCAACCCAAAATCTGCCGTAACTATAAGCCAGACCAGAAACTTTACTTCTGAATCGTAAAATGTGTATATGGTGTGTACTCTAAATAAGTAAAGTATTTGAAATTGTATATTAAATTTGCATGACTCAAAGGGTGACCTGGCTATGGTGTATGGCATGATAGCTATATGTTAGAGGTCCATGAAGTGTCTGAGATGTGGAGGTAAGTACACTAGAGAATTAGATTTGGACTCTTGCATAGTTATTTACACAAAGATCATCTCAAAAATTTTAAAAATATAAGTTTTTTAAAGTAATTAACATAATTGCCTTTAATTTTTTTTATTTTTTCTTATTTTTAAAAATTTTCTTTTTAGAAAAAGATCTAAGATGTTATAAAAATTTGGAATGTGAGCTTTTAATTTATACTTCTTACTTTTTTTGTATTAATTGAAATCTTCATTATCTTTCATCATCAATTTCAACAGTAAAAAAAAAAAATTATGCATACAATTCAGTACTATTTTCTGCCATTACAAAGTCCCTGGGGTCGAAGTTTTTCAAACTATCTGCGACAAAACTCTCTAACCCCAATATCTTTCTGCAAGATACTTTTAATAGTAACAAACACATATGTTACTAATTTAAAATAACAACAATGCTGTGGTTACAAACAAAAAAAAACTATTTATAATTTTTTTTATTGAACATGAAATAATTTTTTATTCTAATATTATGGGTGATATTCTGGCATTTTGTTTGTGGGGACGCACTAATTATTTACTATGTAGCATTTTGTAAGTAATCATCACAATAAAAAATAATTAAAAATCATGAAATTCGTAGGTGTAATCGCTCTAATCAGACTCCTCAAATGCTTGTTTCGTTTCAAGATTAGGCTGTTGTAATAATAATATCGTATGAAAAATATTGGATTTAAAAACTATGAAGAAATCAATTGCAATATCTGCCAAAAAATTTATAGAATCATTGCCTTAAAAAATAAACACTTTATAGAATCATTGCCTTAAAAAAATGCACGATTCGTATTTTCCATATTGTTTAAAATATATCTGGATACTTAAAAACCATGTGAAAATCAATGTCAATAATTGCCATAAATACAACCGAAACATTACATCGATTTTCAATATTATCCGTGTAAATTGAGCATTCCAAAAAGTGATTATTTAAGTGCATGATTCAAATTTTATGTATTTTAGTTTTCTTTTCTGCAGAAAAGAAAACTAAAATTTTTCTGCAAGAACTCGGTAACATTCGGCGACAATGTCGTCGTGTCGCTGCGATTCTGCCATGGGGTACAAAGTTAACAAATATTGCAAACAAATTATTTATTGATAACTATAAATTTATGACATTATGAATTATTTAAATTACAAATTAATGCAATCGAATTATCAAATGTATATATATTTTTTCTTGTCAATTCTAAATTTTTGTTTCATTACTTCTCTCTTGTAAACTTTTTTCAAACTAGTTTTTACAATATCCATAGCTGTAGTCCCATATTTCGTTAATTTAAACCAGTCTTCTGTATTAGTAGATATAGCTAAGTGTTTTCTTCGGTCAAAGAGCTCTGGAGAGTTCTGCATGAGAGAATTAAGTGTTTGTTCTGTAAGTTGTTCCAAAACAATTGACAGTTCAGTTCTCTTCTAAGAAATATTTTCCGTATTAGACTATTATAATAATGAAATATATTTTTATTCTTTCTTTATTATTTTTATTCTTTAATATATTTTTATTAGCCCAGTATTTCTTTCTTAACCATTTGTTCATTTTATATTTTAGGACAACTCCATCTGATTTCCCATGAATTGCTTGCTATTTATGTATGACAACATTAAGTTATAATTAAACTTTTATAAAACTTTTAATTAAACCATAATAAAACTTTTTCATGGGGTTAGTGAAATTTAAAATAACCATCTTTTTAAAAAATATATATATATATATAAATCACATGGGAAATCCTGTTTTTTGTCATATTAAAGTTCGCAATGAATATGTTCAAGCTAAAGAATGTTTAACAAAGTTCTGTTTAACAAAGTCGCAAATTTGGAAAGAAAAAAAAGTTTAATATGTTTATGTTTTTAAAAAATCGTATCATATGTATCAATTTCTCCATTTTCAAAGTAACTATAATCATTAAGTGTTCCATTTACTTATTAAAATCAGTCTTTTTAATACATTAATCTCAAGGTGTGATGTTTGTGTAGACAAAAGTTTTAGGACTTTAATAATCTTCTTGTCTTTCAAAAAAACTTTTTCTGGATCTCAAAAATGAAAATTGTTGGTCTTCTCCTTTGATAAATGATATATTTTCTAAATATTTACTTATTCCATTTGTTTAGTATTTGTAATATATTTTATTTGTTTTTAGAATGTTAGCAATGTAGATTAGATTGCTGGTTGTTCCTTTTATACATTGGTGAAACTGGTAGGGGCGGCGTTAGCATTTTCTTTATCATCCTGTAATTATTATTTGATTTCAGCATTTTCAGTTTTAAATAACTAATACAATAGAAAACTGCTATGTATTTATATTAGATTTGGATATTTGGGATAGGCTAAGGGGCTATAGCCCAATCTATACAAATTTCCTAGTTATTCCTTTGTGAATAAAAATCTTAACTTTTTTTATGTATATATATATACTTTCATTCCTTTGTATAAGTAGAATTGTAAATTGGATGATATTAAATATGTCCTACATCAATAAGTTTATTTGTAATTTTTCATTGAACTACTTAAGTGCATTTAATTACTATGCGTTAATGTTTTTATGGTTTTTAATGTGTTATTTTGTGTGAAGAATTGAAAATTGTGAAGTTTTTATCCTTTGGTTTTATTAAACAGAAATATTAAATAAATGGCAAGCTTTTTGTCACGATTATTTATTCAAAGAATTTATTAGTACATATTTTCAATGAATAAAAAATGCTTTCTCAAATTATATTTTTAAATATAAACTTTTCAGGATTAGTAAAGTTTATAAAATTTTGAATTTATTTACATTTGTAACAAGACAAGGTAGTTAAAAGAATTATATAATAAATTGTTTTGAAAAATATTTTTAATAAAGATTATTTAAATTGACAAAAAAATAAACTAGAAATGTCAAATCACATGCAATATATTTTTAGAAATATTGTTTGGAAAAATTATGATTATTGACTAAATGTAAGTGATGTCTAGAGATGTGATATTTAAAAAATATTTTTTAGTTTAATATAATTGATTAATTTAATCTTAAATATAATTGATCCTTGAAGATTAACTATAGCTCAGAAAGGTTTCAGAGCTTAAAAGAATAAGCTTTATAGTTAAATAATTTTCTTGGACTGAAACATCAATTAAAAAAATTTATATAATAGAAGGCTTACATCAAATTTTGAATAAGATGGTTTTATATAAGCCCACTATTATGTGAATTAAACAATATATTTTATTATATTATAATAAAATAGGGGTGCACAACCTTTTTGAGTGAAGGGGCACATGCGCTGCAGATTGAACAACGAAAGCCTGCATGCCAAGGTATTTAGACAGACATGACAGTAAATATAGATATGTAGTAATTGTTATCTAAACATCATTGTTCTATGCGCTAAATACTTTTTGTCGGTTAACCTTGTAATATGTTGGTATAAAATTAAATACTTTTAAATGCTTAAAGTTAGAAACTGCAAAACTGATTACTTAGAAAGAAAAAAAAACAGAATCAGAAAATCAGATTCAGTTTCTCAGAAAATAATATTTAGATAAATTGAAATAATTAAAAACTATGGGAAAATTCATGTTTTTTTTATCATACATTACATAATATAAAGGTCCATTTAAACATAAATTTTAACATTAAAAAATTATTTCATAGACTTAAATTAAAAAAAAATTAATAAATATTCTAGTTACTAATATTAGTGCAAGTTAAATACTTTGATTTAAAGAAAGTTTATAGGGTTAAAAATTACTAAAATTAAAACCAAACAACTTGAGCTGAAAATAAGATTCAACATTTAGTAGAGAATATTCTTTAACTTTAAAACATTTATTTTAAATTAATTAAAGAAGCGGGGTTTGAGATAGGGAAGAAAAGGAAGGAAAGAAAACATTAATTTTGAAAGAACTATTTTCCTCAATAATAATAATAATAAAAAAAAAAAAAAACTAATGTGATAATTGTTTTCAACTCTTTATGACCAATACTTTTTAACATGACATTTACTATTTAAAATTAATACATTTATGTATTGGTAATTAATTAAAATTTACATTACTTCACGAAACTTATCTTGATCACATTTTTTTTAGTTAAAATTTAATGATATACGAATCATTTCCCGGCATATCATCATAAATGATATAAAATGGTCCAAGTAGGTAGAAAGTGGTTTAAAAAATTTCTTCATGGTTATCCTGCAATTTGCAAAATTTTTCTACTTGGTCATGTGATCACTTTTTTGAGCCATTAAATAAAAATTTAATGATTTTGTTTTAAGACTGCTCCGTAGTTTTGAGCGTGCCAAATTCATTGTGGAAAACAGTCTTTTGACAGAAGCTGTTGTAGGCAGTGTGTATTAATCTTAGGGTAAATAACTTAATAAGTTTTGGAATCAGTCTTAGATGGTGTTCTTCCTTTCCAGGTTTTTAAATCACGTGAATACAAATAGCGGTGTTTTATTTTTAAATTGTTTGAATACGAATTGCTATGTGTGATTTTTCAATTACGTAAATAAAAAGTGGATGCGTGGTTTTCAAATCGCGTGAATACGTATCGAGATCTGTGGATTTCAAATTGCGAAAAGACTCACTAGTATGATTTTTAAAACGCGTAAATACGAATCGCGATATGTGATTTTGAAATCATGTGAAAACAAAAAGAATAGGTTCGGTGTGTGTTGATAAATTTGCTCGTGTTCATGGTACTAAAGTAATAGGCATGTGTTTTGAATAATTTTTTTGTAAAAGGAACCGCGTTTAATATAAATTTACACATCAAACAGAATCGAATTACACGAGTTGCAATATAGTGTTGAAATATCAGGATATTCAAAATCACAAGTAAAAATGCAGCAATAACGGGAAAGAAACACGTTCGAAAAACCTCTTATATTTATGTTAAAAACGGCACAAATCAAGCATGTAAAAAGTAAGGCTCCTTACTCGATACGCGAATTCAGGAGCTCTAGTAAAAAGTAATTATTTTAATGCGCTATTCAAAACTCACGTGCTGTCAAGCTATAGTATTTAAAATATCAGGATTTTTTTTTAAATCATGGGGAAAAGCGTAGTTATAACTACCAGAAAAAAAAACCCCTATCAAAATCCCACAAAAAGAGTGTAAAAAAATGATGTATTTGAATGCGATATTCGAAATTAAAGTGTCGCAATAGCGTACAAAAAATATAGGGACTTTCAAAACCTTATAAAAATGTGTAGCAATAAAATAACGATTAAAAAATAATTTGTTTTGCGATAAAATCGGCACAAATAAACCACGTCAAAAAATGGTTTTCTATAAATGAGTGATTCGTAATAATATCGTGCTAAAATATCGAAATTTTGTTGTTGTTCCTTATCCTTCAATTGTCTGACGGAGTATCATCCAGTAGGTTGTTGACCTTCAAAAAGTCGATGACAAGAAGTGGAGTAGCGTTTAAGTCCACCTTGGAAAGGCCCAATCAGTCAAGGATAAGGGGGGGGGGAAATCGAAATTTTAAAAACCAAGAGGAAATGCGTAGTAATAACTGCTGAAAAAGGGATCAAAAGTCATTTTGATTTGAAATGAAGTTTGCGCAAATAAAAAGTTCCATAACTTTCAAAAATCGCGATTTCAGAAACTACTTAAAAGTGGGTAGCAATAACCACCGAAAAGTCATTGAAATAATGATGAAATCGGCACACACGAAAAGCGTCAAAAGTGATAAGTAAATTCGAACCATCGAAAAATTGCGATAAAAAACTACATTGATGGAGATTGGGTGCGTCAAAAACTTAAATGCGTACATTTCAAATTTGCGTATTTTCTTTGTTCCAAAAAAAAGTGTAATTATTTTTTAAAAATTTTGTTCAGATTGCTGCAGCGGGTCGCAGGTTGTGCACCCCTATTATAAAATATATAGTTTAACTCTGTAATGGCTTAGTTTTTAAGGCACTGAGCTGTCATTGTGAAGAATGGGGGTTCTAACCTACGTGACAGCTTGAAGCCCACCCAACTTCAAAGAGAAAATACAGTAGAGAACCGATTATCCGGAACGATCGGGACCATCGCGATTCCGGATAACTGATTTTTCCGGTTTTCTGAATCGCTACAAAATGCCGTTTTTTTAATGTTTAAAAAACAAAACTAAATAATTATTTTGAAATAGTTTTAGAAATAATTAAAAATGATAAATAATAATACACTTAAGTTTAAATAAGGAAAGAAATCATGAAATAAAAATTATATACAGGCTTATATATGTTATTGATGTTATTATTAACATTAATAGCATATATAAGCTATTTGTGCTTATGTGAGATTCGTCTACAAACGGCTTTTGATCCGTCCTCTAAATTAGTTCTTTCGTTAACTCGATACGCCGTACGCTCTAAATAACAAAAAGGGCTCAAAATCTTGCAGGGAAAAAAAAATTTTTTAATGGACGAAAATTAATTTCCGGTTCCGAATTTCATTCCGGTTATCTGATTTCCGGATAAGAGGTTCTGCACTGTAATTTGATAGCAAACATGGCCTAAGTTCTCCAAATTTTTTGAATTTGGAGACATAAATTTCAATAATAAATTTTTAGTTAGACCTTATTATTTTGTGCCGCTAGAGTAGAAAATAATTATAATTTTTTTTTTTATTGCAAAACCAATTTTTATGAAAAAAAGACATCTGGGTATCCCATTTTAGATACTTCTAACATAAACTTATTAATTTCCCGACTTATTAAGTATTTTAGTTAAAATCTCTGATATTTAGATGATTTTCCCAGAATGATAAAATTCCCTAACTTTTCTGTTTTCCCTGATTTCTATGTTCCATTGTCACTCTGCAAAACTATAGTGTTAATAATTTATTATATTAATAACCTGGTGGTGTTTGTTCATAAATTTACACGAGTTTTCAAGCTTATGTTTTTGTATAAAAGTAAATACTCTAGGGAACCGATTATCCGGAACGATCGGGACCATCGCTATTCCAGTTAACTGATTTTTTCGGTTTTCTGAATCGCTACAAAAAGCCGTTTTTTTTTATTGTTAAACCCAACTAAAAAAAATAATATTTGGAAATAATCTTAAAAAGAAGAAAAAACGATGAAGATACACTAATGATTATTTTCAAAATGATGGTTAGGTAAACATATTTCAAAAAAGAATGAAAAATCCTAAAATCTTATGAGGAAAAAAAAAATTAAAAATGGCGGGAAAATTTATCGAAATTTGTTCCGGTTTTTTGATTTCCGGATAACGGGTTCCGTACTGTAGTAGGAAAAAAAAACGAATCATATATATATGTATATACAGTGAAACCTCCTGCAAAACGGAAACCTTTAACTCCCGTAACTGGAGGCGGACAGTCATTTTGGCCCTGAAACGTTATTTTCTATCTCTTCAAATTGGACACTACTTTTTCTAAATTAAAGAAAAAAACTATTTCTGCCATAAATTGCAAGGAAAAAAAAATACAACTTTTCGCCATTTTTGAAACAGGTTTATTTTTTGCCTTATCCATAATTAAAAATATTGTTTAGCTATTTCACAACTAAATAATCAATCTTTCTCTTGACACTTTCCTATATCCTTAAAAAAAAAAGAGAGAGAGAGAGAGAGAGAGAGAGAAAATGATACTGCTCTCCTGAAATAATTGGCACAGTGGCATCTTTTGATCTGGACCACACAGGTTATGAGACCCCTGGAGTTGAAATGACATCTTAAATGCTCTCAATGCTTCTTCCCCATTGAAAATTTCTTTTATTTTCTTATCAATTTGAAGACTGTATTTAACACAGCTGGAGTAAAAAAGAGAACAGAAATATAATCTTTGATGTGTTCATATAAATGAAACACTTATTCAGACACTTGATAGCTGATCAATTGTGAATAATCAACTCCATAGGTCCTCATGACTGAACAGTGAGTCATGGGAGGATAACTTTCAAGAAAGTATTAATCATGTTCCTTATCAAATGATAGGTAGGTGTAAGGGGATGTAAACCTAATAATTGAAACTGACTGAGGACTGAAAGCTCCTATTCAGTATCATATGTCTGACTTGAGTATCTATGCTAATAGGAAAATTATATTAATTCATCAATAGCTACATCTAGAATTATGTATTTATACCTAACTTCTTTATATATTCTTTTTTATCTTTCTTAAAGTTTAAATAAATATCCTTGTAGATAATTATTTAATTATATCTACATCTTTGAAAATATTCTAAAAACAATTAACTGTATTAAACTTCATTATTTGGGTACCCTTCCCGTAAGCGGACAACTCTTCTAAACGGAAAATTTTTTTGGTCCCTAAAATGTCCGCTTAACGGAGATTTTACTGTATATATATATATAGG
This sequence comes from Parasteatoda tepidariorum, assembly GCF_043381705.1. Classification (NCBI taxonomy): domain Eukaryota; kingdom Metazoa; phylum Arthropoda; class Arachnida; order Araneae; family Theridiidae; genus Parasteatoda; species Parasteatoda tepidariorum. Next base: position 30,107,660 of record NC_092212.1, on the reverse strand, counting down.
GTCGACAATGACATAGAGGTGCATGAATTTACCAGATAAATAGTCAGTCAATCAAAAAATAAATTGACCCAAAATAATTTAAAATTGGTCTAAACAGGCAGAATATAAATGTACTGTTTCATAATTTTATAAGCAGACTGAAGTATGAAAATGAATTAAACAGATAAGTTATAAAAATTGTTAATTTATTGCCATATATACAGATACAATTCAAAATTCATTAATAAGTAATACATAACAGAACAATAGAAGTTATTTTTACAATAACATGGAATTGTATAACTATTATACACAAAAGCATATGAAACAGCTAACTAAATACTGTGCAAAATATTACATCTACAAGCATGCAACATATTTTAAACATCTGTAATGAAGAGCATAAAACAATCACATATGTTCAAACAAAACATAGATAAAATAGCAAGTATGATACAGAAATACTCACAGTCTTTATTTAAAAAGCATACCTTGGTGTTCTCCTCATCCTACACAAATGCAGAACACTTACAATTAAATTTGTGCATCTTTAGCAAATTTAAGGCAACAATACAAGATAAAAATGCTTTAGTTTGAATCATAAGATCCAGAAACAACAGCAGTAGTAATTTATAATGTGCCTAAGTTTCTTTTATACAATATACATAAATATACCAAGAAGCAATACTTAAAATATATAAAATAGACTTCTATATTAGTATAATGGCAAATATTAAAAATAATTTACCTAAGCAAAATTTATTGGCTCATTTATAGAAATATACTTGCAAGTTAAATGTAAATTTTTTTTTTATCGTCACATATGTTATAAGCCTAAACTCAAAATTAGTTGTCAATTTATAGTAATTGAAATGGCTATAAGTTTTTGAAAAGTTAATTGTACACAACTCTACATTTTATTTGAGATCAAATATTTATATCCTAATTTATATTTAATTTTTATTAATAATACTAACAAAGAGATAATGATTATATTATGCTAAATCAAGTCCTTTTACAGTAATTCATAAAACTATTAAGTCGTTTAATTTTAAGTTTTTCTGAAATTTATATACCAGTTTCAGGAAAACGACTGATTATTTGAAAGAAAAACGGAAGGAAATCGAAATATATTATAATCCAAATGTAATATATTATTGACTGTATTGTGCTTAGGTTTGGAGTTTCAAAATTAATTACTAAGTTTGTCGACAGACAGCATTGTTAACAGTAAAAACTATAAAACAGAATTTTCTAATGCATGTCAGACTATTCAAACTGAAATAGTTACATAGGCTTTATTTTCGCATACTTTTATGTAAAAATATGCAGATTATCTGTGATATAACCATCTTAGATAAAAAACAAAAACAGTATTTTTGCTTTTAATACATACCGGTAATTTTGTTCCAAGACAGTGTCACAATGTTGTTGCAAATGGAGGTTATTTTAGAAACATTGTTTCATTGTACTCAACAGCACTATCTGTTGACCAATTTTGTAAATAATTTTAAAAATTGGTTGTTATAAAATTATTGGTTTCCTTAGTAAAATGTAGAAAACTTAATATTACCATCTATTTTCGTTTTCCTTTGATTTTTCAAGTTGTCATTTTTGAACTGCCTGGTATAAATTTTTTTTTATACATAAAACCATAGATCGAGCTTGTTAAAATTTACAAATACACAAAACATTATTCTAATGTTGATGATTGTAATTAATTACAGTTGATTTAATTACATCATTAAAAATCAATCTTAAGAACAGACATGCCATGTGTTTTATTGATAAGAATTAATTATAAATATTAAACTCTATATAATATAAAAAGAATATTAGGTAAGTTTAAAAAAATTATTTTGTAAAGATATAATAACGCAATATAATAAAAAAAATATGTGACGGTAACATATACAGCTCTCACAAATATTCAATTCATAACTGAAAATTTAAATTAGAAAAGAAAAATAATTTTGGGAAATGGAACTGGATAAAATGACATTGGAACGATAAAATTAATAATTAATACGATAAAATTTCATAATTAATGTATCTTATTAAGTATATTTATTTAATAAAAATTATTCAAATAGGCTGAAATCTTAGTTCAAATCATCAAAACAAGATTATTTTTTTCTTCATAAATTTTCTGACATAAATTCAAGTTTTAATTGTACCACACACTCACATAAAAATAAATTAAATTAATTAATTTTAACAAACAACTGGGAAATGATGAAAGTACATAAATCATAATACAGAACAATTGCAGACTATAAAATTTCTTAATTTATTTATAACTTCCCAGAAATGAAATACTTCAAAATTATTGCAATACACACTGAACAATCCAAAAGAACAAAAAATATCACAGTATTTTAACAGAGGTAGACACTGACAATAAATGTAATACAACTATAAATTAAATTTCAAAGATATTTAAGGACTTAAATTATTAAAGTAAGTGAGACTTGTACACTATACTAAACATTAATACTGTAAACAAAACAGGTATTAAAGAATTCTCAATTTTAAATAATTTATTATATAAAATTTTTAAATTTGATAAATTTTTCGAACAGTAGACAAAAGCTAGAAATTATTTTTTGATACAGCAATTAAATTAACATAAAGAAATAATAAATATAAAGAAATAGTTGTGCATACTTTTTCACTTAACTAACATCTTCAATAACTTTTAGTGTTCCATTTTCATTCAATCTTAAATTTGAAGAAATTTTCAGGGCATTAAATGTTATAAATAATAAGTGATCTGACGACTCAAAAAGCAGTCTAATGGTTTTACAAGTCTTATAAATGCCTAAACTCAATACAATTAATAAAATTAGAAGAACAATTTATAATCCTAAGCCCACATTAATATACAAAATTAAGAACATTTAATTATCCTAAATTGAATGCTCTGAAAATTTTAATTATTTGAAAACTGTAATCACATTTTAAATGAGCATATGAATTAAAGAACAAAATTTAATGCTACATGAGCTTGAGTTGGTCATATTATCTTAAAACAAAAAAAAAATTTTTATTGTACAAAATCATTTAATACTGACAGGGAAGAGAGAAAAAAAATGAGCAATGTTCACTGGATACCTTGAGGTGCTAGAATAAGAATTTGATTAAAAAAAATAATCTGTTGTTCGGTTATCAAATTTATTTTTACGAAATCAATTTTACTTTAAAAAAAGAATATTTATGTCAAGAACTTAGCACAGAGAAAATCGTAAAATCTATTCAACTTTTAGTTAAGAGCAATTTAAATAACATTTGTTATATGCAAAATATAAGCAAGAGAAAAAAATAATCACATAATAGGAAAAATATCATTATAATATCTTAAACTGGTGCAATTCAAAATGGTAATAAGTTTATAAAAATTTGGGCAAAGATGCAAATACAGCTATTGTTCACGATTTTTATATGTTTGCTAAATTGGTTTTGCTGCTACAATAAGATATAAGCCATTGTAAAAAAAGATGTAGCAAACTTTATACTATTCATAATTTAGAGTATACTACATAAAAAACATAGCTTTACTTTGAATAACTTAAATTTTGAAATTAACATTCTAACGTTATGATACAAAAAGAGTGCTCAGATTTTTTTTCTTCTTAAAACTTAAAAGTGAAAAAGCATTCATATTATAAATAATGCACAATTACATTGAAGCTCATAACACACGACAATATGTAAAGTACAAACATTTGGCACATTAAAAAAATTTTAAAAGCTCGACAGTAAGAAGGCACATGCAAAAGAGAAAATCCCTATCAAAGTCTAACACTTGTCTTAAATTAATAGAGAAATATTAAAAAAAATACCGTGAAGAAATGAATATAAATTAAATGCATTTTTTTAATGATACATAAAAAAATTAAAATAAAATAGAGTGCAATGAGTGAAAAATTACAATAAAGATGTAAAACTTATTAGAATAGTTGTAAACGTAAGTTGATTTAAACAAAACCATATCTAAAATAATTTCTAGCTATTGTGAACTTGACATAAATGCAACACGAAATAAAAAAATGAATTTTATGTTATTAATGAATAGTACAGAACAGAACTTTTTATCCATAAACCAGAAAATTGGAAAGATTTTTGGAACAGTTGTGGAGTAGAAAATGGCACAATCTGAAGTTTTCTATAATTGGGAAATTTCACAATCCAAAGTTTTTACAATTAGATTGTTGAAATCGGTTTTAAGACAAAATCTACTATTTTGTAGAAAACATCTTAAATTATTTTTTGTTTTGTTTACATAACTTCAGTTAGTTAAACAGAATTGTAAAACTGAAAGATGTAATACATGTTTTACAAAATGCTGTTTTCAGATGTAGAAACGCATGCAATAATTTATTATTGAGGAGTATTTAGTTTTGGCAGAATCATAAGATAAAATCATACTTCACAATACATCAACACTCATACATCAAAGCCGCAAGACTTACATATTTATAAGTGGCAAACAGATGGAGATGGTTTAAGATTGCCCAATCTCTAAACTAGTTTTTAACAGGATTAAATTAAGCTTTAACATGCTTTCACCTGCCTGTAGTTAAGTAGATTAACTAGCAGACAAATGGATAATTGTAGATTAATAAATAATTAATTTAATCTTATGATATATTTTATTACTACTAATTATGAAAAACTGTTTAACTGCTATGTTTTAACAATCTAGAAAATCAATCAACTGTTTAACTGCTATGTTTTAACAATCCAGAAAATCAATCAGCTGGAAAGAGATTGGTCAAAAAAATTCAGGATAATTGGTTCTCTACTGTACTATAAACAGGGTGACCACAAATACTCTCAGATTTTTTCGAATTTTCGTGATTTCTGTAACTAGTGACATAAATTTTATTATTAATTTTTAAGAGATGTTTTATTCTTTAACTTAAATTACAAGACGAATTTTTTTGGAAAAAATATCGGAGTTTAGGTGTCTAAAAACATAAATTTATCTATTTTCTCTGATGTGTAATGAATTTTAGTTTAGTTTAGTCCCTAACATTTCCTTGGTTTCGCTAGAATGATAAAATTCTTTGTTCTTCTTTATTTCTCTTGTTCTGTGGCCACCCCGTATAAAGGCAATGAATATTAGTACAATGCGTCTCACCTGAACTTAAGAAAATTGTAAATGGCAGGAAGAGAAACAATATAGCATAACAATTCGATAAATTACACCTCTGTTAGTTCAGTGTGTTTTGTTCTTTCATAAAAATAAAATTGGATTTTACATAGACCAGATGCAAATAATTATTACATATTAACAACAAAAAAGTTTTGTGGCAGGGCTGTTTTTGGCTCAACACCAGGCTCAGGATCTCGCCCATTTTCAAGAATTGAGGCTAGCACTAAAATTCAAAGAGTAACATCCATCATTTTCAGAAAAGTAGTAAAATATAGTACTATTTAATATATTCTGAGATTTCATCTTGCAAAAATATTTTTGCAAGCTGAGTAAAAGTACTTTTAATGAGAAATAAATGGTAATACTTACTGAAAATAACCCTTTATTCGATTAGATTTCTTTATGGGATGCTATACTTTCTTATTATTTCAAAGTTAGGCTAAACCTCATGTTTTATTTGAAATTCTTTTACATGATATTCAGTTTTCAGTGTTGCTTATTTTATCTTACTTTCAGCAAAGTATTATTTTAAATCATTTAATGAGCATTATCAATTAGTATATATCAAAAAATATATAGCACATCTTATCTTTTAAAATGATCACTTGACTTAGATCTTTTAAGTACATTCAATGGACAATTTTGGTTTCAATTCTTTGTTGAATAATTACTGAATCAATAACTAAGCCTATTTTTTAATTTATCATAACTAATCACTTTTTATGTACCATATCTTTTAATGGGAGATTTATATTATTTTAAATGAGAACCTGGAAACTTGACACAAAGCTTCCAGAGTCTGGCTGAATCACTAATTACTTCACACATTTAATGTGAGATATATGTTATTTTAAATAAAGACCCAGAAATTTGACCCACAGCTTCCAGAGTCTGGCGGAATCACTAATTACTTCACACATTTAATGTGAGATATATATTATTTTAAACGAGAACTCGGAAATTTGACCCACAGTTTCCAGAGTCTGGCGGAATCACTAATTACTTCAGACATCACACATTTAATGTGAGATATATGTTATTTTAAATAAGGTTCTGGAAATTTGACCTGTAAAAAGTCTGGTGGAATCACTGATATTATAACAAAAACTTATGTTTAAATGTTTCTTAAAATAAAATATAAAAACAAGCATTTTTATCTAGTTTCGAATAAAAAGTACACTTTATAACTCATTTTAAAAATAAACTTTCTTTAACAGTTATATATCATGCGTAAATGTACCATAGCTTTTATAGATTTTACCCTGTAACAATAAATAAAGTTTATGAGCATAACAGGGTAACGATACATACCATCTATACCTTGTTCTACTCGCTTTAAATTCTTCAAAATGCTCGACAGATCTTTAGTGAAATCTCCATCTTCTGGAGTACCACTTACAGGGCCTTGGGGCAAAACCTCATCAATCATCAGCCAAGTATCACTCCCTTTAGGGCATTTTTTCCTACAGAAAAAATTATACATTATAAATTTGAAAATTAGATCTACTCCATGTTAAATTTAGCAACGAAATAATGTATATCACTACATGGAACACTTTTTTCCTTTTCGACTAGCACTAAACTACATGAAAGACCCCAAATAGAAATGAGTAGAAAATACGTTATAAATTATCAAAATTGGGAAGAAAAAAAAAACTTTAACAAATATTGAACAAAATAAAGGAGGGTTCAGTAACTAGTAGCTACTTACCACAAGTAGTTAGCAAGTTAGTAGTTATTCCCTGATTTTTGCAACTGTGTAATAATTGTATTATAAATATTTTAACAAAAGCTTAAATACGTTACAAGAACTAATTAAACCATATTATTAGAAAGAATTTCTGTAGGTAGCAATAGAAAAACACACATTTCATTTATGCTGCTGCTAGACAACAGATCAAAGAAAGGAAAAACTTTTAGCCACTATGAGAATTACTTTTTTTCAGTTAGAATAAATGTTAGAAATAAATTACTAATAAATAAGCAATTTATCATTTTGACTTGACTGTAACACACACATATATATTTATTGCAAAATGCACTGCTGACAGATAGCAAAAAGGCAGCACATACTGAAAATTCTTTTGTCATCCATAGAAATTGAGTAGGCACAGTGGCCATAAATATTCAAAAAAAAAAAAAATTCCCTAATTTTTCCAGACTAATTTTATAGAATTTCCCAGATTTTAGTAAATGGTTTAATGCATTTTATTGTTAATATTTCAGTTATGCCCAATAGTCATAGAAAATAGATTACACAACATATAAGATTTAGATACAAAATAGATTACAAAACAATTACACATGTTATTAGAGTAGAAAATAATTTAAAAAAAAATATTGAATGACCAATTTTTTTTGTACAGCAAAATATTGGACTTTTTGGTACCTCGAATTCAAATTAATTCAATTTTGCTGCATTTTGGGTATTTGAATTAAATTTATTGACATTTCCCTAATTTTTCCAGATTGATAAAATTTCCTTATTTTTCAATGTTTTGTGGCCATTTGGGTGAGCCAAAGTGGAGGAGAACAGGAAAAAAAAGGGGGATAACAAGAAAAAAAAAAATAGAAAGAAAGGAAGAGGTTAATATTTTCAGAAATAAAGCAAAATATGTATAAAAACTATTGTGAATGAAATAAGAGTAAAATATACTACCACGAATTACAAAATTAGATTACTTTAAAGGGTAGATACAAACCTCTCTCTTTCTAATAATTCTTTAGAATTAGACCATAACTTTGATGCTAACTGATGAATAGCTGAAATGACTAGAGAATCTAATGCCTGCAATAATAAAAAAAAAGTTATTAGAATACATTTGTGAAGAAATAGCAGAGTTTTATTTAAATTGCGGGGAAAACACCACTTTGATTAATTTTGAGACACAGAGCCTTGAAATCTGAGTGATTCGTTTTTCTTATTTTGTTAGATTTGTGGTAAGTTTTGCTTGTCACCAGAAATAAGTAGGAGATGTTTAGCTTTACAACAAGATAGGAAGAATTTATATGAACATGAAAGGGAGAGTAACTTAATTTTTTAAAATTTACTATTCATACAAGGCTTTCATAAATTGACAAGAGTCGTAATTACAATTTAATTGTATTGCAAAGATATATAGAATAGTAAATAGTATATTTTTCGAAGATACTTATTAGCTTTCTAAACATTTTTCGAAAAAATGTCACAAAGGAGTTTATAAATAACTTTTATAATAAGTATATGGATATTTTTGATTAAATTTTTCCCAAAATTGTGTTACATAGTCAAGGAAATACCTGTTCCACAAACAAAATTCAAATATTTTTTTAAAGCCAGATATTAGTTATTTATCAAGTAAATGAGATAGTTGAATTTTATTTTTAAAACAATGTGTAGTACTTTTAAACGATAACAAAATTTTAAAACAGAAAACCAAAGCATGGAAATTTTAATTGTGTCATGTTAATTGTATTTTAATATATAATTGTTTTTTAGTGATATGTTTTCTCATTAAGGATTTCAGCAATAGTTAGTTTTGCCTTAGAATTACTTGATATTTATTTCAAGCAAAAAATATAAACATGACAAAAAAATAATTTTCATCCAAAGAATAATACAGGAGCAAAAACAATTTTTTTAGTGTCAAAAATAATTTTTAACTGATATTCATATTAACATCAAATTTTTATTAATGAAATGTTTAAATAATAAAAAGTGAAAGTTTAATTTATTAGCATATTGTATTTAAAATAAAGTTAAAAGTTTTTAGATAAGAGTTTTGAAGCAAAATTAAAAATACTCTGTACCGTGATTTCTTTGCCGGAGCCCCTACAATGATAATCATCCATGTTATGACTAGACACAATCTAGAAAAAAATATGAACACTTTTACCACAAATAAAATAATTTTCAAAAAGTAATACACAGAAAACAAACAAGATAAGAAGAAAAATAAATCCATAATGTTACAATATAAATAACTTAAAATCAAAGTAAAATTATTATAAAGGTTAATAAATACAATATTAGAAATTCTGTTTTAAATTAGTTAAAATAAGTCTTTCTGTTCAAAATTATTATTTACACACATAACAGAAAAAATTATATTTCAAAAGTGATTAGTCATAAATAGTATAAAATAAATAATTACATAATAACAAATTGTCAATAGATAAATAATTTTTAGATATTTCTTAAGAGATTGTAAGATGTCTCCTATTAATTATGAAGATTTCAAATTTCAACCAAATGAAAAATGAGAAATATTTTGAAATGGTTGCATTTAAACAGCACCAATTATATGGAAAGATTTCAAATCAATCTTGTACATGCTGTTTCATCCCCTCTTGATTTTTAGGTTTAAGATGTGATCATTTTTTAGTACTAGTTTTGAAGTAATTATAGTTTTTTTTTTAAAATTAAAATTAACTAAATATTAAATCTTTTCAACCACCATAAACACCCTAAAATCCTTGCTCAATCATAAACAACCTGATTTATTTTTATTTTAATTATTTATTTTACATTTTATTACTTTTTATTCAACATGAGACTAGTTGAAAGCTAAATCAGGGGTCTGTCCAGGCCGAATTTACTACCGTTTAGCGGTACCTTCACAAATTCAACTTTAGGAAAAACGGCAGTTTCACAAATTCAATTTTAGGAAAAACGGTAGTTTCACAAAATACTTTTTCTTAAAATTTCACTTTTGTATCCCTTAAGAAACGATAAATCCATATTTTTGTGTTGATTTTTTAATATAATTTTTAATTTTTCACAAATTGCGTCTAAATTTTCACAAAATGGGTACCTGTCAGAAAAACCTAGACAGACCCCTGTAAATAGACTTGGTGGCTCAATTAACTTATCAGAACAATGTTGGCTAAAAGCCATTGCACATATTGGCTTATGGCTGGTGTCATGCCTGAAGAGATTTAATTATTGCAAGAGATCAATCAGTATGATTTTACAAGTTTTTTTCAGTTTACAAAATCATAAATTTAGTGATAAAATTTGCTTCTAAATCTGTATTTTCAAAATATCAAAACATGAACATAATTATATAATAAAGAATATAAAATATTGCTAAGTATTTTTAACTTATATTAAAACAAATGAAAAAAATTATATTCTTGTTCATTCCAATTTAAAATTATTCAATTATTTTTACAGATTCCCTTAAGTTTGAATTATAAAGCTGTTTTTTTAAATAACAAGAACAGAATTTTTTAAACCTATAGACATAGAAAAATATAAGATCAAAACTGATGATAAAATAAATATAATGAAAAAAGTACAAATAAAGTCACATAAACAGACATTGACTTACAAAGTAGTGGATAAAATTAAATAAGGTAGTAAAAAAAAATCAGGAAATGAGAGAAAGGAAATGTTATGGTTAAGGACACAGTGAGATGGGGATGCAGAAAATTCTCAAAGCTTAAATTTTTTCAGGCACAGTTTTTTTCCCTTTGGTTTAAAATTTTTTCTAAAAGCATAGCACCTTTTTTTAGTTACAATAAATTTTTAACAATATTTTTAGAAAGTAAAGTGTTTTGAATATTTTCTTAAAAAAAGAAAAATATTTTTTTTTTATTTTACGCAATTCTTGAACAAACTAGCATATGTGTTAAAAATAATAGAAATAAAAATATATTATAATGACTGAATTTAAAATTCCACTCATAAGTTTACGAAATTTAAACCAATAAATAAAGTAACACATTAAGTTATTTATGTTATATGCAACACAACTACAGTGCCCGCCGTTTATTACAATCCCTTTCGTTTTATGCTCTTTTGATTTTATTAAGCGGCTGATTTTATTAAGAGGCGATTCAACATTTGAAAAAAGAAAACTTTTTTACGATACATTCTAAATGCACACACTTTAAAAGTTGAAATAATGACCACATTAATGCTTTATTTTAACAAATTTAATTATTTTAATAAAGTAAAACCCTACATAAGATTAAATTTACAAAAGGTTTGCAAACAACCGATCAATGGTTGCTAGAGTTGCAGTATTTAAAATTAACTTTTCAACATCATTTGAGAGTTTATAGAAGTTTTATAGTTTTCGATATTCCTCCTCTTTGTTCTAAAGGTTTCCGCAATACATTAAGTGCTTTTTTGACTTCCATTGAAGATGGCACTGATGAGTCATTTCTTGATGGGAAATAACTTTGCAATTTTTGATGTCTGTAACAATTTCAGAATAAGATTTTTCTCCTGATGTTTGTAGGTTATCGTCAATATGAGCCCCATCTCCATTGAAGCTTCACGTTGACTACATTTAGGAAGCTTATCATAGTTTTGCAACACTTCGAATGTATCCTTAAGAATCAAATCCATCCTTTTTGGCATGCTGATAAAATTTAACACCAAACGAATTTAAAAATGATATGCGCTCTAACTATAATTTACTCAAACAACTTAAATAATATGGAACATGCGCACAGACAGTTTATGGAAATCTATTCATGTTCTCTGTTAAGATAGATAACAAAAGAAACTTCTCTCCCTTCTATGGTTCATTCAATAAAAAGTAAGATAAGAATTCGACCCCCTGTTGAGTGAGATAGGTTTCTCCAAACTTCATTCAAGTCAAGGAATTAACATTGATAAATTGATTTCTATGAACTCGCCGCTTACCACCCACATTTTCCCTTAACTCTTACACTATGTATATCACAGAAAAGTGCTAACTACACCTGTTTCACAGGCTTGTGAGTAACTGTTGCTACTACTAAAAAAATCTTTAAACTTCGAAAAAATAAAATTTTATAAATAAGAACAAAAAAAGCTGAAATATTGCACCTTTGATTTATTATGTAGTCAAAATTTTGATTTTAAAAAGCAGCGGCATTGATTTTATTAAAGGATGTTTTTAACGCATTAATATTGTAACGATTCGGTTCTTGCCGATTTGATTTTATGAAGCGGCTGATTTTATTATCCGGTGAATTTATTAGCGGCGGGCACTGAATTAGCTTTCCCTTTTTAGACAGTAACTTGATAAGACATGAGGAAATAAAAAATATGTTAAAATAAACTTTAAAATGCATATTCAGCGTTGCCACTCAAATCCGGAAAAAAAATTCCCTGAGTTTTCCCTGTACATATTATACTTAATATATTTAGAGGAAACATACAATCACTGTGTGACAATATTAGTCTAGTTATACTAGTTTTAATTGCTGGAAAAACTAAAATAAAGGAGGAACAGCTTAACATACTTAAAACAAATAATGGCTATAGTAAATAAAAACGTTTAGTATAGCTGAAATATCATCCTTAAATATCCCATAGAATGGTCACCACTTTTAAAAGACGAAAATAGGAAATTTAATTTATTGTATTTTTTAAGTTTGTAAGGAAAAACTCAAATTTCCCTGTTATTTTAGGTAATTCTTAAATTCCCTGGATTTTCTAGGTTTCCCCTGTGGAGCGGCAACCCTAATATTTTAATATCTAAATAATGATTTTCTTTTCCATATTTGTTTACATACTACATAATTAATTTAGCAACAAGATTTAATAATAGTCAGGAAGTCATGTAGTCTAAATATGAAAAAAAAATTGCTACAAAATTTGTAGCAATAAAAAATATTGAAGCAATACAAAAAATTGAAGCATTTTTTTATTTATTATATTAAAAATTTTTTTCCCCAGGGCTTAATTTTCTTTGATCCTTCTTCGAACGATCGGACATATTTTGCAACCCTGGTGTGGGAACCCAAAATGCTTATGGAACATTATTTGTGCTTTTTTCTTGTTGTTTCATTTATCTTATGTAGCAGACGTATTATGTAGTTTTATTTATATTATGTAGCCATAAAGTTATCTGTATTTGGCAGATTAAATTTTTTTACAACATGCATAAAATCAGAATTTTTAAAAAGAGCAAAGGTAATAAGAGCAAGAAGAATGCAAGAGTTATGAATACCTGTGAGCCAGACATAAGGGAATCTAAGTGTTTTATAAGGGATGCAGGGAAATCTCGATGAGCATTACCACGTTGGAATGCTTTAGATTTTGGCACATCAGTTTCATTCACAATACTACAGGACACTGATCGATGAAACTTTTGAAGCCTGGTTTCATCAAGGGACAAATCCAGAGGCTTGGGTTTAACAATACCTTTATCATCATGGTCGGAAGTTACAGGACGAGGTTCAGATTTCCATATGGGGATGCCTTTGCCTGGATCGCTTTCGATTCGCCTATGTCCGCTTTTCAACTCATTCTGCATAGTATGTTAGCATGAACAAGAAGAAGAGAAGATGGGTTAATAGAGCAGGGGAGGAATTAAGAAGCAGTCCATGTTATTAGGAAAGAATATTTAAAAGTTAGAGAAGTAAAAAGTTAGTATGTAACACATAATTAAATAAATGTAATGAGTGGAATAAATAAAATGCACATTGAAACATGGAAATTTCAATTTTAAAAATTTATAAATCTTGTAATTAGTAAGAAATTTTTTTTTATTATCTGCATTTTATAATTTTTTTTGTAAATATAATTTTAAATGTAATAAAAGACTGAGCATGACATAAGAAAAAAAAATTAATCTCTTAAAATAATTTAGCACAAAAAAAGTAAACTATTATATGAATATCAACAATTATATGAAATACACGCGAGCATATGCATAAATTTATATGATACAATACAGAAATCTCCATATTTATTCAAGGTAACTTAAAACCATTGATTTGTATGAGATAGTATAATTTTTTCTCTCTCCATTTCCTTCCTAGCAATTAATTTTATAAGAGAACTAAAATGATTTAACTACAGATAATCACTGATATAGTCTTACTGAATTAAAACAAAATTTTATTTCCTATAATTTGAAATATATATGTTACATAAAAATGTTTAAAATATTAAAGCAGAAAATTACAGCACGGGGAACATAATCAAGAAAGCCAGATGACTGAAAAAGAAAAATATTAAAACAGAAAACTCTGGGAAGGAAAGTACATTTACTTTGTATACAAGCAGAGTTTGGAAAAAGTTAAGAAAGAACACAATTGAGTAGCAAAGAAAAATGGCTATTACAAACTAATGTTTTTTCTCTCTCTTCAGAACAAGCTATAAGAGGTAATTAACTTTTTCTTCTTAGCTACTGTAGTCAGTAGAAACAGCTAAAAATCCAATTCAATAAAGAAATTGGAATTTACCATGACTGACTCCTGTGGAAATTTATCAGACACATCAAAATAATTGAAGGGTATAATTCATTAACCACATTTTCGAATTATCTTTAAAGGCAACTTTTGGTTAAAAACACAATTTCTATAATAACATTATAACGATTTTGTGTACATTTCCATATAAAAAATTTTGCTTTTGGAAAAAGCATGGTGTGTCACCAAAACTTGGATTTTGATGACATTTGCATTTTTTTTTAATTTCTGCAGTTTTTTGCTCTTTTAAAGATTTTTTAAAGAATTCTTTTCATATTTTTCAAAATTTTTATCAGTTCTAATTCAGTTTTACTGAACCAGTACTCACAAAGATTTAAATTATAATATATAATAATTTTTATAACAATATTATTAATTACACAGGGCGCGCAGCCAAATCCTTCAACAAAAAATAAGCACCTTTTAAGTACTACATACATTAACAAAATGCAAAATAATTTTCAAAGACTTTACATGATCATGATAAAATAACTAGTTTCTGATAAAGAACTCTTTTCTTGATTATATTAGCCACCATAAAAAGATCAAGAGATTTTTCAGTTCGATTTCTGAGGGTAGAAAGTAAAGCCTGAAATTGAGAATGTCTTCCAAATGCAGCAGCAGTGTTGCACACGAGAGTGCAAGAATTTCACTGAACCCAGTGCAAGTATTTCATTAAACATGTCATTATTAAGAGCATTTTTCAGGAAATCAAAATCCAAGCTCTACTTATAAATATTGCCTGTGCCCTTCAATAAAAATATCTAAATCTAAGAAATTTTTGTTGTTGTTGTTAAAAATTCGTAAAAATTGACCAACCTTTCTTTTCAGAGGATCAGAACACTGAGCCATTTGTCTAGCAACAAATGGTTTTGCAGCATTTGGAGTCAGCCTCATACTCATTCTACTACTACTACTAAGTCCACTACTACTTTCATCACGAAGAGTAGAAGTACTCGAAGATAATTTTCCTGATTTTTTAATGGGTTTTGGCTGCGTGCTGGCTGTAGATGTTCGATTCTCCTTCCCTCGTTTCCCACTATCAGACTCAAGTCTAGCCCTTCTTAAAGCGAATGCCCTGTTGAGCCTCATTTGAGGCCCTTGATCCGGGCGACTCTGACCAGAATGAGAACTGTGCGAACTAGGTTCTGTGCTAGTGTCGGAAAGAATACTATTGTTTTCAGATTTGCTGCGATCCAGGTCTAGATCTGAGCCTGAGAGATTCCAAGGGACTTTCTGCCATTGAGCATTGGTATGAGGAGACTTCGATCCTTCTGAGCGGCTGTCAGTAGAGTGCCTCCTGGAGATTTCGTCAGCTATAAGAAGAACGTTTCGTGTTATTATTGATATAATAACAGTGTTTTGTGTGACATTTGCATATAGGGAAGAATGGAGTATGACCAATTACCTCAATAGTGGAGATATCAATTCCATTTTCCAGGGATAAAACTCTGAATTACACTTTACTAGCTAAGAAGAATCTACAATATTGGCATGTTGTAGTTAATTAATTCACGCCGTCTGTGTAGATAAGTTTGTTTTACTATGGACAACTATCTAATATTCTTTTATTTTTAAGTTATTTTTATTTATTGGTTATTAGAGTTATAAAAATTATGTATAGTCCAGCTTATTATTCGCTTACTGAAGATTCATAACCTAACAAACAATAAGGATTTTGCGCAACTGTAGCTCTGTTCTACTTTGGCAACCTTAGCTCTTGGGGTAAGACCGGATACCCCTTTGATGTGTGTCTATATTAGGCCTATAAAAGTTGCAGTGCAGCGAGGGAAGAAGGTAAGAAGAAGGTAATGTCACCTAAGGCTGACCAAAGGTTTTACAGATCTCAGGACAAAATGTTTGCGGGCCCCTTCTTCAAAACAGGTATAAAATACAGTGGAAAGTCGCGTATCCGGAATCGGCGGGACTTTCCGAAGTCCGGATAATCGATTTTTCCGTATAATAGACCCCCCAAGGTAAACAGAGATTAAAATCATCTGAATCTAAAAAGCAGAAATTAAATAACATTATTTTTCGGGCAATAATGTTTTAGTATTAGAATGATATCTAATCAATCAAAAACAAAATATTTAAAAAAAAATAATTATTGCTGTTATAAAAATAAATATAGGAAACTAAAAAAATTTACAGTTATGAAAATATTAATTGCTCTCTCCGCCATTTTGAACTAGAACGTTTCAAGCAAAAAGGGGAAATTCCCGTCATTCATTCATTAAGGTGGGTAGGTGAAGAAGCAAAATTCATTTCCCTCTTACTTGTCATTCAAGTTGAAGGGGGGGAAGTGAAAAGTTCTTATTTTCTCTCCTGTCATTGGCTATCAATCAAGCATAAAGGCGTGGCATGCTGATTGGGTTCTCTTTATTTTTTCTTGTGTGACTAAAGGGGATCCCCCTCCACTTTAACGTTTGCTGTGTTTACCCTTTTTCACAGTACTTCTTTCCCTAACACTTTATCAAAAAAGTTCCAGGAAATGCCTCTTTTACTAGCCAGCTGCACAGAAAAGAAGGGGGGAGGGGACTCAATTGTGCTCTTTTGAAAACAAATCTCCCCCGCCCTTTCCTGCATTCCAGAGGAGGAGCGTTACTAACGGTACGGTCTTAGTAGATCTTCTGTTCTCTTTTCTGTTGATTTATGGGGTTAATGCATAGATCACTAGAAGCTAAGAAAGGAAAAAACATGTAAAAATACTTTTTTTTTTTTTTAAGAGAGTGGGGAAGATGAAGAAATGTTTGTTTATTTTGATTGTTAAAAAGTGTCCGGCAAATTGACCCTTCCGGAAAAGGGACGTCCGGATATGGGACGTTACACTGTAGTAGTTTTCATATAAATATAAAGAAATTCTCTGCCAAGTTCTTTAAAAAAACTAATTAATAAGCACAATATTTTTGGTCAGATCTTCAGCAGTCCTGGGTCCTAGGAATTTGTTTCTGTTTCCCTCTTTCTTGAGATCGGCCTTAACTATGTCGCATGTAAACTATATGCAGAATTTTCTTAAATTGTTATATAAAATAGAAATTTCTAATACTTTTTCATTTGAAATTCTTGTATTTCTAAATTTCCCTTAGACTAACATAAATATCCAGTTTTACCCCCAACGGTGGGGCATAACCGGGTGTTTTGACTTTTTCAAGAAGAAAAAAAAAATCATTTATAAAAAAAATAGTAGACTAATGATTTTCAGGAATGATATATCAAACGCAACTAAACAATGAAATGAAAAAATATCTTGATCAAATCCTACAGTTTCTAGATCGAATAGTGTAGTTCCAACAGGCCACTGAATTTTAGCTACCCGGAATTACCCCACATTCATCTTTACATAAGTAAAAAAATAGAAATAAATTCACTTTCACAGCATTTTGAACCAACAATTTGTCAAAATAATTATATTTACTATAATATGACAATGATATTGTTTAATTAAAAAAAAAGTTTACTTTTATGAAGAGAGTCTCTATTGGATGGAGCTGCAGATAGATTGTTAGATAAAGAACCAGGCGATTTCAAAGTGGAAGGAGTTCTTGCTTTTCCTGGAGACTTAGGAGAGGTGGCAAGCTTGGACGCTCTTCTTGTTCTATCAGGAGTCGGAGGGGGATCAGCCACTTTTCTAGTGCGCTGAAGAGAGCGGGGCAATGAGTCACTATGATTGAGACTTTCTGTGGAAGCTGCCGGCGTTGGTCCTCTGGTTCTACCATAAGTTTTGTTTGCTGTATTCCATTGCATACTAGAATCTAAAATAAAACGTGAACAATATTTTAAAATTTAACCTTTAAATAATTGTCAATATGCATAAAATTTGCTAAAATAAATTTTTAATCAATAACTTAAGAACTTTTAAAATAATTTATTTTTTAAAATTATGATTTTTTTGAATAACATTTTTATGCATCATAAAATGAAATAAATGCAAAAATATTATACATTTAATTAGTAATAAAATATTAAAAAAATTTGGTAATGACTTGAACACAAATAAATTGATATATATATTTCGAAATTAATATACATATTTTAACCAAAAAACATGTTGCACAGCGCATACTCTAATAGAACTTAAAATTTGTTTTAACTTACTGGAATATTTTTCAAATTTATCAAAAACTTTTGTTTTATCACAATCTTTTGAATCCGCAGAAAAATTTATCAGTGTTTAATTAATCTAAGACAAATTATTACCGATATCATCAATTGCCTTACTAGAAATTATGTAAATAAGCTTAAGTTGAACAAAAATTTAATTTTTCAAAGTCTGAAGTTATTTATATATATACACCATAGTTTCCTGCATGTAATTTTCGGATTACCTGTTAAAAACATGAAAATTGTCATTGCGGTTAATTTGTCGAAATTATTTTCTTGACGTCAATCATTTTGAATTTGCTGAAAACTTATGTCAGTCATAAAAGTCTAAGGGACCATTCACACGGGATGAAAGAAATTCGTAAATGCAAACATGAATCTTCTCAGTGAAATATATTAACTGGTGATAAAGCGTCAAAACAGGCTCTCATTCTCATCTCCGAACTCGAATACTAAGCTTTTTCAAATCCAGCATGAATGCCCTTAAAACAGGATCAAATGCCTGCTCGCCCATTTACGTACATGTGCATATTGGCTAATAAATAAGGTTCTGCGTTGAAGCTGAAGCTCAGACAAGTATATGACGTCTTATGTACCTTGGTTTGTGGAAGGAATATTCTTGTCACGGGGTCACCTCATTTTGCAGGTGTCAGATATTCCTTCGCTTATCATGTCTAGTGATTATGTCACTAAAATATGCTTTTCATAAGCCTTTCAAGATCCATTTTCCTTCTAGAGTTGAATGGCTTAAATCTCCTCAGTGGCTTAAGGGCAATTATCTGGTATGGTACACCGGTGGATCAAGGATCTTACATCATGGGACATGAATCTACTGCTCCAATGATGGTATCAAACTTCACTTTCCTCTTGGTAGTTATGGCACTGTTTTTCAGGCTGAGGTGTATGCTATCATTTTGTGCTGCTGGATATGCTCAGACAAGGGTTATCTAAATATATGTGGTGACCTGCCTACTACAACTCAACGCTGACAGTCTCGTATCCCATAGCAACGAGGAACACATAAAAAAAGAAAACTAATGTTTTCTTTCTGCTGCTTAATATTTCTCCTGTTTTTATATGTACGTTATTGTTATTATTCAAAACTGTTAATATATTATATTTTATAACAAGAAGCGAGTCTACTTATTTCTCACAAAAAGTATTCCTCCACATATACCCTTTCACATCTGACAGTCAGGCTTCTCTTCTATCACTATCAAGGTGTTAATTCACCTGGAGTGCTTCTCGGTCCTCTGTGACTTTTCTAGTCGTAACAAGGTATACTTACATCAGGTGACAAGACACATGGCACATGGGTATTCCTGGTAATAAGCTGGCTGATAGAGTAGCACGTGCTGACTCCAGCACAAGATTCTGGGGTCCTGAACTAGCTTTGGGAATTTCTCCCACATCTTACAGGGCACCTATTTTCAAGCTCTATGTCAAGATTGCCCATGAGCAATGGCGCAATTCGAATGATAAGAGATAAGATAAAGAGTTAAATCGTGACTGTCCTAGTATGCATGAAGAGCTTCTTAACCTTAACAGGAACATCTTGAGGAAGAACATTGGTCTTCTCATTGGACACTACACCCTCAGGAAACACCTATACATTATGGGTATTGAATCTGATTTTCTCATTTGAGGTTGTCATCTTAAGGAGGAGCCTTCATGACACATAGTCTATTCTGCTCAAAGATTTGAGCACTTGGAGCAACATTGCATTAAGGCTAGGAAATTACAAGATATTCCTGTCAGTTGCTTGCTGAACTTCGTTTCAGTTATAAGCTTTTCCGCTAGTCCTGATTTAGGGTTTGGGTACAATAGACCTATGGTCGATATGCTGAGCTCTTCCGATATGCTGAGCTCTTCTGCGGGTGAGATACGCTTTAGAGATTTTTTGTTTTTTGCAGAGCTGAATTAACTGTCGTACAATCTGCAGATTACACCCTGGAATTTTCCTTTATAGGCTTATACTTCCATCTGCCTATGATACGCCACTGTGGATAATATGCCTGAAATTACGGTATATGTATAATAGATTAATGTTTTAGAAATATTTTTACTGCTCTTGATTTTGAAAAAAATGTTTCGCCTATAGAATCAGAAAGAAAATAAAGTTTACACAAACCAAATATAATTATAAAAATAAACTTAGAGAAAGTATAATTTCTTTCTTTTTTTTGTGTCTAAGTCATTTAGCATTAATTGACACTGATATTAAATAACATATTAGTAAAAAAAAATTACACAAAATAACCTTAGTAAAGAACTAAGTAGCGAAAATAATACCTTAATGTTTCTAAAAAACATAAAACCAACAAATGACACAGGTAAAATCTATTTAATAAAAGACTTGTTAGTTTAATTTTTAATTCTAGCTTTTATGTAAAGTAAAAATGACGGCATAGGTAAAATTAAAATTATTTATAAAAGTAATGGTAAAGGATAAAAATATACATTAAACAAATATAGGAAACAAACCTCTTTTGGGATTAATAGGAGTTTTTAGTATAGGTTGTTTTAAACGTCCATTTAAACGTGGTATCTAGAATGAAAAAAAGATTTAAATTAATAATTTAATTCAACAATAAGCTAATGCGCAAAAAAAATATCCACTAAATTAGTAAAATTTAATTTACCTGCTTGTTTGAAGATGATGTTGTGCTTGAAGAATAAGACGAGGATTGAACAGAATTAGATAATTGTATCACTCCAAACACTTCATCAATTTTCCTCCTAGCTTCTTCCACATCACAGTCAGCTTGTTCAGTCTCTACCGTGTATGTTCCAGCTTCGCTTCTGTCATCCCCATCTTTTTGAGAGTTTTGTTGCTTTTCTTTTAATGATAATTCGTTAGGGACATCACTTGGTGAAACCTCACCATTAAGCATCTTTTTGATTAGAAAAGAGGTTGAATCTGTGATTTTCCCAATTTCTTCATTAATATCTAAAGGTTAAACATATAATTAAGAACCACAGCAAAATTAAAATGCATACAAATTTAATTAAAACATACTCAAAGCTGTCAACTCTAAAAGCTAAAGTATAAAAAAAACTTTTGCTTTAAAATTTTTAGAATCTTGCTTTAAAAAAATATTTGATACTAGTGGACTTATGTTTCAATTGCATAAAACTCACCCGCAGAAGATGTATGTAACGAAATACATAGGATAAATACAATAAAAACACTATCTTAAAACCATATCTTAAACCATATATTAAACCATATCTAAACNATTTTCCTCCTAGCTTCTTCCACATCACAGTCAGCTTGTTCAGTCTCTACCGTGTATGTTCCAGCTTCGCTTCTGTCATCCCCATCTTTTTGAGAGTTTTGTTGCTTTTCTTTTAATGATAATTCGTTAGGGACATCACTTGGTGAAACCTCACCATTAAGCATCTTTTTGATTAGAAAAGAGGTTGAATCTGTGATTTTCCCAATTTCTTCATTAATATCTAAAGGTTAAACATATAATTAAGAACCACAGCAAAATTAAAATGCTTACAAATTTAATTAAAACAAACTCAAAGCTGTCAACTCTAAAAGCTAAAGTATAAAAAAAAAAGCTTTTGCTTTAAAATTTTTAGAATCTTGCTTTAAAAAAATATTTGATACTTGTGGACTTATGTTTCAATTGCATAAAACTCACCCGCAGAAGATATATGTAACGAAATACATAGGATAAATACAATAAAAACACTATACTAAATGCAACAAGTCCATATCTTAAAACTATAAGTGGCTTATATGTGATATTTTTAAATTAGGCAATCATATGGGCTCATGAGTAATTAGGAAACTATTCTAGGATGTATCTATTTGAAGAGTACTGTTTTTTTAACGTTTATATAAAGAAGTCTGATAAAGCTAACTCTTAAGAATTTCTGCAATTGAGAAACTGTTTCAGGAGATAAAAACCTTAACACATTAATTATGGCTATTTTATGATTAAGGAAGAAAATAAAGTTTATTTTAGCTTTATCTCTTATAGAAAATATGAATGTAGAGTTTTCCTATACTTTAGGAGACAACAGACCCTTTGCCATTCTATATCCCCTCTGATGGGACATCAAAAGTTACCAGACTGAAAATTATAATTTTTATATCTTAGTATTAAGTAACTATATTATTTTAGGACTGTTAGTCATAACATGAAAAAAAAATTGTATTTTGCATTTTAAATAATTTAGTACTTTAGTAAAAGTGCTCTGAGTTCAAAAGAGTTACGATAATTATGATAAGTTCAACAAAGAAAATACTGACAGTGGTATTATAATCAGAGTTGTTTCTGCACACAAATATTTTATAAAAATTAAGTAGTTATGAACAATATAAAATATTGTTCACATTCAAATGAGCTAAAAAGAAAGTATTAACTTGTATTTATATAAAATGCAATGGAAAGTAAAAATCATCTGATCCACCAGCTATTGAAGATATTTAACACAAACCTTTCAAATCAGCAGATCCAAACTGGGTCCTAGCTTTTGGCAATGGAGGTTTTGAATCTGACAAGGGAAGCTGTAAATACAGAATAAAATTATAATTAATTTACAAAATATAATGATGAGTAAATATTTAAGGCTAGCCTTAAATGAAATAAAAAACTAATGAAATATATTTACTCTTTGAGATCTAGTAAAAAAAGGCATTATGATAATATATTAATGAAATTGTCATCAATGGAGCAGAAAAGTCTCATGAAAAAGTAGAGACAAAGGAAAAAGGAAACAGAAAAGAGGATGCATAAACAGGAAGAATGGAAGAGAAATAGAGCATAAGTATTGAATTATTGCATCATATTAAAACATTATTGATTTACATAACAAATATAAATATAAAAATTAAAATTTGAATAAATAATTTAAAAAAATTTATACATTAATTTTTAAATCACTAAAATGTTTTATTCAGATAAATTACATTTTCAACAAAATATAACAGATGATAAATGTAAGAGCAAAAATGAAACCAATATAAAATCAAAAATAAATTAAAAATATTAAAGTAAGAAACTAGAAAATTGTTACACTGCTTGTTAAAGAGTGTGTTTCTCATTTATGTAGGCATGAAAAAAAAAAAAAAACGTAAATTGAAATGAAAATTAAATTAAAATAAAAGAATATGTTTAAAAGAGGAATAAGNAAAAAAAAAAAAAAAAAAAAAAAAATGTGAATTGAAATGAAAATTAAATTAAAATAAAAGAATATGTTTAAAAGAGGAATAAAAAGAATATTTTGCAGGCAGAAAAATTTATTAACTACTCATGCTTTTGTGAAATGTGATATAATAATAGCTGACAGCAAATATATAAAAGGAATTTTTATTAACTACTAATAGTTAGAATGACTATTAATTTTTTAAAAATTATTTTGGAACAATGAAATTTTAACTAAATAAATAACTTAAATTACTGTTTAAAATGAAATTAGTAATAAAAATATCAATATATCTCAGATAATAAAACTGGCAATAGAAAATTCAGTACAATTGATACAATATATAACTTCAAAAATTTAATTAGTGTAAGTTATTAAATTAAAATTTAATAACTTCTAAAATTCAATTAGTTAATGACCTCTTATAAGCCAGCTCTTAAAATCAAATTCCTGGAAACCATCCTCAATCTTAATCATTGGATTTAAATTTGACTAGTTTTCATAGAATTTGAAAATAAAAGAAATTTTTTTTTTTTGGCAGACTGGTAATTTTTCGACATCCTAAGATATAAAGCAAAAACTAGAAAATAATTTTGAAAATTATTTTGAAAGAAAAAAAAAATGCAAATCTGAATTAAAATAATTCATTTTGATGAAAAAAGTTAAATTTATTTATATAACTGGCAAATGCAGTTATACATAACTTTGCTTTCAGCAAAATGTGATTCTAACACATTCCTTCCCAAAAAAACCTACTTCTCTCTTCTGACAATTTTCAGAAAACTTCAACGGTCTATTTAAAAAAAATTTTTTAAAAAAAGGGAGCTCAAAAATTTCAACATGCGTAACATTTTTTTTATTATTGTACATCTTATATAGTAACATAATCTCAAATAAAAAAATAAAACTTAAGATCTTTGAAAATAAATAGCTCGATTAGTTAATTTCAAATTATTTTCAAATTTCAGAGCAGTGTTTTCCAAACTTTTGACTTTTGCGTACCCTTTCTAAATTTTTCTTAACGCTGTGTACCACTAATAGAAAATTGAATATATTTCTTACTATAAATAAAAAATTTCACAAAAGCTAAAAATCACAACTGGCTGTTGACATCACTAATTATTAACTGTTAACTTTGCAAAAAATAGCCAATAGAAAATACATAATCGTAAAGTTTCATGGCTAGCTTTGTTTTTAAATAAAGGTTTTTTAAATTTTCGTTTGTTGCATAAGAACATAATATATTTCGCATAATCACATGTACCCCCAGGGGGTACTCGTACCACACTTTGGGAAACACTGTTTTACAGAAATATCATAAAAATATAATTTTAAAAAAAAGTACACAAGTCAAATTACATATTATATTAACTTTTTAACTAAAAATTTTGTTTTAAGTATAAAAATCTTACTTTTTTAGGACTTGGTTCCGTCTTACTATTCTTTTGAAATGATACTCTGTTTTCTGAATCTAATTTACTAGGAGCAAATTTACTAATACTATCCCTAATTCCAAGCTTTTTTCTAGGTGTGCTTGCTTCGGTTTCAAAGGCTATGGTAAAAGCTGTAGCAGCAGGAGAAGAATGAGCTGAACCCGTATCTCTATCATCAGCTGTAGCTGTGCCATAATTGGGAGGAGCAGAACAGGAAGAAGTTTCACTTCTTTGACTAAAATCTTGAGCATATGATTCAAGAATTATAAATTGGAATTGAAGGAAAAAAATTTTATTATATTAGTTTTTCTTAACAAGATTTTATAAAAACAATATTTGTCTTTATATATAAAATGGTTATATAGCTGACACTGCTTTAAATCCTATTATTATAAGTCTGAAGTAAAATTAATAAAATTCTTGGGATGTTAATTTTATAAAACAGAATATTGTTTTGAAAAGTAATTGAGTTAAATAAAAATTAAAATATTGTTAAATAAAATTTGCTTAGCAGATACAAACATACATTTTTAGCTTAGACAAATTATTATTCTTTTAAAATTAATTGACTTAATTTTATAAATATTCTTTTCCCTGGTCTGAAACGTTTGGTCATTTAATTCATTATTGATTCAAAATAGAGACAGACATAATAATGGTATGTTTGTCTCAGGTTGTTATACCATTCTTCAATTGCTGTTGCTGTAGTTAATCTACGTCGCACTACAGCTGCACAATGTGCTACTGGCGACGGTGTAAGAAACATCCCTGAGGATGAGCCAAAGACAAGCCATTACAATTTTGATCCTTTGCCTAGGGGATGGCACACCCACTTCGGTAGAGCAACAACCTGCAAGTGAAGTCGAGCCCTTTGCGGTAGAACCGTTTAATGAGGACCAATACCGCACACTCTCTGTCCCTATGCAGACTGATCCAAGTGGTCACCCACCCGCACACTGACTGCAGCCAGTGATGCCTGACTTTCATGATCTGCTGGAAACTGTGTCTTAACGATCAGTCCACAGCGGGACTCTTCAAATAGCATAACATAATATCATATACTAAGAATCATAAAACATTGTTATAAACTAAGTCTAATACACATAAACAAATTTTCATTTCTATTGTATTTGAATTTAACTTCTTTTCTCATTATCTTTCATCTATCAATTAGTTTTAAACAATTTTACCACAGTCCACTAAAGCAGGAAATTTTTTTTTACGACAATACAAATGTTAGGGGACAAGACAGTGTATTTGATTTGGACCTGAAATAATTTTAACTTATTGATAAAAAAATATAATTTAAAAACATTATTAAACATATAACAAAATTTTACCAGGACTATCTGACAGAGCACCATCTTGGCCAACCCAGTCCCAGTCTTTCTCTTGCCTTGAATTGGTAAAATTTAAAGGCAGCGTATCAGGTGGGTTATCTTCTCGAGTCAAAGAAGGTAAATCTACATTATTGGAATTTTTACTAGTAGTAGTTTCAGCTAATGAGACAACTGTTTTATCATTTGGTAATTCTTCTTTAGAAACTGCCTGCAATGATAAGTGGAAATAAAGAGATCTTAATTTACCAATCTTACTAAAATAAAAATAAACAATAGACAAGACACTAATTCAACAGAAAATGAGAAAAAATGTGAAAATCTTTTGTGAAACTTTTATTTTTAATAAAAACAAGATTCTTCGGGAATACTTAAATTTGTTGACTTTAAATGTTTAGGTGTAATTTAAAGAAAAAACGCACACACACTTTGATTAATTTCTTTACGGTTAAACATCAAAACACTAAATGGGAGAAAAAACAATTAAAAATAATTTTTGTGGGAAATCATTTTTAGGTCCACAAACTTTAAATTTAGAATCAATAAAGCAACTATTTTTTTTATTTTTTATAAATATGCTTAAAAAGTAGTGCTTCAAAAAAATTATTATTATTATTATTTTTTCTAAAAAATGCTCTTTTCTGCAGAATAATCAATAAAGCAACTATTTTTCATAAATATGTTTAAAAAGTAGTGATTCAAAAAAATTATTATTTTATTTTAAAAATGCTCTTTTCTGCAGAACAAAATGAAATTGAAATGAAAACATATAATAAAAATTCTGATAAATTTCATTCAACCTTGGAAGTAGTTTAGATATGTTTCTTTCAACTAAAAATTTTTTTTTCTTAATAATAAAAAATTATTGGCTTTGTTGTTGAAACACATATTTTCTAAATTACAACTAGGAAATAAAAAAAATTATTTTTAATTTCAAAATAGATTGTTAATACTCAGAGAGAGATAATTTTCTACATTTAAATAACTATGCAAAATTATTACCTTTACAATTTCTTTTTTTGAAACAGGAGGAATTTCTTCTTTCCGAGGAGATGTAGCGCTAGAACTTTTTTCTAAGTAAAACACATCAGGACTTAAAAATCATTAAGAAAAACAATGTATTTATGAGCTATTATTTAAAGCAGCAAGGGTAGAAATTTTATAATAATTAGAATTTCCCTTCAACAATCTTTTAAACCCCTTCTTGGAAAGAGAAATTAAGTCACAATCGATGTAACATAAGTAAATAGATTCAATTATGTAATTGGTAAATAAGCAAATATTAATTGATAAAAAGTATCAATTTTCAGCAAAAGCCTCATTCTATATTTGAAAATTCTCTTTAGAAAAGCATGACAAACTTATGTATTTAATTTACAAATTCATTCAAGTGCAACAATGGTTTCTAACGTTACAACTTTCATTGGCTCAGTTTTATTTATAGTATATTAGTATTATTTATTTATTTGCTGAGAAATCATAATTTTTATGATTGTGCCTTAAATAACGATAATCGGAATATAAAAATGATTATTTAAATCCAAATACAAATTATTGCCTTATTACAAGCATACAAAAAATACTCATTGTCTAAAAATGAACAGATTATAAGACCATTTCTTATGTTATAAAATAAAATAACTAAAATGTAATTTCACACTTAAAAATATATTAAGTCAGTTTTAAAATTCAAAAATTATAATTCAGTTGAAAAACATAAAAAGGATATCATAACCAAATCTAATACAATCTAACCGTTTTAGTTTCACATAAGTCTGTTCAGGAATTCTAATTCCATTCACATAAGTCTGAAAGAAAATTACATAATAAACAGAATTATAATTAGTCACTTTAACAAAAAACATTTAATCTTTTTTAATTATTATTAAAATTAGCTTGTGGTGACTAAATTTCTAATTTTAAAAAAAATTTGAGTTCATTAATGAAAACTTCACTGATTATTTTCATAGCAAAAAAATTTCACACATTTATTAAAAAAATTAATTTCTACCAATTCACAAATTTATTTAAATCTAATTTTATCTTCATAAATTAATAAAACAGATCCACAAAGCAGTTAGTCTTAAAAACAGAGCCCCTCACAATATTTTTTGTTTTTAAAGTACCTACACATTTCACAAAATTATCCTTTGAAAAATACAATCAAAGGCATCTTCAATTCATCATTTGAAAACTACAACTCTTTAAAAGATGTGGCTTTTGTGTTTTTTCCCCCATGCAAAAACAATAACAGGTTATAAAGAACCTGATTAATTATTCAGACAGTAAAAATTAGGAGTAAATTTTTACAAATTAATAAAAAATAAGAACTTCTACAAAAACATTGAACATTATTTTTTAGTGATTTTTCAAAAATCTCAAATCAGTGCTACTATGTAGTTAATTATTTAACTACAGAGTAACAGTGATTTAAGTTTAGCCATATTTTCAGAATAGCTATTGCTAAATTTTAATTACATATTGATATAACATAAAATTTATCAAAATGTTTATTTCTATAATAACAGAACATTCTTTGAAAGAAATGTGCAAAGCAGCATAAATTTTCAAAAGAAAGAATAATTGAAGGAAAAAAGAAAAACAATGGAAATAAAAAAATGACGTCTTCAGGGGGTACCAGCTCCGGAAGTCATAGAACAAAACCCTTACTATTGAGAGAACCAGACAAATGTCAAAATTTGCTCCCTCAGTACCCCGAAGGTTTTGCAAAAGTCCAGGAAAAATACAAGAAATACATAAAATCAAATCAGAGGAGAAATTTCAAACAAAATCTTGAAAATGTAATACAAAAATGAAAATACAAAAACTCACAGTAAACTGGTCAAACAGCAATTTTTTGAAACAAACTCAATGTAAAAGAAACATTTGAAATAAAAGAAAACAATGCCCTCTATTAAAATGCACTGCAGAAGAAAAAAAGGATAGGGAAGGTAAAGATTGTGTAACAAATTAATATAATGCTTAACACGGGCTGCTCAGTTAAGACTTGGTTCAACATATTTTTTTTTTCTTTAAAGAAAACAGCCTTAATTAAAATTTTAACTATATTTTGGTAAGTACGAGTCCCAAAATTATAAATCTTAAGTTAACTTTAAAAATTTATAAAATATTATTTCAAAATAAGGCAAATATGAGTATTAAAACTACAAATTTTGGATGTCATGCAAACAGTTCAACAATAGTATGGTTGGCTATGTTTTAAACTAAAAATTTTAAAAAATTTCAAATATTCAATGAAATAGAATTACATATATTATTCAATATCAATTTTCTTAAAGAAAAATTCTAAACATTCTTAATTAAAGCATGATAAAAAAATAAAAAAATCACACTCAGACCTTTACTTTAAGTTCAAAACATAAACAACATTATACAAAATCTATATACAAAATTTCTAAGAATTCTGTAATTAACTTTTTTCTAATGTGTTTTAGCATTTAGAGATTTTCTGAATATGCACTTAAAATATGTCATTTGCTTCAGTATTATCATTCAGCACACAAAAAATAACTAACTTCATTTCTAAAATTTAAAGAGATTTAGAAAGCTAATGAACAAAAGTTCTGACATAGACAACAAAAAGTAAATTTGAAATTTTCATCGAAACTGCCGATTTTCATTCATACGGATACATTAAACTTATACTTTTTAAAAACCACACTGACTTTAAAATGCTAAAAAATAATAGGCAATTGAAGATCAATTTCAAAGGAACATTTTAATGCCAAAAAATGAAAGAAATTTCATAATAAAAAATTAGTGAAATTTTTAAAGAATTTTTTGAAAACTTATTCTAAAATACATTTGTTTTTTAACTAAGTAAAATTTCAGTTCCAAGAGAAACATATTTGCTTTCTAATAAAGATAACCAGTCTTTGATCTTACTACTCAATAGAACAAATCAATACAAGAAAATAGAATATTTTTCATCAACATTTAAAAATAAATTCAGATTTAAAAATAAAAATTTAGCAATTTTTTTAAGATTACAAAATAATCACAATAATTTTCTAAAAAAAAAAAATCATAAATTTTTCTAAAAGAAAAAAGTCTTGCAGCACATAATTAGCAAAAATTAAATAAACATAAAATTGATTCAAATCTGAATAGCAAAATTTTTTATTACCAATGGCAGAGGTTACAGAAAACTACTGCCCCACAAATTCGAGAATTATATAAAAATAACATCAAAGAAAAATTAAGTGTAGTGTCAGAAAAATTTATGAGCCAAGTATGTCAATATTGCTACAGTAAGAGTTGCACAAAATGATGTCATTTATTGCTAGACAAAAGTGAAAGTGGTTTGTGCCCATCTACACTCAAAGATCATAGAGACTGCAGAAAGGGTCATAGACAATATTAATATGGTAAAGGTGTTTAAGGAGGCAGTTGCCTTCTTAAGGCCTGCAGCCTTGCGTCTAGGCTACTTAGGAGTATCTTGGAAGATATTCCACTAGATCTAATTAAAATTCTTCACCGAACATCGATTTAAGAAAAAACTCTTATTTTTTTTTTTGTAATAAATAACTAAATGTTGTCAAAAAGGGTAACATTCTTTGATGTTTGTAGGATAGAAACACCTTACTTAGTAAAGTAGTCTGCTAGCTCATTACCTGCTAGACAGTGTCCTAAAATGCACTGCAAGGCGACTTGTTTTAAAAGATCATACAGCCAAACAATAACAAAAATAAATAAAATAAGAACAATAAAAAAAATGAATAAGAATAATAACAAAAATCTTAATGAGAAAAAAAATATCACTAACCCCAGTTAGGCTATTTAAATCTTTAATATGAAATTTCTGTTCACCATTATTGTAACATAAAACAGCATGTCTCTTGTCAGCACTGGCAGCCTATCAAAGATAACCAAACATTTAACATTGTACTAAGCAACAAGATAATGGAGAAGAACATTTAATACAA
The DNA here is from genome assembly GCF_043381705.1 of Parasteatoda tepidariorum. Taxonomy (NCBI): domain Eukaryota; kingdom Metazoa; phylum Arthropoda; class Arachnida; order Araneae; family Theridiidae; genus Parasteatoda; species Parasteatoda tepidariorum. The sequence goes on along the minus strand of NC_092212.1, from coordinate 30,076,366 downwards.
CAGAAAGATCATTTTATGTTATGAATGAACGATCTACGACAGACAAATATAAGATATGAAATTTGTTAAATATTTCTTTTATCAAAGTTTTTCAGATCCTGATACACTTATACATGGTTGATCTATCTTAATTTAGATTGAATCACAAACTTCCAATTAATGTTTAACATAATTATTAATAATTACTGCATAATAATTGATCAATCTGATTGCTGGTTATTGAAAAAGAATACACCCAATTTTCACCTTAATTTATTTTAAAAATTTTTGGATTTTATTTATACTACTGAAAAATCAATCTGGATAAATGTTCTTCAAAAGGTTCAAAATATTAAGAAAATTACAACATAATTTTTTTAAAAAAAGTGTTAAAAGTCATATTTAGGTAGAAAAACCTTATAAAGCATAACTCTATTTTTAAAATTTTTATTTTACTTATTGTGTCTTCTTCATAGCTTTTTTTTTTTCTTCTCCTACTTAAATAGTTGTTAACTTTACTTTTTGGTGCAGCCAGAGAGATTCTCAACTAAGTAAAATTTTATCGTTTGTCGACAGTGGCAGCACAGTGCAGCTTAACATGATATTTATCCTTTAAGACAGAGGTTAAAAATTGAGGAATTTCAATTGTCTGGCGATGCCTAGATAAGCTCTCAGTGAGGGTGAGAGGCTTTGTATATATTTTCTTTCAAAGTTATCTTGCTTATTTCTGAAAAGCAAGCTTCAGTTAAAGAAGACTGTCATACCAAATCATTATCCTTACATTTAAACAAATAAACTAGACTGCTACAATCTCTACCACCAAGTCTATTGTTAGGGGTTGATATTTCAATTATCAGTGAATATAAGGGTTAGAATTTTTCTTTATAATATTCAAGGCATTAAAAATCTCCAGGTTGCATATTATTACAATGCATATCAGGACAATGAAGAAAAAAATTTAGGAAATAAATAACAGTGTAGGAAATAAATGATGACTGTTTAAGGGTGACTCGCTCCGCCTGCCCTTTGATCCCTATAAATGCATCCTTTCTGTTCTTTTTGTAAAATTAAGCTGCTATGTCCTAAAAACACTGGCTTTTTATTTTTTCAGGAAAAAGTTGTTTTCTTAACCATCTGTTTTAATGAAAAGTAAACTTCTGATTTATTTAGGTATTAATTACTTAACTTTAATTATTAATTTCATTCCTTCATTTTAGTGAAATTTTTCTTATGCTGTCTAGTTATATTATTATAATTCACATGATAATCGGCCCCTATATTAAAGATTTTTTTAGTGATTTTAAATTTTACCATTATCTTAAATAAACACCTTTTATTTTAAAATGCATCTTTAAGTGTTAATTTTTTCAAAATTTACAGTTTAAAATACAAACTGAATAAATTTCAAGTTGTTTATCAATTAATCCCTTTTTTGCAGTTAATTTTTTTTATTTTATAAAAAGAAAATTCATATGCTAAGATTGTCTTTTAGCTTGCCTTTAATTATTTTATTTTTCAAAAGCTTCAAATATTTCTGTTATTTTGATAAGAGAGAATTACTTTGTAAAATATACACATAAAAAAGTACAAGAGGGTAATTTAAAAACTGACGTTCGAATTCAGTTATTACATAATACTACACATTTTCATACATTTTATCAGCGTCAGTGACCTTTTAAAACTCAAAGTGCCCTTTTCTGCGAGTGTTTTAAGTCAGTGAATGATAGAATATAAAAACATTATCTACAATTAATTTTATTACAATGATTTCAGTACTTGACATTCTTACTCGAATCTAATCAAGTTGTAAAAATATAAAATTGTAAAGATAATGAGAATACTTAAAACTTTTGCATGTAAAGTGAGATAATATTTGTTTTAAATATTGATAACTTTTTAAGATTAGACATCTATTCAAGTTTGGAAGAGAGTTAGGTTAAATTTAAACTGCCATGTTTTTTCATAAAAAAGTATGCTTGTTTATTTATAAAAAAAAAGTTTATAAAATAACATACCTGTAATACAATATCACATTCTTCTCTTCCAATAAATATCATTCCATGAGATAAATCATGAGTACGGCCATCCTTACCGACTAGCACCCATGAATTACTACTGCCTTTAGTGCTCATGAGTCCACTTGTCAAAAAACTTCAGTTTTATGCATTGATATTTGTAGTTTTCTTTGAATCATGAATAAAGAATTTTTAAATTTAAAATATCATTCTTACCTAGAAAAGAAAATATAATTTCAAAGTCTGTAATCCTATGAAAATGTATTTGTTGCAAATTTATTCAGTGACAAAAGTGTGCATTGAATAAAGAGGCCATTTTTAATAACAAACAAATTTAATAATACAGTAGGGAACCGATTATCCGGAACGATCGGGACCATCGCTATTCCGGATAACTGATTTTTCCGGTTTTCTGAATCGCTACAAAAAGCCGTTTTTTAATTGTTAAACCCAACCAAAAAAAAAAAATTCGGAAATAATCTTAAAAAGAAGAAAAACGATGAAGTAATACACTAATGATTATTTCCAAAATGATGGTAAGGTGAACATCTTTCAAAAAAGAAAGAAAAATCCTAAAATATTATGAGGAAAAAAACATTTTTTAAAAAAAATGGAGGGAAAATTTATCGAATTTCGTTCCGGTTTGGTTTTCCGATTTCCGGATAACGGGTTCTGTACTGTAGTAAACAATAATATTGTAAACAACAATATGATGGTACAATATTTTTAGGACTTTCCAAAAAGTCATACATTCTAATGCATTGACTGCCTTACAAGTGATTACAGAATTATTGTGAGTGATTACAACTCCCTCTGTTAGTCAGGCAAAAATTTGTAACAATACTAAATGTTTGAAAATCATTATCAGGGGTCTGTTTAGAAGAAATTTGGGTCCGTTAAAGGACTCTTCACAAAATAATTTATCTTTTAATCTGACCCTTCACAAAATAATTTATCTTTTAATCGAACCATTCACAAATTTGTTTACCTTCATTATTGTTTTGTTAATCGAATAAACCTTTCCCAAGAAGGGGGGGGGGGAAGAAAGACAGATGTTAATGAACTAAATTTTGCCTTCGGCAGATGCTTCTTACATTATTTGTCCAAAATAAATATTCTGCATTCAGCTGTAATATTCTGCATTATAGGCCAAATACAAAATATTTCTATGTTACATCTCTGATTTAGTAATAGCAATTGCTGTTTATTTTTCAAAAATTTAAATTTTTTTTTATTATAATTTTACAGTGTTGAACATAATCTTGTATGTCTTTACAATTTAAAAACTCATTGAAAAAGTTTTGTGCAATAACAGGACCCTATTTGCACAAATTCACAAAAGCAGGACAATAGTTGAAAGAATGTGACTTAACGTTTATTTTATATTCACAAATTACAAGCAATTTTTTCACAATTTTACAAAAAATGGACCTTTCACAAAATGTCTGGACAGAGCCCTGGTATTCCATTTGATTTTGTAACATATAAAATTTGTTTTAAATTATCTATAAATGCAAAGAATTTATCTTTACCAAAAAAATATTATTAAACATATAATTATATATACAGGGTTATTTAGAATTCCCTCGAAGCTTTATAGTAAAAGAACAATAACAAATATGGCAATAAAGAACATATGAAATCATTCCGAAAGTATTCGAGTTTTAATTTAAGCAGTTGCCGGTAGATGGCAGTAACATGTACCACTGAAGCCAGTTGTAGTAAAGAAAAATGGTGTTTACAGGTGGAGGGAATTATGAATAACCCTGTATTCTATTCACATATTCATAATACTTAATATTTCTTTGCTGAGTTTTTGGAGGAAGTAAGTTTCAAAAACTTTTGCTTTCGATATCAAGTCCTTCTATACACAATGAATCATGTGATATCACAAAAATTTCAAATAAGTTATTAAATCAAATTTTCTTTTGATGTTAACGCACATTATGTGTGAACAGAACAAACAAAATAGGTTTTGAAGAGCAATTAAATTTATATTTAAAAAGTTTTTAAAAAATTTCAAAACTTTTAAGCAGACAAAACCCAATTAGCAAAATAATTTTGATGAAAGATTAATATTTAATTTAGCCAAGGTTATTATTATTTTTTTTTTTTAAAAATAACTTGGTTGGTTATGAACACTTGCATTAGAAACATAAAATTTGCAGATTGTATGAATGAGAAAAGGTGAAATGATGTTCCTTTCTTGTATTAATACTAGAAATAAATAAAAGTCTCAAACTTGCTTTTTTCTGTATATTTTGCTGACTTAACAAAGTAGGCAAGCTGCAATTGTGACAAACTAGTCATTTTTAAGCCTTTAATTTCAGTATTTTTAATATTAAACTTTTGATGAGGACCTGGAAATATGTAATATGTGGTATAGAAATACATGTATACGACTCCAAAACTTTAAATCTATAACTATAATATTGATTTCATGAAGAAAAACATAAATCCAGACCAAGTTAACGAGGAAGCTTTTGACTGTCGAAATATTAATGAGAAAGACCATCTATAAAAATTCAAATATTCTTTAAATTTGCAGAAAAAAAGAAAATTTAGAATATGTTGTTGAAGATTATTAATGTTTTGCTTTAGAATAATTTGCACTAGTATTGACAGAAAAATGGGCACTTACGTATTATACTGTCTACCATTTTCACCAAAACTGCACCTAAGTCATTTTAGTATCTCTCTAAAATTTATTTTTACATAATTGATCACAAAGAAATAGGTCAAACACAAATATAACTTATTGCATATAAAAAATGAAAAACTATTTAAATTTGAACCACATCCAAATTTATTTCTGATTTGGTGAAATGGTTGACAGGATAATAAATATGCAAATATCTGAAAATAAAATTACAATATGGATAATACATTAATATATATGTTAGAAAAATATATATTTATTTTTCTAATGATGTTTTTCAGTTAAAACTTTTTTGACCTATTCAGACATTACATGCCCAATCAATCAAAGAGTTAGCCCTAATATCCAGGGTGTATAAAAATCATGATTTTTTTAAAAAAATCAAAAAAATCGGATTTTTTTAATTTTAATCATGATTTTTTTATAATTTCAATTCTATGGAATATAATCAATTTTGTGTACCATAGATTTAAAGTTGTATTGTATTACTATTGCTACTTATGGTATACATTGGAAATAAACATTACTAACCATTATCAACAAAATATTTCTTAATAATTTAAAAGCAAAAGGTGAAATAAGAAATAAACAATAACAAAGTGATTTCAAACTACAAATCAAGAAAGAAATTGTTTATCAAACAATATGTGATAATTATTAATTCTACATCTACAATATCAAATTATTTAAACAATCATTTAATTAGTTTTATTTAAAGATTTAAACATAAGGACTAATTTAGCTGCCTTTTCTACACCCAATTGATTCCGTAGTTTAGTATGTACAAGTCCAAAAGTGGAAAACATCCTCTCTATCCCTGCAGTTGTTCCTTTTGCAGTACATAACAACTGTATTGCATCAAACTCTTTTTGACCTACACAGTTCTTTAGAAGCGCAATTGATTTCCACCATTCCAAGATGTTTAAAGATTCTAGAGATTCTTTATCAAACAAAGTTCCATTAAACGGAGGAGAGCGTACAATGAATTTTAGCAAAATACTTAATAAGGAGGTTTCTCCATACTTTTCTTTAACAAAGTTTACAGCTTGATCTTTTTCATTTAGTGTTAAACATTGTACTTCAGAATTAGGATCCAAGAGGTAAGCTAGGAAATGAGCTGGTGTTAACGCTCATTTTTGATTAAAATCAGTGAATTTTTGATTAAAATCAGTGATTTTTTTAAAAAACTCATTTGATTTAAATCATGATTTTAATCAATGATTTTAATCATTTGATTAAAATCATTTACATCCTCCTAATATCTACTCATGTTTACACATTAGTGCACCTTGTCAACTACTATTTTTTATTAAAGCTTTGAATGTGATTCTAGAAAAAATTATGATTCTAACAGTCTTATGGTTATAGCAGTTAAGAGCATTCAGAACTTAAAATGTATAGATTTCTTCCTACTTGAATAAACTAGTAGGCATTTTACAAGAACTGGTATTTCCACAAAATAAAAAAATTGACTTAATATAGGACAACAACACAGGCTACCACTGGCAAAAATTATTAGAATGCTTATAAGAATCTGTTCACAGCGCAATGGCAGAAAATGATGAAAATAATATGTTTTGACTGGATGTTAAATGTATTAAACAATTGCCATAACAATATATTATATTATTATGACAATTGTTGAATATATTATATCATTTTATTCTTTACATAGGCTTGATTTAAATTTTAAAAAAAGTTGAAAATTTAATACTGTCAAAAGTTTGTGAAAAACTATAACTAGGCGATTCAGTCATGGACAATTGTCAATGAAATTTCTCCTATGTACTATATGTCAATCTTGTATATGATGTGTAGTCCTGCACGATGGGGAAATTTTATTTCATAAACAATCAAACCTAAGCAACCATGAAATGCAAGAAATCGATTAAGGTTTTTCCACGAAGTAAATGATATTTAAAAAAACTTAAATTATCAACTTTTAAGTTACACAGGTAAACAATTCAAGTGACAGTTCCCATGCAAACATACAGCACAAATGCAAAAAATTAATATAGAAAAATGTTGAGTAAACAGAGTAAATAACCAATTCAATTAATCACATAAACATTAAATAAACTTTAATACTAATTGGGTATGGCAAATTAGATACATATATACAAACTTAAAAAATATACAAAAAGATATCAAAATCCAAAGAAAGTATAGCTATTAAATAAGAAAATAATCAGCCAAAATGTGTGATAAGATATTTAAAATAATTTAAATTCTTACTTTATGAGAACTAACATCAATTACTGAAATAATTTATCGCAGACATAAAAACATACATACATATTACAGAAATCAGAACGAAAATTCATTTCGCAGTTACAGTCAAATTTTTTTTACTGAACTGAAATGTGAAATTTCTTCTGCTAACAAGAAAAATTTTTTATGACTTTTTTATGTCTTATTTGTTGAAGTATTATTAATTATATGATTCACATATAGTAGGTGTTTGTCGCCTACACATTTTATGCAAAATATGCATTTGCTTTGTTATTTTTTTTATCAGAAAGCGGTGATTGCTCGCTAAAATGGCATCACTTAAACAAGACTCGAAGAGGAAAAAGTTGTCTGGACTTTCGGTTCATACGTTTACGTCACAGTACGAGAATTCCAAGCGTCCATTACGAAGGCGGTGCTTTGCTGCATTGTTTGTTGCTATAAACTGTAAATCAACCTTACATATAGCTAAATTTATTTATCATCTATTGGAATTTGGAGGTGAGCACTGCAAGTATTTTTTTCTAATTGTTGATATTTTAAGCACTTTAATTTAATCCAATAGAATTCATATTTGTATTATATTTACTTTTGCGCCATTTTGCCATTTCAATATGCGTATTTTAAATTCTTATCTGTATGCATGAGTTTTATGACTGTAAGCTTGTTTATTTTTGACTTCTCATTTTATATTATAAAATTTCAAATAAAAGATTGATTCATATTGAATTTTTCCTTTTAGGGTAAATTCATTGTGTGAAGATGGTACGAGTAAGTCATCGTGTTTAATTGTGATGTATTATGTATTTTCTTCATATTAATGTAATGTATTTAAATGTTTTATTCTTCGAACTTGTTTTGTGGCCAGAATTTCTTTTTGTTTCCGGGAAATAATCAAATCTCAGTCTACCTATGGAGTTAAAAAGTAATGAAAAAAGTGGGATATTTCCATTTCTTTATGTGTTGAGCCATAAGGTTTTAAAACTAGCTAATTTGAATAAAAGAAAACTTGTAGAGTTTTGAGGCTTACTATTACCTGGAGGTAGCAAAGATTTCGCGTTTTTTCTGGTCTTGCTATTACAGCCTCAACTGTCAACAATTGAAATCCTGGTAGAATTACATTGTTTGCACTCAAAATTCATTAGATTTTTCCTTTAAAAATTGCCAACATATCACTGCACTGAAAATTTTCGCATTGTGATCTATTGCAGACTAATCGCCAGGTGATCTAGCAAACTAAAAAAGAAAAGACCAAATCAAAGGGGATAATTCTTTTTCACCAGGGAAACCTCTATTTTAATTTTTTTTTTTTTATCAAGTTTAAAATCATCATGGTACCAGGGTTGCCACTCCACAGGGAAAACCTGGAAAATGCAGGGAATTTTGATTTTTTCTTTTCAAACTGGGAAAATACAGGGAATTTTGTTCCTTCTTTTTGTCCTTTAAAAAATGGTGACCACTCAAAGTATAATCTATGGGATATTTAACCATGATATTTCAGCTATACTAAACTATTTAATTTACTATGGCATTACTTAAGTATGTTCAGCTGTTTTTCCAGAAATTAAAACTAATAAATATAGTTAGCCCAATATAGCTCACACGAGAGCACAGTAATTGTTGTTTCCTCTTAATATATTGTGTTTAATATGTACAGGGAAAACACAGGAGTTTTTTTTCCAGATTTGAGTGGCAACCCTGGGTACTTTGGTGGTTGTTGAATGTCTCATTCAGATTAGCTGTATTCTGATGTGTCAGTTCCTTTATTATATGAAAAACAATGCTTTCATAAAATGATTTATAATTTATAAGAGTTAAATATATTTATAGCGTACTACCAAAATATACGTTGGTAACTTGCCTGAAAATGCTCATAATGGAGAACTTCAGGAATTGTTTGAAAAGTATGGAGAGGTCAAAGAATGTGACATTGTGAAGAATTATGCATTTGTGGTAAGTTAGAAATAAATATTTAACTTGTTGTGTTTTAAACTCTTGGTTGAGAATATGATAGTGAAGATTATTTGACAAAATATTTAATAGCTTCTTAATTAGTTTCCTGAATATTGGATGCAATCAAAATCGTCTTGGTTTGCTATTTAGTAAATATGTCTTGACATGTAACAAATTTTAAAAAGATTTAATTTGACTTATATAGCATCTGTAATTTGATTGTATTATAACTGTCTGTTTGGTGTATTTTTATAGATAATGACAGTGTTTTATGTTTTTAGATGAAATAGATCTATATCTAAAGCAAGCTAATTTGATATTCAAATAACTTCATTGCTAAGTACATATTGTAATTGAAAAAAATTAAGTTTCTAAGACAAACAAATTTATAGTAGGTCTCATATCCGGAATTGTCGGGACTCATCGCTAAGTACATATTGTAATTGAAAAAAATCAAGTTTTTAAGACAATAAACAAATCTGTGGTAGGTCCCATATCCGGAATTGTCGGGACTCTGGCAAGTCCGGATAATAGGTCTTTAAGGCAAAACAAGCATGAAAATATTCTTATACAGTACAGAACCAGTTATCCGAAAAACCGGAACGAAATTCAATGAATTTTCCCGCCATTTTTAAATTTCTTTTCCCCTCATAAGATTTTATTTCTTTATTGAAAGATGTTTACCTTACCATCATTTTGGAAATAATCATTAGGCTATTACTATTCGTTTTTTCTTCTTTTTAAGATTATTTCCAAATATTATTAGTTGGGTCTAACAATAAAAAACGGCTTTTTGCAGCGATTCAGAAAACCGGAAAATCAGTTATCCGGAATAGCGATGGTCCCGATCGTTCTGGATAATCGGTTCCCTATTGTACAATAAAGGATAGCAAATAGCCCATAATTAATGTAATTTTCAATCAACAAGATGTAAATCCAGGTGATTCTTTTATCCTTATCAGAAGTTCAATCTGACCGAGATTGATACGAGTTCTTTCTGTTTCTTGCAACCGCACTTGTCTTATGATTACTTAATGTATTTTGATTATGATTTCTTATGGTAATTGATTTTCCAGTATGGTATGTAAAATACTTAATATATTTTTATAAAAATTAAATCAAGTTTTTAAAAATTTTGGTGATTTTTTTTAAAAAAAATGTTAAAATTTAGAAGCGACAAAAGTGTTGAAATTAATTATGAAATGTGGGATGATTTTTAAATGAGATTTGAGAAAATTTTTCGCTTTATCTTAATCTGTGAATCAGTAATATCAGATATCAATAATTTATTTTTACATATTTTTTTCTACACTAAATTGTTCTACACTAAATTGTAATCTTGAACATCTTCGGCTATAAAAAATAGCTCAATGGGTTCCATTGAAATTAAATGATATTATCTCAATTCCTCATATTAGACCCACATTTACATTAAGCTTTATATCTAAAGCATAATTTATTATGTATATTTTTGACTTATATATTTGCAATCTCAAACAGTTTGATTTTGTAAGATTTTGATCAAAAAAAGAGTATAATGGCTTTCAATGCACAGCAATTGTAAACAAACTGCAGATGAGTGCAAGTGACGTCAGTTTGTGAGTGGTCACAACTTTCCCTTCATACTGAAAACTAAATTAAGCAATTTTTTTAGTTTAAAATAATTTAACTAGCACTTTTTGAGAAATGTTAAAATGATTTCCAAAGGTATTGAGTTACTCTAGATGCATTAATATTTTTAAAAAATTGCCTAATTAAAATTATTAGAAATTTAAGCAGTAACCAGTGTAAGTTTTAATTGACCAAGCAATCAATGCTCTTAATTCCGATCATTGAACTTTTATACCTGATACATTTAAGATCTATAATGATATTTTGAGTACTTTGTGTGAAAAGAATAAATTGATAGTAGTTTGTTAATAGACTTTTATTATTTCAGCATATGTCATCTGAAGAAGAAGCAAAGACTGCAATAGAAGCACTAAACAATATAGATTTCATGGGATCTAAAATATCAGTAGAGGTAATTTTCAGCATTAGTTATGTTGTCTCTTTTAACTATAAACTGATCTACTTATAAAGTTTGTTTTCTTTCTCATTAGGATACTTTTTTAAAGTGTAAGCATTTTTTTAGCTGAATTTTTTAGTAAAAACATCAATGAATAAATAGTTCTCATATAGTTTGGGTCCTCTGAGGGTTTTGTGACACTTTCAACCTAAGAATAAAGGAGGAAACTCTCTTCACAGTTAAAAGAGAAAAATAAAGTTAGTGATGTATGCTTATTATGCTTTATTGTTTTCAGCACTATGGAGCTCTCACCTTCCTTAGAATAAGAGAAAAAGTTTCTTTACATTTCCCACATAGCCAAATCTTTGTCTGCCTTTCAATTTTTAAAGATTCAGCTTATTTGAGTTTTATTTTAACATTTAGCATTTTCAATTTTATTTAGATAATAAATAATCTTTGTTGAAAAGCATTTCCATTAGTAAATTATTTTAAATTGATATGAATATCAAAGTAAACTTTTAAATAATCTAAATCAATGAATATTATTTTTAGGATTTGTATTCGGTTCTTGTTATAAAAATATGTGATTTTTAAGGAATGCATTATATATTGCTGATTAAAAAAAATGCAACCATTTTATATCTATACCTTTGCGATTCTAGAGCTATAAACATAATACATAGTTAAGGCTATATAAACTTATGAATTGTCACAAGTTTCTAAAATATATATTCTTAAGACTGATATATTTTCAAGGCTTTTGTAATTTAAGTTATTTTATTTAGTTAGAGATTTATTTTAATTTTATACTTAACAAAAGCTTTTTGGGGCTATTTTAGTGTTTTCTTTTTTTCCTCATGCAATAGTGTAGTTTCTCTTAGTTACAGTCTCTATAAAGTCTTATTAATGTCTTGTTGGTTTATAAGCTTGCGGACTTTAATACTTATTAACTCTATTACATGTATTGCATGAGCGTTATTGAACCGCTTATTTAATTAATTATTCATGCCCGGAAGAAAATTTTTTGTATTCCTCATAATTTTTTATTTTTATTTTGTGCTTTATTTTTTGTGTCTAGTAAGAAACATCAAGTACAAAATAAACTGAAGAGAGAAATTTTTTTTCAATTCGCTGTAATTTTCTATAATGAACAATGAGCTTATAATTTGTCCTTTCTTGTATCAGTGATGACTAAAATCCCCTCTTTTAATAGCTTTGACTTATTGTGAAACAATGAGAAGCTACATTTTCCAAAAAAATTTAAGTTCCATTTAAAATAAATATGTGGTTATATGTATTAATCTGTGGTTTAGAAAAACAGTGGGATGATAAAATTGTTTAACGTCCGTCACCTACCCTGTTTTTACGATCAGTGGTTCATTCTTCACTCCCACAGTGAAAAAAAGTTCCTGAGAAGACCTCAATGTCTTTTCGAGCTCCCATGAAAGGTTAAATTAAATTTCATATAACTCTATGAACATAAATTGATATCTGTCACCTTGAATGAACTGTAAAAATGTTATAATTAATAACTCTTTGTATTACTTTGATAAAGGTTAAATTAAATTTCATATAACTCTATGAACATAAATTGATATCTGTCACCTTGAATGAACTGTAAAAATGTTATAATTAATAACTCTTTGTATTACTTTGATAAAATTTTGTTTTTCTTGTTGCTACAATAAATTACTTTTATTATATTTGATTTTTTTTAGAAGAAATCAAATAAAAAAACGTTTTATAATTATTTTAACATGTGACAAAAGTCTATTCACATTGCTTATTATTTTTTAAAGCACCTTTACTGCAATTTAGTTATGCTTGTTTTATAAGTGTAAACACATATATTTTATTAACAGATATCTCACAGTAAAGTTCGCCAGCGACCTGGTATGGGAGGTAAAGGACAGTGTTACCGTTGCGGCCGTCAAGGTCATTGGTCCAAAGAATGTCCCCGCAATCCAGCAACTAGAATGAACAATGGTCCTCCTATAGGATATCCTACAGGTGGTTATGGTGGTGATAGATTCTCTAGATTTGGAATGGATAGACCTTATGGTGCTGACAGATCTTTTGGAGAACAGCGAGGTTTTGTTGACCGCATGAGACCATACCCTGATCCATATGAACGAAGACCTCCCATGCCTTCTCCTCAGCAAGAAAACTACATGTATTATAGAAGGCCTTATGATTCTTATGGTTATTCTAGACGATCACCTCCTAATGTCCCACAAGTACCAAGTCGGTAAGAGGTTAATAATTACTAAAATCCTAGCAGTTCATCTTGTATGAAAATAGTTTTTATAAATAAGTTTATATGCTTAAATTTAAACTATGAGGAGTGATGCTGATTTTCTGCCTGTGTTTTAAAGATTTCCTTTTTTTAAAGCAGAAAAAAAAGTATATCTTGCACATTTGTAATTTTATTGAAAAAAATTTCTAGGCTTCATTGTGTTACCTATTATCTAAGTGTGTGATCAAAAATCTTTTTGGTCCCTCGACTTTCATCTGATACTGATAGGGAAGGATCAAAAACTCACATGAAGGGCGAATTTTACTGGTTGAAGTGAGTTCCCTGTCTGGTTCTCCATCTATAGCGATCAGAAATGCTGAATCTCATATTTATTTCTATAAACAAGTTATAACCTAACTTTTAGTAAGCTATGTCTAGCTAAGCATTTTGAACAAATTTCTGCTGTTAAAAATATTTAGTTTTCTTTATGTTTCAAAATTATGAAACTTTGTTAAATTAAGATATTTTTCAAATATTAGTGATTTCTTTTTATTAACAAAAATGATTTTTTTTTCCTAGGTACGACTTTACACAAGACCCGTAAGTAAAATTCTATTATATTTTTTGGTACTTTTTCATAAGCTTTAAAAGTAAATGTGATCAACACGAATTTATAAGTTGTTTTTTGTGATTGATTTTTATTTTATTTTTGTTTGTGATCCTAAACTAGTGTTTCCACTTTTTCTTTAAAGCACATTTGCTTCGGGACGGCTAACACCAACCACACGTCGCGCTCCGGTCTATTAAGAGAAGCATGCCGGTCGCGTGGTCGCTCTGGCAGTGGATCGCGATTTGATGAAGCACGAAGGACATGGATGCAATGAAGACTTCATTTTTATTGTTTAAACTAAATGGCTGTCAGACGTCTCTACAATTTCATATGGTGAACTGTTTTTCGCTTCGTCTGGCATTACGGTCTGACGTTCGCACTACGTGTTTAATTTTGTTTCACTATCATTGTGTAATTTGTTTATCATTTGAGATATTAATAAAAATGTCCGTAAAACTGATTTTTGTTATTGAAGTTGCAACTTCTTTTGAGAAGAGTAAATATTCAGAGGTTTTCTCGTTTCATAACTTAAAATACCAATGGCTATCGGGGCTAGAGAAAAGTTTGTTACTAAATTTAACTCGGCCAAAATGAAGATTCGGATTTAGTATGATTTGAATAGGTTACTTAATTGTACATTTCAACTTAGGTTTTATTTGTAAGTTTGTTTTTTTTGTCAAAAAATTAATATATAGCTATAGTAATTTTGGTGTTTTAAATTAGTGGTAATATCATGATTTTAATTTTATATTGAGGTTAGATAGGACAATTTTTGCTAAATTGTAGAATAAAGCAGGTGTAGGATTTTAGTTGTAGTAAAAAATGTTCATTGATGTACTAGGCTTTCTGCATGTATAAATTTGTGAATTTATGCAGTATACTTTTGTGGCATGAAATTTTGACTTATTTTTTTTAAGGCTTAAATGCATGAGTATTTTTGTATTATTTTGATAACTTAAAACCTTTATAATTTTGTGTAACAAAATAAACTTAAGAATTTCATAAGTTTTTATGGTCAGTGCTAACAGCTTTTTCTCTAGTCTTATTGTATTTAGGTTTAAATTTTTTATGACTTAAAAGTTTAATTTACAGCTTTGATCTTAAATGCTGTTGATGTTTTTTTGTTGTTGCAATCACATTGCATATTAAGATTTAATTATGGTATTCTAAGCCTAAAATAGCTTATTTTTTTGTAGTAAAGGTGTTTATGTTATCAAATTATTGTTGGCACTTTTTGATCCTTAAGTATTTTATGATATTTTTGAAAAACAAGTTTTAGCATGTATTGTTATATTTTCTGAGTAAGTGTTATAAGGTTCTAAATTTCTGGGACAAGGCTTTGATTAACAATAGACTTAATTCTGAATGTTAGTGTTTTATAAATAATACTATATGCTAATAATTCAAAATTCTTCTTGATTTTGCATTTAGTCAGTGTGGATTTTATTTAGTGTCTTGGTATTTGTTTTTATGGGTATAGTATAGATGAAAAGTAAGATAAGAAATTCAGATAGAAAAGACACTGAATGTGAACAATTTCATACTAAAAGGTTTTTCTTTAATTCTACTATTGTACAACTTAGTTACTTAGTTCGCTTTAAAATTAATAATTTAAATTTGTAGATTTAAGTATTTATTTTTTGAAAACATCAATTTGTGATAAAATGTTTGAGATTAGGAATTAAAGAGGACATCTAACTGATAATTAAAAACTAAGTTAGCTAATGCTTTTCCCTTTCTTTTTTAAATCTGTTAATTAATGAAATAGTGTGATAAACTTAGATTTTGAGGCATAAATATTTCACTTATGACTTTAATCTGGAGATAAAAGGTCATTAAAGAATACAAAAAATAAATAATAATAAAATGGAAATAGATGAATCTCAATTCCTTGTTAGTCGAGTAAAAAATTCTCATAGTGGTGTTTATTGATAGAATATAACATGACCAAAAGTTGTGTGGTAGTGTATTTCTGTGTTAGAGAATTCCTTTATAATGGAATTAAAACTTATGGCTAATTGGATGGCAGATTTAATTTCCTTTTTGAAGGAAAAAAAATTCAGTGCTTTAAATTATGAAATTTATTTAGTTTAGTCAAGTCATTAGTCACTATTAGTAAAGAAGGGCATATTTTTTGTAGAAATGTGTAGTTTTATCACACCTGTAATAGTTTAAATCTTTATTGCTCAGTAATCTTGTATTACATGTAACTATAAAACAAATAAGTTACAGTAAGTTTGTTGAAGTAAAAAAAATCTTCCTTTCAAACATCAGATGTGCATCAAGCTCTTATTTTGTTGATCTGTTTCATTTTAATTGAAAGTGGGTTGTGCAATGTTTGAAGCGTAAGTAATCCTTGTTTTTTTTTTTTCTTTTGAAGAGAAAAGTTTGTACTGTATTTGCTAGTGTATAAGTTGATATTGAATTTTTAACCTTAAAAATTTTATTCTTTGGGAAAATAAATCATTCTCTTTTTGGACAAAAGATACACAGTTGTTTCTTGTTGTGCAAAGTATTTTTGCTACATTAATTTTTGTCTATTTTTTTTTCTCAGAATTATATTTTAACACATTCTTGTCCAAAAGAATTGTGAGGTTTGGGAATTAATGTTTGTAATCATTTTTTTTTACTTATAAGCATTGTAGAATATGCTGATAGCTTGCTTATACACTGGAAAATATGTTGTATATTTCTGGCTAAACATATGTAGGTTTTTCAATATAAATTCATGTGGTTCAATTATTGGTTAATATTGTAACACTTAAAATTAATCTTACTTTTAAATATTCAGTTGAGTTGTGGTTTTATTAATGTACCCTATGGCAGAATTTTTTCAAGCTATCTGAGACAAAACGCACTAATATCTTTCTGCAAGCTACTTTTAATCATAACAAACATATATGTTGCTAATTTAAAATAACAAAAAATATCTTTTTTTTTTTTAATTGAACATGTAAAAAATTTTATTCTAATATTAGATACCCTCTCATTTTTTTTTGGGGGGACACACACTATTTCCCTCTTCGCATTTTTGTAATTAATCATCACAATGAAAAAATAATTAAAAATCCTGCAATGCGTTGCTGGAAAAAAGATCCACGACGAAATCACTCGAAGCAGACTCTATAAAGAATATCGGATTTAAAATCTATGGAGAAATTAATAGCAATAACTGCTAAAAATTTGATAGAATCATTGCCTTAAAAAGTAAATACTCGAATGCACGATTTGAATTTTCCATATTGTTTGAAATTTATCGGGATATTTTAAAACCACGTAAAAATTAATATCAATAACTGCCGAAAATTCAAGCGAAACATAACATCCATTTGCGATACTATCGGCGTAAATTGAGCGAGTCAAGTGTGTGATTATGTATGATTCAAATATTGCATGTAAATTTCTGTATAAAAGAAAACAAAAATTTTTTACTTTTCAAAATTTCTGCAAGAACTCTAACGTTCTGCGACAATGTCGCCGTGTTGCTGCGATTCTGCCACGGGGTTAATGTACAAGTGGTAACTTTTTAAAAATGCAAAATTGGAAGGCTTATTTTAAACTTGAGTTATTAAAAATTAAAGCTTATGGAAAGTAGATGGTATTTTAATCTTAGTTATAAAGTAATTGCATGGTTCATTGTTCTTTAAAATTCCTTATTTTTGAAAATTTCATAAAATCTCCTGAAATTGTTGTGATTTACGAAATTTTTGTTTAATTTAATGAAGAATAAATATTTTTCTAAAAAAAAAAGCTGAAAGAAATTTTAAATTTAGAAAAATTATAAATTTCAATATATTCTATGACAGTGTATAATAAAAAATGAACACCCAAGTTTAAATTTTGCTACTTATTCACAATTTTCTTGATCTAGAGTATTTCCTACCCCCTTTTTTTTATCAACAGTTAATTCAATAAAGAATTTTTTGAGGAACTTAAAGAAATCTTAACCTTTCCCCAAATGTTTTTTTTTTCTCACCCTTTTCATCTTGCTTCCGTTGGTCTTCTCAAATTTGTAAACTAATTAGTTCTTAATTTTTTTTGTAACTTCCAGTCCTGTAATTTCCATTTGTCAAGTGCACAGCAAAATTTTATTTTGCTGTCTTGTAGATAAAATTACAATAATTTAGAAAGTATAACTATTATGTTTCTGGTTCCAAATTTTACACCAATATTTTAAGCTATTTTATTAATAACACCTCAAAGAAATATTAAATTCATAATTTAGACTTTAGTTTCTATCTAAGCATTTCTAGAATTTAGAAATTGATTAAGAAAGAGAAAATGCAAACTATTGTGGTATCTTGTAAGTTTAGCATAGCCTTGTGTTTTAGTAATAGTATTCTAGAGAGTAAAAATAAAGAGTTATATAGTTCATAATTAACAAAAATTACTTTAAATTCTGTGTTTAGTTTTAGCAGTTTGGTCTAATTAGTAAAACTGAATTTTTTTAGTCTAATGATTTTGAGGGCATGATTCCCTCATTCTTTCAGTCTCAGGGAGATTAAAATCTTTCTTGAATTTTTGATTATTTCCTTGTATATTATGGTTTGTTGCTGTATAGAATTGAATTTTTATTTTATTCATTAGTAAAAACAGCTTAAATTATACTTAAGTATTTGCTTCAAATTCTTATAAAAGTAACCGTTAAAGAAGGTAACAATATGAATCAAGTGAAAATTGTAATTTGGGAGAATCTTAATATAAATATTATTCTATAGAAATTACAGACCCAATTTGCATAAATTGGAGGCTTGATAGTTTTAACAGGAATATTGAAGTCATTAAGTTGTTTCAGTGTAGTTGACCAACATATGAGAATTTGCATGTTATAGAATGGAAAGTAGTGTTAAAGTTTGCTTTTATGATAATTTTTTCTAAAATATTGGTTTTATCTATATTTTAGGTGTTGTGACTGGGATTTTTAGATCCCTGACCTTCACCATTAATTCTTTCTAAGCACCTACAAAATTTTTTTCACCATTGATAACTTGTAGTAGAGATATTATAAGATTTTTTAAACATGTAGCACATGACTTTAAACATGTAGCTTTGATTGATTGGCTGAAGTAAACTTGTGAGCTGGTTTTTAAAAACATTGCATCCTTTAAATCTGAATTCATATTCTCTTCTCTTAATTGCAAACTTGTGTTGTTGATGATTAAGATGCAAGGCTATTAATGCCAATTAAGATGAATGGCTATGCAAGGCATATATAGTTATGTTTTATATGTTAAGGTCTTTTTGATGCTTAACTAATTTTTCTTAAACTCCTATTTTCGGGGTACTTAAACAATTGAGCTTCAAGTTATCATGACTAATATTCGAAAAAAGAAGGAAAAAAAGCTTCCGAGTAAGTAGCAAACTGTATCGGTTTCACATAAATTCAAGAGAATATTTAGTTTTAAACTTTTTTTTTTTTTTCGAAAAAAATATTAACTATAAATAAGTTTTGCTAGGTTCTTTTTAAGCTATTATAATTTTTTCAATGTAAATAAAATCGTGTACGTTTTATTGTGATATTGTTATCCTTACTATTTAAAACAATTATAACAAAGTCAAGTTCGCTAAGCATTGTTCACAATACAGCTTTAGCTATATTTGTGGTATTTTGTTATTGCATACTCAAAACATCGGTCTTGTGTGTCTTGAATTAAGTTTTCAAATATGCTACTGTGTTTATACACTGCCTTGTTACCATTATTTTCAAGCTGCTTTTTAGGGGGGAAATTAAGTCTGATTTTTGAAGCTGTGACTTAATAGAAATGTTTAACTTATTGTTGCAGAGAAATAATATATTCTTATGCCAGATTTAAGACTTGAGATACGAAATATAGATTTTATCCCCCTTTTTTTTTTCTTTTGCAGAAAAGTTGAAACTTGTTTATAATATATTAAAAAAATCCTTAGACTTCCTTTTTTATAATTTAAGATCTTTAATACTACTTTTAAGTAAAGTTTATTCATTTCTATAAATTTTTAGACTGCAATTCAGTTTAAAAAACAAAAAATCAACTATCAATCTTAACATAAATGCTTACTTAACCTGTACTTTGTTTTCATAGATTTCTGAATAGTCATAATTTATGGTGTGTATTTCTAGGTATCCATTTTGATTGCAATATTCAAGTTAAAATTAAATCTTGTATTACTAATTCAATGAAGAGAGTTATGTGTAACCTGCAGAATTTTTCACAGTGACTGCATGAAGTGAAGGTGAGTAAAGGTTGAACAGAAGTGTTAAAAATGCAAAGTTGTTTAACATGAAGTTGCCTATCTTATTAAAATAATTTGACTTTTTGGTCAATATAGATTCATTTCAATGAAAAATTGGTGTGGGAAATATTTTGAGATGGGGTAAAAGTCAGTTTAAAAAAATAAATAAATAAATTTGCTTTTCAATAGGATTTAAAAGGATTTTATTCTTAAAAGAAATAGGTTTGAACAGGGTTCCCACGGTCCTTNAAATTGGTCTTAGATTAAGGTCCTTGAAAATTTTTGTTGAGGTCCTTGAAAAGTCCTGGAAAGTCCTTGAATTTTAATCTCATCATAGAGTGGGAACCCTGTTGAATGATTCAAAGACAAAGTGTTTTTGCTTGCATATTCCTTATGATTTTGGGTACTTAAATAAATTTGATTACGAATTAAAAGAGGCTGTATAGCCTTTTAATTGTTTTAGTTTCCCATTATCAGAAATTATAATTTTGCATATTATCCTAATAGTGGGGATAATTCTATCTAGGTTGCTCTAAGTTTTTTACTGTATGCAATTGGAACAAACCTGTTTTTAAACACAAACAAATGTTTATATAAATGAACGTGTGTGTTACATGCGTTTAAAATTTAAAGATGCTAAAAATAATAAGCTGAATGTAAATTTATTGTGTATTTTAAAAAATGGTGACAGAAATAAAAAGTAGCATAAAATTAAGGACGTCATTGACACTAGAATATTCTATTCACGTGTATTTGTAACCCAATAAGCATAATATTGTTTTTTATACAATAGGACACACTAATTCGATGTTTTGAGATTATGCTTTAACTTCATAATAAGTAACTATTAGATTGACATATATATGAAAATAAAAACAGACCTCTTATCTAGATGGTCTCTGTAATTTGCGTACGTGCTATAGGGCTAATCACTAATTATAAGAATGTTTGTTTGTCATTCGTGGCACCAAAATAGCTTTAAAATAAATTGCCAACACTTTTGTAATGTTTTAACTGGCTTTGCTGACTTGTGGAGCCTGTAGGAAAATTAAAACTTTGACTGCTGAAATTTTAGACTCAAGACTCCAATTATCTCATATACTTTTATTTAAAATTACAAAAGTGTTACAGCTGATTATTTATTTTAAAATGTAAAAGATGATACTGAGAAAATCAATGGCTTAGCAGATTATTTGTATTAGCATTCATTATGAAATGGAAAAATTGACATTAGTATTTTCTAAGAAACTATAGCTATTGTGTTTAATTTAAATATAAATGTTTAATTTGATATACAAGATGTTGTGTATTTCTAATTTGTCTTGAATTAAGCACATTTTTATTATTGCAATGTCATTACCATAATGCCAGACGATGCAAAGAGAAGCAACAAAATAGCAAGTGCGTGAGTGTGGCCAATCGGATTGTCAAAGGCGGCTAATGTATTTGCAGTCTATATCACTTGTCTTCAGCGTTTTGCGGAAAAGAAAATGAATTGCCTTACCTTTTTCTTGGTTGCTTGAAATGTGTTAAAAGTCTGAAAATGATCTTTTAGCATCAGTTTTCAGACTTCAAACATTCTAGCATAAACTTGAATTTAATGAATTTAAAAAAAAAAGGCAAATGCAGTTTCCTTGATTATGTTAATAATTGTGTGCATTTTTAAAAGTTTCAGAATAAATTTTGATTCTGCTAATTTCTTTCTCTTTTACCCGCTCCACTAATAATTGCTAAGCACAACGTTGAAATTAATAACTGAAAATTTAGATCTATAAACTAGTGTGATAATCTCATCCAAAACAATCATAAAAAATTTGAATGAAATTTAAATAGCAGAGGCCTAAGCTTATGTCATTTAAATTAAATTTTTTATTTTTTGAAAGATTTAATTATTAATTAAATCTTAGTGTAATTTCTTGTGAGGAAATATTAACCGCCACAGCATTTAAATTTTAATATGTATGCATTAAAAACCTGAATGTTGTGCAGTTCAGTGGTAGCTAAATTACAAAACACAAACCAAAAAAAAAAAGCATTTCTTTGTTAGTTTAAATGTTTTGGAAAAATGTTCAATGAAAAGAAAAGAAAAAATTTAGAGGCTCTGAAAAATTGAAAAACTATTCATAGCAAAAAGCAGAAATCATTTATAGCAATATTGTTTATAGTTTATTTTATTTATTGTAAATAGGCACTCTAGTTTTAACTCTTGCAATGGTATTTGCTGATACTCGATAGACATTTGTGCCTGAGAGTAACCGTGTGAACACAAATTGTTAAAATTTCTTAAGGACAATCAAAAATTGTTTCAAGAAAGTTGGTCAGAATAAGCCAACCTTGCCTATTTTGTTATGGATATTTTATTAAAAAAAACACTTTCTTGCCTCATTAAGTTTAATTTTTTTTTTAATTGTAGGAGGTATGACTCAGAATACCACAATGAATACCTGAATGAACCTGGATATGTGTGAAGGTCAGAAAAGCTCAAGTGTGATTGTAGCTCTTTGAATTCTGGTTTTATGTTAAAGATGGCTAATGTTCTTACACATCTGAACTGCCCTCACGAAGAAATTTTGTATATTTGAAATTTTTTTTTTAAAAATAAAATTAGTCATTTAACTGTCTTTCTTTTCTTTAGATGCGTCTCCAACACGTAATTCTTTCATAAACCACAAGTTTTTATTTCTTTTGTGTGTGAAGTCAAAATTTTTTCTTGTATGCTTTTTTTTTTATAATTATTGAAATCTCCATGATTAAAACAAGAAGATTTTAAATTTGGAGTTTCTTCTGTAATGAATGAAACGTAAGGTTCAAACTGAATAAAACAATCATCTGTTGAAATTATGTCTTGTGAAAATTCCAAATATGATGTAAAATATTTAATTTATTAAAAATTAGTTTAAAAAGTTAAAAAAAAAATATTAAAATTAGTTTCCAAGTTTGTATTTGAAAGTTCTTCATCAATACTATTGGCGAAGCTAATTTAATTTTTAAAAAAAGAAAGAAAAAACATTCATTTTCTCTTTCTCAGAAGTTAATGTAACACAGGGTTTGTCTTAATTCCCCCCTCCCAAAAAGCCTAAGGTTTTTTTTCATTGGGGGAAAAAGAATTTGCCTGGAAATTGATGCCCCCCCCCTCAAGAGTTTTCTACGCATTTGCTTACATAATCGACGCTAGATATAACATTTGTGGCTCAAAAAAAATTAAGGTTATGTGAGTCCTCTAAATTTTATCTAATATTTACTCAAATACTGGACTTGACAGAAACTTACTACCCCAATCAATCCACTTCCATTTAAAGTATTGGTTTGGTTACTAACATCCATTTTCGCTAATAACATGCTCAAAAAGGTAAGTAAAAGTAAAATTAAAACGCTTGTTTTACCACCAAAATAATCCATCTATTACAGCATCATGAAATGATGGTTCTCAGAGAAAAAAATATACATTGTTAATATTGATATTTTTTTAAAGAAATTAATCATTCCTGGAGACTTTTGCTACTCGTTGATTCGCAATCAATGGGGAAAAAAAAGTTTCCTAACTTTTTATGCTGTAGGTCACCACGTTTGATTGAACGTCTCAGTTCGGACTACGTTCTAATGGGTATTAACACTAAACCAGGGCTGATTGTGCTCCGGAAAAAATCCGGATTTTTCGCTAACAGTGATCTGGAAGTTTCCGGAGATCGAAGGTCCAGACATTTCAAAAAATCATTGATCATGACAGTTTATTTTATTTGTTTCTAAGGGAGATCCAGAGACATACTTTATAAGCTTATAAGCATGATTAATATTCATTTTTTATCAGTAAGTAGTTATTATAATCATAAACTCGAGAAAGAAAGACATATTTGTAAATTTTAATTACTTCTCTAGGTCACCATAGGTATGTGCAAATGGTATAGGTATATGTAAAATTTTAAATATATTTTAAGTTAACTAAGAAATATTGAGAAAAAGGAAAAACCCTTGTTTAAATTTTTTTCAATCTACTGTTGTTTTTTTTTAAACTCGAGAAATTTTCCGGAATTTTGGCTTGGGCTCACAATCACCCCTGCTAACACTTAATCTATACCTATTTCTACCATAGCCGGTCAAATGACCGAACTTTGTTTCTTTATTGCAGTGTTTCCCAAAGTGTGGTACGCGTACCCCCAAGGGTACGGGAACAGTTTAGCGGGGGGTACGTGTTCTTATGCGAAATATCTTGCAAGAAACGAAAATTTCAAAAAATTTTTTATTTAAAAATAAAGCTAGCCATGAAAATTTACGTATTTTTCTATTGGCTATTTTTTGCAGAGATTAACAGTTAGTAATTAGTAGTGTCAACTGCCAGTTGTGATTTTTAACTTATGTGCAATTTTTTTATAGTAAAAAATACATTCATTTTTTTATTAGGGGTACACAACGTAACGAAAAATTTAGAAAGGGTACACAAAAGCCATAAGTTTGGGAAACACTGCTTTATTGAATGTATGAAATATAGATGTTAGGAAGGAAATAAGCTAAAAAAAACTATTATAATGAAACAAAGTTGTATATTGCCAATTTTTATGTATTACAAACACAAAACAATAAGAATTTTTCATTGCTCAACATTTTTTTACATATTCAGGGTGATTCCGCAAACATATTTCTTCTAATTCTTATTATTTTTATAATTATAGGAATTATAATTAATATTATTTCTGCTAAGAACTTGTGCTGTCTTGATTGCTTCGAGCTATCTAAGTAAAATATAAGCTACATACCAAAACATTTAGTTTTTGTCACTTTTTCTTACACAAAAATGCCAATCTAAAATTTTAGGTACCTACTTATTTGAATTCACAGTTAATCTGATTGAACCAACTACGCAACAGTCTGCAGAAATCGACGCACATGACATCGTAATTTCTGATGAATAATTTCTTGAAGGTTATCGACCTTATAAAGCAATAAGTTGTTCTCGCGGTCAAATGACCGATTGTGGTAGAAATAGGTATACGCAGGGCCGGATTAACCTATAGGCAAACTAGGCACGTGCCTAGGGCCTACGAAAAACTTGGGACAAAAAATTTTTTGACAAAAATAATTTAGCTTTAAAAACAACAAGTGTATTTTACACAAAATTATGAAGATGCATATAAAAATATAATATTCTTCGATAATAAATTATTTTGCAGAATCTTATGACCTAATATATTACTTTTTCGCGATTTTTGGATTCAACGAAATCTTGTATTATGCTGTCGAATTCCAAAACTACGCAAAATGTCGTATTCAATAGACATAAGTGCGAGCGATGCCAAACTATCTTGATTCATTGTTGAAAGCAAATAATTTTTTATTAATTTTAATCTGGAGAAAGATCTTTCTCCTTCTGCATTTGATCCAAGAATCGACAAATATATTCTTAATGCAATGTGAACGTTAGGAAAAGTATTCACAAGTTTATCTTTAACATAGTTATCGATCGAACTAATCATAATGGTAATATCGGCAGTATGTCGGTATTGCAGATAAAGTTCGATAAACAAATTTGTAAATTAAAATCCATATTAATAAAAATGTAAAAAAAAAATATGCACGAAAATTTTAGCATATATTTTGAAAAGAGTGGGGGAAGGAGGGGAGGGCCCAAAAACGGCTATGCCTAGGGCCTACGAAAGGTATAATCCGGCTCTGTGCCTAGGGCCTACGAAAGGTATAATCCGGCTCTGGGTATACGACAAGTATTATTCGAAACAAACAAAATACAAAAAAATAAAATAAAATTAGAATATTAGCTATATATAATTGTTAGAAAAAGTCATGAAGTCAAATGTGCAAAAACGATAAGATGTTAAGCGTATTTTCGAAGTTCTTAAACGGTCATTTGACCTGTTACGGTATGTTAAGTGTTAAAACAAGTGTCTATGGAATAAAGGGACTTCGTTGTAAGGGGGGAGGGGCATAACTAAAGATTATTTAAGAAAAAGTTATTGATAAGTTGCAACTTCAGTAATTATTGAAAGAAAATATTTTTAAAATATTAATTTTTTTTATTATTTCGGAATTGCTGCAATGATTTAGAACAAATTTTTAATTATAAATTCATTCAGTATTATAGTTGCACAAATAAGGTATTTGTGTTCATTTACATACTTTCCAAAAATTATAAAAACTTATCTTTACAATTTTGTTTTCGAAAATATTTTTTATCAGTTTCCTTATTTTAATGAAATGCATTTATATTTTAACAAGCCTGCACAATCTCTCATTGAATTAAATCAATATAATATTTTTTCATTCGAACATAAGTGAACATATGTTACTACCACTATCTACTGTGAGCATCCGCTATGTATGAAATATATAATTTCATCTAGTTTCTAGAAATTCTCTTCATTAGCTTTAAGGCAAACAATTTGCTTTTATTATTTAAAACACTACTCATTTTTCTTTAAACACAATATCAGTCGTTTTATTATTATGTAGATCATTGTACGTTTAGAAAGTGGAAATGTAAATTAGTAATATATATTAGTTGCAATTGGTTCCTGCAAGTGACGTCATCGTAGGTAAATCGTGGCACTTGTCGATTCAGAAGCCAATCACGTTCGACACACATGTGTGACGTCTTTGCTTGCAGATATCCAATTAAATCTGATTTAAATCACAGGGTTAGGCATAATCACTTCACTTCTCGAATTGCAAGAACCTATTAAAAATTATTTCTAAGTGGAATTTTATCTAAATTGGCATATATCTAAAGGTTTACCCCAAATCAACATTAGATTATCAATATAATTTCAGTCTCGAGATCAAATTTGTAACTGCATCAGATTTTAAAATTTTTAATACTAATATTTATTTTTTAAATCATTTTTTTTAGAAAATTATGACCTACCCAAGTAGCACATGGATATTGTAACAGCTTTAGTCTACATCGACCAATATTGGCGAAAATCGACATTGTGTGTACGATTCCCGTCGATTTCACATTAAAGTCTGTTTGTAAAACTTTTCATTTGTAACTTTATTGTGTTCTTAAATCAAAATTAATCATTTAAAAGACAAAAAATGACGTCAAATTGTTATAATTTCAAAAATAAATTTAAAATATAAATTTAGTAGTATTTGTAAATGCTGAGAGATTATCGATCGACGTTCCCCAACGTTTTTACAATATCGAACAATAACGTACAATAACGTACAATAACACATAATACAATAACACAATAACGTACAATAACACGTTACAATAACGTATAGTCAATATTGTTTCACAATATTGACTATACGTTATAAAAGAAGTCCATTTTTATATAGTACAATGTTTCGCTACGATCTTGTACAATGTTCAAAGCTAAGTTTTTACGATATCGTTTTTGTGAATCGTGCTACTTGGATAGTTTAATATTAAGGGCTCGGCCAACTTATCGGAAAAATAAAGCCTCGTAAGGAAATTGTGGATCGCTGCTCTCAACTGCTATTACATTATTTATACCTAAAAATATTTCCCTTAAGTTTAGAACTCCTCTGTAGACTTTGTTCTAAAATTTACTTTCAGATTTTATTGGAATTAGTGTGTAAATCTGTTTTGTTGCAACTTTTTTTATTTTTTTTATTTATAAAATCAGCATCAATTTTTCAATAAGGTAATCAATAAATAAAATCAAACCAATTCTATCACCATAACTAATTTAGTAAAATTGATTCGAATTAATAATTCAGGTATATATAAATATATAATACTCCTATTCATAACACAAACTCTTTGAATTATGCCCTACCCCCAATAATTTTTCAAATTTTTTTTTGAAGTTATTTCTTTTTTAAACCCCCAAAAGCTATTTTTTAATTTATTCAATTAATAAAATTTTACATTTCAATTAATAAAATTCTAAAATACTTTCTTAATGATCTCAATTTTGTTCAAATATATCAAATAGATTCTCTTTACCTTTAGGTATGTTTACAGAATGGAAATGGGCTGTTTATTGTTACATTAAAAGCTTTATTTTTAATAATAAAGAAAATTTAAATAACTATAACAATTCAACAACTTTTTCAAAAATTCATCAATCAATTAAGCAACAACAAAAATATTTTGTAATTACCCTCATAAGGAAAGCTAACACTGATTATGCAATATTCTGCTAAAAATTCTATTTTTAACTTTTATAGGGAGTTAAATAGTAGTAAAAATTTTAAGCTTTGTAATTTAAATAATAATGTTATAACTAAAAGCATTTTAGCTTTGTATAAAAGGTTAAAAATTAAAACTAATAAAATACAATTTCTATGCCTAATAATCAGTTCAAAATTTCATAAAATACCTATTAAATTTTGAACAATCACTTATGGGTCTAACTCTTTCCTAATTAAACCTGACACCATTTTCTCAAACTATACTTATGAAATTATTAACAATATTATTAAAAAGGACTTTTTCTTGGTTTATCACTAATAAGCAATTATTATTATTATTTTAGAATTTATTCAACAAAATAAAATTAGTTCTATTACGACTTCAGATTTCCAAGATCTCTTTAATAGCAGTCCTCTTTCTAAACTAAAAGATGTTCTTTTGAGTTATTACTATGATTATAAAAATGTCCTTAATTGCGATTTTAGGGAAATTCTAATTAATTTTTCTTTTTTAATAATTATCTTTACAGTGGAAACATATTTTTGTTCAAATTGATGGAATACCAAACGGATGTAATTATTCATCACTCCTAGTGAACTAATTTTAACACCATTCTAAAAATAAAAAATAAATTATAGGGTAAACCAACCAGTGAAGGAACACTACCTAGTGAAGGAACATTTCATATATATTGATTAAAAATAAGAATTTGAAAGTTTTTTTTCAGATTGATTGGTAACAATAGTTTACTGCCAAACAATAGGAAGTCATCTAGCAATGTTTCGGATTACCTGGTCAAATAGACTTCTCTGGAAAAATGTTTGAATTTGTTATTATCTCTGCAACACCTNATTCGAAATTAAAAAAATACTTACCAAGAAAACGATAAAAAAATTATTAATAATCAACACAAATGATACTATTTCAAGTCATTCGGATAACAAAAGTAATAACAAAACTAAAAACAATGCTGCCTTTTTAACGTTTGACATTTACCGTGTTAAATGGCTTTGGTTACCTAAATAATTTGAAAATAACCTTGGGTTTTAGTTTGGCATGAAGTTTAAATTATAGGGGAAACACTGAGGTTAGTTGGTCCACTTTTCAAAAATTATCCACGTTGTCTGATTTTGTTTTTATAAGGCAAACTACAATCTACTCAGTATGCGTGACTTTTTTTAAAATGTTCTAGGGGTATATATATATATATATATACACAAGGCATGAAATTTTATCTCTAAAGACAATACACCACACGGAACTAAAATTATTTTCACAAAAGATGTAAACAATTTAAAAATTTTAACAGATGTGGTAACCCTTAATAAAAACCTTTGAAATACCAAAACCATAAAAGAATGTAGAAACTGTCTGTAAGTATGTAGAATGTCTATGACTTTAAAACGGTTTTGTGTTCTATCCTCAGTTTATTGTGACATCCTGAACTTCAGAGAGTAAAAGTAATCTCCCAATTCTGGGGAAAATATAGTAGTTTGATGTGAAACACAAAATTTTACAAGACAAAATTATATTGAGCGTTGTTGTTCAAAATCAATGTTTGATGGGAAACAATCAATAGACGAATTTGCAATTTTCGATATGTCTTCCAGGCGTCATTTAGATGATTTTACGAGTGGCCGTATTATCGGCTATATTGAGGAAGAACAAAAAATAGCAGACGCTGTCAAAGAGTTCGCTGTCAGCCACAGTGTTGTGCAAATCATTTCAAATAACTGGAATGTGTAGCAGACGTCACGGGGGAGTTCGTGTTGCCTGTACGACGCAAGCAGAAGACAGGTATATAGTGCTATCAACAACAAAAAAAACCCAGCAAAGTACAGCCAGTCAGGGAGCAAATCAGTTTTAAGCTGCTACTAGCTATTGAATCTCCCGAAAAACTATAGCCATGATCTTGCAAACAAGAAGACTATACACCAGCCGACCTGCTGTGTGCATATTATTGCCTAGACGTCACCGTAGCTCCCGTTGGTGTCTTCATTATCGTAGTTGGAGTAATGAGAACTTGCATACTATTCTCAGATGAGAGAAGATTCAGTTTCTGGGCCTGTAACCCCTAAAAAGCACTTTCCCAGGTGGCGGATAGGGGAACGCCTCCATCGGTTTTACCTCTGGGTGGGAAAAGGGAAATAAATTTTCCTTCCGATGACCAACCCTTCAATGGCAACCATTTTCCATGGATAGTGCAAAGAAGCCCGAAACTTGATTTAGACCCTTACTGTCACCTCTAATGACGCAAATGCAGCAGCAATGCAATGCAATGAAGAAAAAAAACATTCTGAATCTTAATTGCCCTAGAAACCTCTCATCCGCAATAGCAAGTCTTCATACGGGCCATTTTAAGGACAAGAAGATTTCTTCAGGCTAGACTAGATTATACCAAATATACAGACATTGCCCCCAAACCCAATTAACGCCAGAGCACATTTTCAACTGTCAAGCCATTCTAGTTGTACTTTTTAAATTCAGCTGACCACCAGAATACACCCTATACTGTTTCCAGGAGCCAGAATTAGCGAAACTCAATTTTCAAAACTTTTGAAAATATTTAGCACAGCTATAGACAACAGTTGATTCTGTCTCTCCTCTCATTTTCAGAGCCAATTGATCTGGCGCGTGAGATAGGTACTGCGTATAGTCGAGCAAACATACTGGAAAGGCACAGATATCCTACATGTAGGGTTATGGTATGGACTGGTATTATGATTAATGGCTGTACGTCCCTCTATGTGTTTCCAACTAGGACTATGACTGGAAACACTACAATAATGATATTCTGTTGCGTCATGTTCACTTGTTCCGTGGTGCTGTCTGTAATTAATTCATTTTTATGGGCGATAACGCACCATGTCATACAACAGTCGCTGTCGGGGAGTGTGTGCAAAGCATGGATATTTAGCGCCTCATCTGATCAGCAAGGTCTCCAGACCTGAATCTCATTGAGAATGTGTGGGATGCTTTGGGAAGGAGTGTTGCTGGACGAGAATGTCTAGTAATAAACAAGGACTCCCTCATTCGCGCACTGACAGAGTAATAGGACAAATTGCCCCAGCAACTGCTGCATACTGTTGTGGAAAGCATGCCACTGCCTCTGGAAACCTGCATTGTTCTCAATGGTGGCCATACCTTCTATTGATACTGCCAGAGTGAAACAAAATTTTACAAACGTAAGTACAACGCTTATATAAGTAAGGGGCTAAAAAATTAAAGCAGTATGATCATTTATTCCTGGGTAAAAATACAAAAAATGGAGATTTCAGTACCTTGTTAGGCCACCTCTAGCTTGAATGCAAGATGCGATATAAGGTCGAGCATTGAAATATACAAGTCTCTTAAGATATCCTGAAGTATTTCGCTTTAAATGAAAAAAGAAAACGTTCAAATGAAATATTAATTAAATTGTAACTCCAGTTTATTCTTAATTTAATTGTCTAGATTAACTTATAAATGTAATAATTACATGTTAATTAATTACATTTATAATTAATTCAATGTTTACAAATTAAATAATATTTACGATATGTAATATTTAATAATAATATTATTAAAAATATTTACTATAAATGATATTTACAATACATTTTAGTGAGACTACATATTTCTTAAGCTTAACGACAAATTTTAACATTGTTCGTAAAAGAATGATCGGTTCTTAAAAATGTTTATCTCCTTTCCTTAACGCTTGCTTTTTTTAAATGAAAACGAAAGTGTTTTAATGAAATCGTAATTAAATTGTAACTCCAGTTTCTTCTTAATTTAATTGTTTAGATTAACTTAGAAATGTAATAATTAAATGTTAATTATTTACATTTATAATTAATTAAATGGTAAAAAACCAAATAATATTTTCTATAAAAAATATTTAATAATAATATTATTAAAATATTTTTTATAAATAACATTTACAATAAATTTTAGTAAAACTGCACATTTCTTAAGCTTAACTACAAATTTTAACATTTATTGTAAAAGAATAATCAGGTCGTAAAATTTTTTTATCTCATTTCGTAATCACATGTTTTTTAAATGAAGAAAGAAAGCGTTTAAATGAAATATTAATTAAATTGTAACTCCAGTTTCTTCTTAATTTAATTGTTTAGATTAACTTATAAATGTAATAATTTAATGTTAATTAATTACATTTATAAATAATCCAATGTTAAAAAATTAAATAATATTTACGATAAATAATATTTAATAATAATATTATTAAAAATATTTACTATAAATAATATTTACAATACATTTTAGTGAAACTACATATTTCTTAAGCTTAACGACAAATGTTAATATCGTTTGTAAAAGAATAATCAGTTCTTAAAAATGTTTATCTCCTTTCCTAAACGCTTGTTTTTTTTAAATGAAAAAGAAAGTGTTTAAATGAAATAGTAATTAAATTGTAGCTCCAGTTTCTTCTTAATTTAATTGTTTAGATTAATTTATAAATGTAATAATTACATGTTAATTAATTACATTTATAATTAATAAATGTTCAAAAATCAAATAATATGTACTATAAACAATATATAATAATAATATTATTAAAATATTTACTATAAATAACATTTACAATAAATTTTAGTAAAACTGCACATTTCTTAAGCTTAACTACAAATTTTAACAACGATTGAAAGAGAACAATCAGTTCTTAAATTTTTTTTTATCTCATTTCGTAATCGCAAGTTTTTTTAAATGAAGAAAGAAAGCGTTTAAATGAAATATTAATTAAATTGTAACTCCAGTTTCTTCTTAATTTAATTGTTTAGATTAACTAATAAATGTAAAAATTACATGTTAATTAATTGCATTTATAATTAATTCAATGTTTAGAAGTTAAATAATATTTATGATAAATAATATTTAATAATAATATTATTAAAAATATTTACTATAAATAATATTTACAATACATTTTAGTGAAACCACATATTTCTTAAGCTTAGTGACGAATTTTAACATCGTTTATAAAAGAATAATCAGCTCTTAAAAATGTTTATCTCCTTTCTTAAACGCTTGTTTGTTTTTTTTAAATGAAAAAGAAAGTGTTTAAATGAAATAGTAATTAAATTGTAGCTCCAGTTTCTTCTTAATTTAATTGTTTAGATTAACTTATAAATGTAATAATTGAATGTTAATTAATTACATTTATAATTAATTAAATGTTCAAAAATCAAATAACACTTATTATAAAAAATATTTAATAATAATATTATTAAAATACTTTTTATAAATAACACTAACAATAAATTTTAGTGAAACTACATATTTCTGAAGTTTAATGACAAATTTTAACATCGTTTGTAAAAGAATAATCAGTTCTTAAAATTTTTTTATCTCATTTCGTAATCGCATGTTTTTTTTAAATGAAGAAAAAAAGCGTTTGAATAAAATATTAATTAAATTGTAACTCCAGTTTCTTCTTAATTTAATTGTTTAGATTAACTTATAAATGTAATAATTAAATGTTAATTAATTACATTTATAAATAATTCAATGTTCAAAAATTAAATAATATTTACGATAAATAATATTTATTATTAAAAATATTTACTATAAATAATATTTATAATAAATTTTACTGAAACTACATATTTCTGAAGTTTAACGACAAATTTTAACCTCGTTTGAAAAAGAATAATCAGTTCTTAAAAATGTTTATCTCTTTTCCTAAACGCATGTTTTTTCTTAAATGAAAAAGAAAGCGTTTGAATGAAATATTAATTAAATTGTAACGTTTCTTCTTAATTTAATTTTTTAGATTAACTTATAAATGTAATAATTAAATGTTAATTAATTACATTTATAAATAATTCAATGTTCAAAAATTAAATAATATTTACGATAAATAATATTTACTATTAAAAATATTTACTATAAATAATATTTACAATAAATTTTAGTGAAACTACATATTTCTTAAGCTTAACGACAATTTTTAACATCGTTTGTAAAAAAATAATCAGTTCTTAAAAATGTTTATCTCTTTTCCTAAACGCATGTTTTTTTTTAAATGAAAAGGAAAGTGTTTTAATGAAATAGTAATTAAATTGTAACTCCAGTTTCTTCCTAATTTAATTGCTTAGACTCACTTAAAAATGAAATTGAAAATAAATAAGAGTAAATAGATTAATAGTTGTGCTGAATTCTTGAAAAAAACTGTAGCTAGCTTCTTTAAAAGATACAAAGTAATCTAAATTCTCTCCTAAAAATTCTACGCCAAAGCTCTTTTAAGCTTTAATCCACTTAATCAACTTTAAATCGTATTTCTAGAGCCCAAAAATATTTCCCATTAATGCTTATCGATGCGTATGGAATTTAAGAACAAAAGATCCTTAAAGAAGGATAGGCCCTTCGGAACAATCGTAAAATTCTGGAGATGTTTAATCCTGCTGGTACGGTCAGAGACCTTCTGGAAGTAATCCTTCTTGCACATAGAGGTCGCTTCGGTCGCAATCGATCCGCCTGCGTCTGTGCCTGTTTGAAGCTCTTAACCGCTTTTCGTTCGATTTCTAAGGCCAACGTGAAAGGCCCCCCAAAAACCCTGGACCTAAAAATATTGTAATTTTCCGGAACCTATTGCAGGATCCTTGAAGTTTACATAAAAGTGTTGCAAAAGCAGATTTAAATCCAGTTCAAGAAGAAGTACGAACGATTATCCCGTGAGAATTTCCAGCTCCAGAATTTCTTACTACTTCTTTTCCCAATTGCAGAAGTTCGGAAAAGAAATTAAAAATAAAAAGGAGTAAGGAGGTGTGATTTCGTATGTGGAGCGGGCTATTTTCTTTCTGGAGGGGGTGAAAGTGTTATTTAAGGTGAGTTCCTCGTGCTTTACCAAACATTTATTTCGTTTGTTTACAAAAATGAATGTGTTTTTCTTAAGTAATACTAGTGCAAGTATATTTTCAGTTCAATGCAAATAAAAGCAGAGATAATTCTAAATACGGCTCAAATAGTTTGACCTCAACCGTACTTTTGTGATTAACTTTGTGATGATCCGTAGTAAAGGATCAATTTTACTACGAGTGAAGCACATGTGTAGAAAATGAGATAACCCTTAATTAATTTATACCGTACTATCAATTTCTTCTTTGGAATAGTTATTTATATTAGAAATGTTTTTTTAAAGTGAGAAAATTCTGAATTCTTGTTTTTGAATTTGCAGAAACAATTATTCCAGATTAGCTCTCTCAATTTTGTTTATTGAAAACGGATTTCAAATTTATGCTGTAAGATAATAATTAAAAATTAATGTACAATAACATACTGGCACAATAGATAATGATAATAATGAATATTAGATTCAGCATTGATTTTATGTGTAGAAAATGTAATTACATTTAGTAAACTTATAATAGTATAATTAATTTCTAATTTGAAAAAAGTTATTTACATTAAAATTTGCATTTTAAAGGTGGGAAAATTCATATTTACTTCTTTTTAATACTATTTAAAATCGCAGATATATTATACATCCCAATTTTGCTTGTTGAAAATTGATTCCAAATTTATTCTTTAAAAATTATTAAACAATAATGCGAAACAGCATGATAACACAATACATATTGATTGTAATAATTATAAATCTCAATTGATTTTATGTGCAGCAAATGTGATTACATTTAATTACTTTATATCATACTATAAATTCATTTTTTGGAAAAGTTTTTGTATTTGAAATTGTTTTTAAAGGGGAAAAATCATCTACTCTTATTTTTTGAAGATTATTTGAATTTACAGAAATATTTATTTTAGTTCAGCTATTCCAATTTTGTTTATTGAAAATTGATTACAAATTTGTGCTATAAGATAATAATTAAGCAAAATAATCACATACTGAAACATACTGATAATAATGAATCTGAGGTTCATAATTAATTTTATGAGTAAAAATGAGATTACATTAAATTAATTTATATCACTCTAAATAATTCTTTATTAAAAAAAAGTAATTCACATTTGGATTTTTTTTCTAAAGAGAAAAAAATTAATTATTCTTGTTTTTTAGACTCTATTTAAATTCGAAGAAACATTAGGTATACCAATTTTGTTTATTGAAAATTGATTTTAAATTTATAAAAGTGAAGTTAGATAATACTGTGTAGTAATATTCTAACACAATGCATACTGATGATAATAAATCTTAGATTCACAATTGATTTTATGAGTAGAAAATGAAATTACATTTAATTAAATTATGCCGTACTATTTACTTCTTTTTTTGGAATAGATATTTAAATTAGAAATATTTTTTTTAAAACTGAGAAAATTTTGTATTCTTGTTTTTTTAACATTATTTAAGCGTGCATAAACATTAAATTTACCAATTTTGTTTATTGAAAACTATTTTAAATTTCTACTAAGAAATAATAATTAACCAATAATGTACAATAATACACTCACACAATACATACTGGTAATAATATATCTCAATTTATTTTGCGTGCAGAAAATGATAAAACCTTTCATTTCGTTTTTGAAAAAATTACTTTCATTAGAAATTGTTCTTTAAAGGTGAGAGAATTTGTATTTTCGTATTTTTTTCGACACTATTTAAGTTTAAAAAAAAGGACTTCCTTGCTTACTTGAAATACTTATTCATATAAATTATGAGTCTTGGACGACAGAAAAATGTGTAATTTTTTTTAACTCTGCACGATTTCTATTTCAACACAAAGTTAAAAATTTCAATTTTATTTATTAAAACTTG
This sequence comes from Parasteatoda tepidariorum, assembly GCF_043381705.1. Lineage (NCBI taxonomy): Eukaryota > Metazoa > Arthropoda > Arachnida > Araneae > Theridiidae > Parasteatoda > Parasteatoda tepidariorum. The sequence continues at coordinate 30,039,623 of NC_092212.1, read as the reverse complement.
ATTTCAAAATAGCAATAATTGTATTTGCATTAAAATACCTAAAATTTGATTTAAAATTTTTTAATTACGTACTGTTAATTTTTATTAGAACTTGTTATTCATATTAGCAATTGCTATTCATTTTTACTCATATTAATTGTTTCCTGTTGAAATATTAGAAAATTTGGTACAATAAGTTAATAAATTTTTTTGCTCCGAAATATGAATGTGTATCATTGAAAGTTTTAAGTAATTATTGTATCGTACTGTTAATTGCTTATTTGAATATCTTATTCATTATAAATATGATTCTTAGAAAATTTTATGCTCCCTAAAATTTTTTTTAAACACTGCTTGAATTTTCAACTATTCTAAGTTGATGAACCCAATTTTATATTTCATAACAAGTGTTTTTAGAGTAGCAATTATTGCAATTGCATTTAAATATAAATTTTTTGCTTTTAAGGCTCGAATCATTAAATTTGTATTGATTTTTTCAGATAAAAAATTGTGCTTTGCAGATGAGGAATTTTTTTTACACAGATTGTTTTATTTTGCAAAAACAACTAATTTAAGTCAATGATAACGATTTCATTTATTCAAAATTTATTTCAACAATGCAATAATAATACGTACATTAAAATCTATATAGCTCACATTAAGGGTTTCCATTATGATATTAATTTTTAATAAGGAATTATTAATGTATATTACAGTTATAGAAGGATGAGGAAATTTGATATAAGTAAAAGTCCATTGTTTTCTTTTTTCCTTATTGCTTCAAGAATTTGATATAATAATTTTTTTAACAATGTTTGAATTTACAAAAAAAGAAGAACTTTAAATTATGCTAAGTTACTCATTTTAAATTCATGTAATAATTAAAAACGAGTCATGTCCAAACGTTTCAATCAAATAATACAATTTTAGGAAGTAAATTTTTCTCTTAAAACCATTATTGGTTACTGCTGCAATTATATATTGTTTTTTGTTTAAAATTACAAGTTATTGTTATAAATTAGATTTGTACTTAGTTTTTGTATTAACTTCCAGTGTTTTTAAATTAGTTTGTGAAGAAAATTCTTAAAAATTACTGCAGGAAATCAAATTAAAAGTCAGAAACATAAAACATTAACAATAGGAACAATCTTAAAATTTGATGAAAATTATAAATTTTATAGTGCTTGAAAAAGCCAATTTTTTACTTATTTTTTATATTACCTTATGTTCATAATGAATAGACATCTTTTAATTGTTTTTTTTTTTACTCAGTATTTAAAATTAATTTTTGCTGCTTTAAACATGTTTGCTTAATTTTATTATGCTTACATATTTATTTGTCCGAAAAGTGATTAACAAAATGAACTCAGTATTTTTTTCTTTGTATTAAAATAATAATAATAATAAATGGGATGAATAAATTTATGCTTATGAAAAATAGAAAAGTTAATTAACTGTATAAACATTTAATTGCCTTTCATAATGGAAAATTCCTTTTTCATTATAATATACAATTTATTACTTAATATTTGTGCATGTTACATCAAAATATCTTTTTTATTAATTAGACCAGTACATTTGAAATTCTGCATTTATAATTCAGCTTTCTTATTTACTAAATATTCTATTTCTCTGTATTAAGGATAAGATAAAATTCAATTTTTTTAAAAATATTTATATTGATTACTATAATTCTAACAAATTTTGAATCATTTTAATAAATTTTATTTTGTAACGTATGTTAAATTTTGTTGTAAACATTGAATTGATTTTCTTTAATTAAGTGGACACATAAAATTTCCTTAAACGAACTCATATAGAAGGTATTTATAAAAAGATAAAGATAAAAGTAATCCAACAAAGAAATAAAGAGAGAAAAGCAATCTTGTAAAAATACTTGATAAAGGTAAAAATTGTCTATGAATTACACCATTAATTTTTTAAAACTCTTATGGAAAGTATTTGTTAAAAGATAAAGATAAAAGTAATCCAACAATGAAATCAAGATAGAAAAGCAATCCTGTAAAAATACTTGATAAAGGTTAAAATTATCTATGAATTACACCATTAATTTTTTTAAAACTCTTATGGAAAGTATTTGTAAAAAGATAAAGATAAAAGTAATCCTATAAAGAAATAAAGATAGAAAAGCAATCCTGCAAAAATACTTGATAAAGGTTAAAATTGTCTATGAATTACGCCATTAATTTTTTAAAGCGCAAAAGTGGATTCTGTAAAAGTGTCTTTCTTACATGGATGAGTTATACGCAGAGAAAACACCGCATGCAAATAACGGCGGCAGTCTGTGCTGAATATCCCGATTGGGGAAAATAGATTCCCAGTTAAATTTTCAGCATTAGCATTAGAGGCGGAAACTTATTGAAACTTTTATCGATAATTATTTTTCGATTGTCTATTTTTCATTAATGTTTATCGATTATTAAGTACTAATAAATCGATTAATTTTTTTTGCTTCTAATTGTCATATACGATACCAAAACAGGCATAAAGGTGAATAGCAAAAAGAGTTTTTTTTATTTTTTTATAATGAAGCAAATGAAGTTTTTATAGTATCAAAAGAGATGAATTTAATTTTAATTTTTTAAATATTAGTATTTTAGTAGACTTTAACTAATATTCGTAACAAAATAAATTCTCCACTGTTAAATTTTTTAAAATTTTTTATGTATTTAATTTGAATTTGTGTGTTTTATACTTAAATAGAAATTTATTTCATTTTATATTTCATTACGTGTTTTTGTGGAAATATAACTTTCTTAGATAAAACAATTTGTTTCCGTAAATCAAATGATTACTTTTCAATCATATTTTTTAGACATTACATGGTAATTGTAACAACTATTTTTAATTTAAGTTAATGATTTTATTTGAATAATCTTTTCCCATGCTACACTAATGTATTAATCTTTAAAATATAATTTTCGTCTTAAGGTATATAGGTAATTTATTTACGTCACACTAGAGCTTTACAATGGGCTAATGGCGACGGTCGGGGAAACACCCATGAGGATGATCCTAAGATATGCCATCATAATTTTGATCCTTTGCAGACCAGATGTTTCTCCCGCTTTGGTAGTCCGACAACACGTGCGCGAAGTTCCAGCAATTTACGGTAGAACAGTTTAGCGAGGACCTATACCGCGCACCCTCGATCTCTACACAGGCTGATGAAATGATTAAATTGATAAAATAAAAATATAGAGAGATAAAATCTATCCAATTGAAACATAAAAAGATGAAGTATATCCAATTAAATATATAAAGATTAAATAAAACTAATTAAAAAGATTTAATGCATACAACTAAAAGGAAATGTACCAAATTAGAAATTACATACTTTAGATACTAACTAAATGTATAATTCCTGTTTAATTTCCTTCTATTTAAAACTTTGTAGTGGAAGTAGGTTTCGTTTATAAGCTTTACAAAAGTGTGCTATTGTACGTAAAGAAAATTGTGACAGATAAAACAAATCAGTACAATATGCTATAACTAAAAAATATTGTTTGGGTCAAATATGTACTACATGTGTTTTTTACCTTGAAAATACCCGATATCACAAAAAGTTTCGTTACATTAATAAGCTCTATATATTCTACTTTATTAATTAATATAATAAAACTAATTCATTACTAAATTTTTTTTTTACATAAATGACATAAAAATTTAAGAAAAGTGTTCATTTGAAAGACCTTTTGCGAATTAGAAATAATTAATATAAAAAATTCATGACACAAAATATGTAGAATAAAATATTATCTGAGTGTGTAGCTGAATTTAGGGTTTGGCTATTATTTTGATTTTTAAAAATCATATCCGGATAAATTGAACACTAAACTATAAACTTTTCCATTCTAAGTTCACTTTATTAAATGATTGAAAATCGAAGTCGTGTTAAGTGTCTTTATTTCCTTTGACATTGATAAAAAAAAGGGAACATTTTGCTTGTTTTTTTTTGTAAACTTTAGAACATGAAATTTTGATCATTAAATGAAAGTTTATTCAGAATGTCGTGTTTTGCTATATACAAATTTCGCGTCATGTATGTGAAAAAAACTTAAACCAAATTGAATCGCAATTCTATTTCATTAATTTTTCTTCATTGTATCTCTCTATTTAATTTAAACTCAGGATTTCTTTAAACCCTTCTAAAGACATTACATGAAAAGATTATTTAACAAAAGTTGAAAAATTTTCTCTGTCTAAACAAATTCTTTTATGTACAAATAATGTACAAAAGCCTTTACAAAAACAATTTTAAAAAATATAATTGGAAGTTTATTCAGGTTTCAACTATTTGAATATTTCCTTTTGTTACCTATTACTTTAGCTTTGATAAAGAACCATGACTTTTGTTATTGAAATATAAGTATTTTTACTACCAATATTACAAAATAAAGGCTAATGAAGAACAATTGTGTCACTACTTTTTACTTCTTCGAAAAAAAGGTCCAGGCTTTTAAAATAAAGCTAGATACAAACGTGTTAAAAGCAATCTTGAAAAAATATAAGTTGTTTCACATCAATTTACCTGATAAATCAAAAAGTAATGTTGTGTAGAACTTAGTGTAGAGTCTTTTATTACTATAATTATTGAAATAAATGTTAAATAAACTTATAGTTATTACTAGGATTATTAATAAACGTTTTATAAACTTATTACCTTTTTAAATAAACTTTTTGTCATTATTATAAAAAGTTAAAAAAAATTAAATAAGCATTTTGTTCTTTATATAAATAATTTATTACCAGCGATAAACAGCAGACCCATTTTTGGGTTAAAGGCTATCAATGTTAGACTCTACTGCCTTGTAATTTTGAACTCAACCCAGAAGACACGGGAATTCTTTAATTAGGCACTAGAAAAAATTAGTTTTCGTGGAGGAATCTTTGATGGGACTAAACTGCTTTTACCTTTCATGAAAAGGAAAACCACGTAAACCTAACAATAATAACGCCCAATGGCAAGGGATTCACATACCACCGAGAATATTGTACTTTGCTGGAGCTGCGAGTCGGGAGCTCAATTTGAATTGACGAGCCATCTCTGGGGTATCGAGCCTGGGAGGTGACCTTTTTGGGAGGTGCGCGATTTATCCCCTGAGCCACAACGACTCTTCTGTAATTACTAAAATAGCACAAAGGAAAACATATATTAAGCAAATTAAAAGTTTAAAACGTTATAATTAACTTTTCTTCTATTGCTGATAACTTTCAAACCGCTATTCTTTTTTTTTTTTAAATTAAATTTTTAAGAATTGTATTTTCGAAAGTTTAAAAATTACAATTGTCAAAATTTTTAAATAACTTTCAATTATCAAGATTATTTTTTTTAATATTATCTAAATTTAAAAATTTTTATTTACAATTATCAAAGTTTGTCAACTATTATCAAGAAAATCCTCTGAAATATATTTTTACTTTCCAGTTTTTAAAGCATTTTTCTTCAAACAATTTTTTTAAAGGCAGCATACTAACTTTATTAATTTTTATAACTTGCTATTAACGTTGGCATTTAGCTCTAAGAGCTAAATCATATAAGCTTAGAAAAAAAATTTCAAAACTCAAATCCAGAGAATAAAATTTGTGTGCTACTATTTCCTAACATACACTTATGTTCGTGAAAGCACTAAGAACACAAATTAAGCTAAATTTACATGAAATGCAAAGTGAGTTAAGAAATGCAAATTATTAGAATTACAAAGTGATTGCGCATGTTTATTTGTACCATTAACAATCTGCATAAAAAATTTCAAATCTGCATAAAAAATTCCCTCATGGTGTTGCAATTTTCACAAACATTAGTGTAATGTATTTTCTTTTCAACTTTTTAAAATATACAAATATTTTAGTGCATTGAAAAAATTAAATATTTTAGCAATCAAGGCAATAAATTAGATACCAAATCCATTTTATTAATAGCCTTACAAAACTAGTTATTTGTTTTGAAATTACATGGGAAAAAACTGTTGTTGTCGTCGCCTGCCATTAGGCAGAGGGGTGCGATTGTTCTTGTCTACCAGTGGCGCCATCTATGGCCAAGAATTTGACTCCTGCCACACCAATACGTCACACCTGTTTACATGGCTGAAAGCCTTTATATAGCAAGACGAAAAAGATGAAAAACTGGTACGAAAGACATTTTATAATAGCATTTTTTTCGAGAAAAATGAAATATCTGTAACTATCAAGATTTCTTTAAGATTTTAGCATATATATAAATCTGTTTCTTTTCTAAGATAAAATAGAAATTGTTGAATAGTTTAAAAAAAGAATAAGTAAACTCCTCCCTAAAACTAGCTATAACTGAAATAGTTTGACTACCAGCCTTTTCTCTTTTCCGTCCCGCTTTAACCCCTGCCTGTTTATAGGGTGGATCCATTCATACGTTCATTCATTGGTCCACAGATCGTAATTTTGATCTGAACCAGAGAACGATCAATCTTCCATTCAGTACCCTTGATGCATTGATTTGTTATAGGAACGTGGAGGACTTTGTGACTCGACAGATTTAACGTGCATCAGTCACCATTTACTACACGGGGAGTCTTAGGCCGTCTGGATTCGAACTCCTGATCTCACGAATGTGAGTCCAGCTCTCTGCCAACCAGGCTACCCCAGCCAGGGAAAAAGCTAATTGTTGCAATTAAATTTACGGGGCCGGAATAGCCTGGTCGGTAGGGCGCTGGACCCATATCCAAGAGGTCGTGGGTTCGATCCTCGCCGGCCGAAGACTCCCCGTGTAGTAAATGGTGACTGATGCACGTTAAATCTGTCGAGTCTCAAAGTCCTCCTTGTTCCCACAACAAATCAATACCTCTGGGGGTACTGATCCAGGAGTTTCCTTGTCTTCTGGATTGGTTCAAAATTACAAGGCTACGGAGTTGAACGTAAGTAGTCGTAAACCCATGAAATTGGGTCGGCTGTTCAACGACGGTTATAAAATAAAATAAAATTAAATTTACGCTTTTCCCTTAACATGTCAGTTGTGAGTGCTGCATTTTCAATTTTTACTAACTAAATGAAAAAAACAAAAAACAAACAAGTAAATAAAAACAAACTAGTATTACAAACTAGTAAATAAAAACAAACAAGTTAAAGCACCTACGTCTTGGAAAACTTTACAACATGTTTTAACATTTAAAAATAATGTTACTATTTACTAAGATTAAAAATAGTTAGATGAAGATGTAAAATAATTTAAGAGAAAATAAGAAACAGCATTTTATAAAATTCAAGAAATAGACACCATATATTGATTACAAATTTAACTACTCTAATCAGTCTGACAATTTGACATTTACATTTTACCCGAGTTAGCTCAGAATCGTATCGATCACAATTAATAATTATCGCGAAAAAACTCGAGCAATCGTCAATCTCATCTTTGTTTTTATCTCCTTTTTACTCAGCAAAAGAAAAAACTCTTTTTATTGGCGGTTTGCGAAGTTATAAAAACTTTAATCTAAAATTATTAAAAATTCAAATACACTTTTCATGACTCCAGAAATGTCATATTTCAGACGTACATTACATTAGCAACTGCAACCGTACATGATACATTTTAAACTTTTACTTCATGTTGCCTTTAGAATAGGGGTTGCTTAAACGAGGTACTTTCAGAAGCAAATAGTTTAATATTTGTAGTTTCTTTTTATGTTTCTGAAATATGTGGTCCCAAATTGGAAACACGGCTTCAGAAAGGCTTAAAACTCAAACTAAAAGTTCTGTTTCAGTTATGCGTATTTAATAATAGTATACAAAATTTGATCATTCTTTTTGCAAATTTTTTCTATTAAATTGTTAAGAAAAGCATTCAAAATTGATGAACAAGAGTTTTGCTGTAAGTTATTTCTTTCTTTCACAAAAAAGATAAAACTTGCTGTGTCTCGTGTAATAAAAAAACAGGCTTCAGATTTTGGATGTTCTAAACAAGTTTTAGGACAAGATTTTTCAAAAGCGCAAATGGCAAAATTCATGATTTTCTCTTATTTAATTTAATTTTTTTAAAAGTTTTTCGCACTTAAGAGCCAAATTGTCTAATAAAACGTGTTGACAGTATTTAATATTATTTAAAAACAATAGTACATCCAAAATAGACCTAATATGTAATACACCAAAATTAATTACAAAATAAATAAAATTTTATTTTGTTATAGCTACACGTGCTTAAATTTTAAAATAATACTTAAAATTTTAAATACAGGGAGGCAATTTGTCAGTTAGATATCCAATAAAGAGTAAATTAGTTTAAATAAGAATACATTATAGAAAAAAGATATTGTAAGTTCCTCTGGGCAGAATAAGTGGCTCTTCAATATGGGTATACAATGACTACATGTTTAGTACGTTTTAAAAGCACGCAAAGCATTCATATAAACGTAAAATTAAATGGGTATACTTGAAATATTATATATTATATAAATAATTTATTTCCAGTATATTATTTTATATACAGCTGGTAGAAAATCATAATTTAACAGTTTAACGTTACTCCATTCATTTTTATTCCCAAATTTTATTTTTTTATTAATCTATTTTGAAATTTAATAATTTATCCTTTCATTACTTCTTTGGATAAAACCTCTCTTTTCAATGAAATCTGACCTTTCTTTCAAAGAATAGATTTATGAAACTATTTTCGACTTAATGATTTATTTATACAAAATCATCTGGTTCAAATCTATGGCTTTCTTAAAAAAATCATAGTTGAATAAAATAAAATAAAAAAATCAAAAAAAAAAAAATCAAGTGATTTAAATCATGCCAACACTGTTTAAAAGTGTCTGTAAGTGTAAAAAAGAGTGTTGAAATGTCCAAAACTATAATCTTAAAAATAGCAGAAAACACTCAAAAAACAAAATAAATATTCTCTTTAAACACTTTCAATTTCAAAATGTGCATTCCTAATTTTTATTGATAAATGTTCTTGGTATAAATTGCTTCTAATTATAAGCAAAATACAATGTTTCAACTTAAAATAACGTTTATACTACATAGCATGATTTTTAAAAACCATAATTTCTCGAATTAAAAAGATAGGTTAAACCAAAAGAAACTTTTTATTATTTCTTCTTTTCTTATTTCTAAAAATATGACAAAGATGTATATTTTCGCGAGTGATTATTGGTAAAAAATTTTCTCTCTCCATTTTGCTTAAATAAAAATATTATTTCTGATAAAATCATTTGATAGAAAATAAATAGAAATGCATAACAATTTTTTGAATTTGATTAAAATATTTTTAAAATCTAATTTTTATTGATTAATTCCTAATTTTTACTGATAAATGTCCCTGGTATAAATTACACAGCTTCTAATTATAAACAAAATACAATGTTTCAGCTTAAAATAACGTATATATAACATAGCATGATTTTTAAAAATCATAATTTTTCGAATTAAAAAGATAGGTTAAGCTAAAAGAAACTTTTTGTTATTTCTTCTTTTCTTATTTCTAAAAATATGAGAATGTATATTATTTTGAATATCTTTTGGTAAAAAATTTTCTGTCTCCATTTTGCTTAAATAAAAATATTATTTTTGATAAAATTATTTGATAGAAAATAAATAGAAATGCATAAAAAATTTTGAATTTTATTAAAATATTTTTAAAATCTAATTTTTATTGATAAATGTCCCTGGTATAAATTACACAGCTTCTAATTACATACAAAATACAATGTTTCAGCTTAAAATAATGTATATACAACACAGCATGATTTTTAAAAATAAAATTTTTCGAATTAAAAAGATTGGTTAAGCTAAAGGAAACTTTTTATTATTTCTACTTTTCTTATTTCTAAAAATATGACAAAGATGTATATTTTTGTGAATAATATTAGGTAAAAAAAAATTTCTCTCCGTTTTGCTTAAATAAAAATATTGTTTTTGATTAAATCATTTTATAGAAAATAAACAGAAGTGCATAACATTTTTTTGAATTTTATTAAAATATTTTTAAAATGTGTTGTTTCTAATTTTAAATATGTGTTGGAATTTTCTTGATATTTATGTGTACATCTCTTTAAATTTACGTTATGATAAAGAAAACAAAAGTCTTGAAAAACCCATCAAGGATAAAAATAAAAATAAAGGTTCTGCAACCGTAACCATGCTCGGAAAAACCATTATTTAAATGGCGTCTTACGGGAATCTTTTTGTTCAGGAAAAGAATAACTTGTTTGCGGTTATTGGGTTTCAGATAGTTTGTGGAAATTCTTATGAAAGGAGTTTTTTTTCCCTAAGAATGTTCATTCTTAGGCTTCCGAAAGGACATTTCCCTCCCTACAAAAATAGCTTATATAAGCATCTTTCTTTTCAACAATGTATTTTGGAATTATTGATTTTTGTTACTTTGTTTCCGTTTTATAATGTAAAAATCTTGTACTTTGACAAATATATGTCATACTAAAAATCAATGCGACACCATTTTCAATTTTGTTTCCCTCATAAAAAACAGAAAAACGGAATTTTAATCTTAAAAAAATAAGAACTATTATTACTTTAACAATCTATACAAACGTTTAATATTTTAGCTAAATTACAGTCATAAATACTTTTTGTAATTAAAAGTGCAATGTTTTATTTAAAAAAGCATCTTAATCTTGTACTAATCGTCAGAAAAATAGTTACAATTTATTTTGAAACTAACTCAACTATAGCAGTTAGTGAGACATTTTCTGAAAATTATATTAAAATATTTTCTTTATAATCTATATAAACAGCGTTCTCCCAAAGTGTTGAACTGCGCAAGTTACAGAGGCATTTTCTGAAAATAATGGTTAAAATATGAACTTGCAAATAATATCCTAAGGCATTAGAAATTTTTACGTATCAGTTATTTCTCAATGTTTCTGCAAGAACGAACCAATGGATTACTTATGCTACAAAAACATTGGTTTTTGTTTGATTTTTGTTGTTTTGTTTCTGTTCATAACGTAAAAATCTGAAGTTTAAAAAATATTTCATACTGAAAATCAACATGATTCCATTTTCGTTTTGATTTCGCTTATAAAAAGTCTAAAACAAAAGTTTAGTCGTCAAAGTGTCATAATATTTTTAATCCAGTCCATACAATATTATTTAATAGGGGAATTATATAAAATTCATTAATGGTTTTTCATGAAAGAGACTTGGCAACAAGCTGTAAAAATTGTTTTTCATTGAAATCACCCTAATTAGCGAAACACTTTTCGAATGTAAGATTTAAAGTAAAAGTTTGTAGATATTCTCAATATGTTAGTAATTTTCAAGAGTAATTTTTCAATATTTCTTCAATTTATCTAAATGAACAGTTTTTCCATAAAGAACTAAGTGACCATTGCCTTTGCTTTTAAATATTATAAGTTAAAGATAGTTGTAGTATTTGCAATAGAAATAAAATCGTAAATATTCTTAATATATTTGGAATTTTCAGAAATTATTTTTTAATGTTTCCCTAAAGAGAACTAAATGATCATTTCCTTAACGTTAAAATCTTATAAGCAAAAGATAGTTGTAGTGTTTTCAGTAGATGTAAAATTGCAAATATTCTCAATATATTGGGAATTTTCAGGATTTATTTTTCAATGTTATTTAATAGCTAACCAAATTATGTTTTTTTCCATAGAGAACATAGATTTTCAATCTATGGCAATGATCACTTAGTTGTTCACTTTGAAAGAAATCGATCATTAGGTTATCTAAGTCCTAGCTGAAAACCGTATAAGTTAAATATAGTTGTGAATATTCTCAATATATACGAAATTTTCAGGAGTTATTTTTCATTGTTTCTCCAATAGATAACCAAATGATCGATTTTTTCAAAGTGAAACTAAGTGATCATTGCCATAGTGTGAAAATATTATAAGTTACAGATTGTTGTAGTGCTTTCAATAAATGTAAAATTGTAAATAATTTCAGTGTGTTTATAATTTTCAGAAATTATTTTTCAATGTTTTTCTAATAGCTGACTAAATGATCAGTTTTTCCAAAGCGAAATAAGTGATCATTAACTTAACGTAAAAATCTTATAAATTAAAGATAGTTACATTATATATAATTTGACATAGGGATGGAAATGATCTTGCATGCCATAACGACCTAATCTAAGTAATTACTTCTGCAATAGAGTGATATTTCCCCCACATTGATAAATGGTATTATATGTCATTACTAGACCATTGATCTTATCTGTCAAAACAATCGAAATGATCTTGCTTGCCATTTTAATATTAAGCTCAGTTCCAACAAGTGAAGAAAGTTATTTAACTCGTAGAATCATAAGGATACAGGATGGTACTTTTTCCGAGTTGACCTAAGGAAGAAGAGTCTTTATTAATTACGCAATTAATAATTATTTTGTACTATTTTTTATTTTTTATTATCAATATATGATATATTGCTCCTAGTTAGCCCACTTTAAATTTTCAAGATTTTTAAAACCTTTTTAATGCTTTTATAATAAATTTGTAAAATGTTTGCTTCGAGCCTTAAAATTTAAAATTTTCTAATGAGTTTCACTAGATCATATATCAATGAAAACGTAAAACAGAAAAAAAGTCAAAAATATTAAATAGTAATTTATTAAATAAATTGTGTTCATAAAATTCTCCATTTTTGGAGAGTTCCATATCTCTTTTATCTTTTAGATAAAGTACACGAGCGAGATTGAGAGTTTGATGTTTACAGCGATGCCACAAGTGACCAAAAATGTAAAAAGTGGTAGAAACTCAATTCACTTTTGTTTATTTATTACCTCTTCAATTATTCAACAGTAACTACCACTATGACTTACATTTAAATAATTTATTTTTAGAACAAAAACATTATTTGCAGTCACTTTCGATCGTAAACTGAAAGAATATGCTTTATAGCATATTTTATGCTTTATAGCTTATATAAAAAGTTGTTACTTTAAATTTATTTTAATGAAATTTTGAATTTTATTTGTCAGCACATTTTGCATTTTCAGTCGCCAGTGGCAACCCTGTGTTTAATGTGTTAACCCGTTTTGTCCCGAATTCATAAATTGAAATGATACAAAAAGGGGTTTTATGGAAAAAGTGGTACTATAATATATTATCGAAATTAATAGGTTTTTCTACTGTTAAGGCATTTAAAAAGTCTTTGATAGATCAAAATGTACTTGTTCATTAGAATTCTAGATCTAATCAGAAATAACTAAATTAAATCATTGTGGTATCTGAGAATCCTTTAATTCACCCAGATAAATGAAAATACTGAAAAAAGTTTCCCACCACAATGAATGTCTTTGAAAAAAGGAACTGTCCTAAATATATGACGCTGGGTGTTAACTGGTTAATGGGGCATTTAACCCTTTCACGCCGACTGTCACAAATACGTGCCAGCATAAAACCGTATCAATCAGGCTAAAAAGATAAAACTGGTAACCAAAGTATAGTTCTTTAGCATTTTAATTGGGGACAGAGTTATAATTGTTTGATTTATTTAATTCACCATTACTTAGTTCAAAATAAAATTATTTAGTTATACTTTGAAGTAACATCGATTATATATATCATTAAAGTAACAATAATTAAAATGAAAGCAAAGTAAGTCTGTCAAATTAACAACGACTACATTTAAGTTACCGTTTTTTATTTATTTACATCCTGATTCTGATTTTGTACGAATACTTTTCTGAATCACCCGTCCCCAAGGGGTTAAAGGGCCCGGACAATTCTTCGGCTTCATTGATAAATTTTTAAGACAATAGTTTCTCTAAAATTATATATTTTTTCAAAAAAAAGTTGTTTAAAAATACTTGGATGGAAAAAATTATGTGATGTTAGGAAATAAATAAAAGAAAAACTCTTCATTTATTTTTACATATACACATATATGAGCAATTTCAAAACTAGTAAATATAATTTTGTATTTCAACGCTTCAATATTTTCATTTCTTTTACGATAATGTTAGTGCAGAAATTTACGTAAAAATAACAAGGAACCGACAATAACCTAAAATTTATTGCCGACTCCTGATATAAGTACACAGTAACCAGAACTTCGAAAATTCGGAAAGACAATAAAAAAGGATGAAACTATACACGCGACTGCTGCCAAAACAAACTCATAAATTAACGATTTAGCGCCCCGCTGTCGATAGCAAATTTGTTCGCACGTTGCGTGATGGTTTCGTTTCGTTGATAAAAAAAAGAATATTTGAATATAGCTTCAGTTACGGTTAAGTATGAAATATTGTTTGAAAAAGGCATTTGAATATTAAAAAAGTAGTCTGCGTTAGATATTACACAATAATATAGTCGAAGAAACTGGTTAAGTGTGTCTAGACGTTTTAGTCGTAGTCTGTTCAGATTGGTTATAGTCAATATTCACAATAAAAACGATTTAGGAATTAGATTTTCTCACTAGCGCTTTGATTAAATGTGGAGCTTCAATAATTTACATCGTTTTTAAGTCGTCTGACTATTACTAATGCTTAAATTTGATTATTTTTAATGTTGGCTATCACTTTCAATTTAAACGAATAACTTATTTGCCCAGAATAAATTTCAAAAATAAAATAATTGAGTTACTAGCCTTTTCTTTTATGAAAGAAGTCTTCAGATCTGAATGGGGACCAACAGGGTCTGGAAATTGTTTTAAAGTAGTATTGATAGTATTCATATGTGGTAAAAGTACTTTCGGTGTAAAACTGATTTTATAAAACTAAATTGAAACTTAACTTTGGGAAATTTTAAGCTGTCTTGAAAAGAGTTTGTCACTACTCTTTAATTTTTTCATATACTAGTTAGTACCTAGGGTCAGAAGAGGTAAATAAAAGTGTCTATCGTTAACGAGAATCTCAAACTAAAATTTCTTTTAGTGTATCTCTTATATACCACTACTTTTTAAAAACTAATTCTTATTTTACCGTATCAGATTCGTGGGAGAAATTGCATATTAACCTCTTCGAAACCGGCGAGTCATTCATACCTGCCAACTCTTCCGGAAGATTTTGCTTTCATATTTAAAGTGGTAGTAAATATATACTGTTTTTTCTTTTATAAACTTAATTTTTAAATGACTTTGATAGACACTATTCTTACAAAAATTAAGCAAATATATTAATATGCGTTACTATCATGGTTGTCAATTTAAGTTTGCTCATATACAACGTATTTGTTTGCTTAAAATTGAAGTTTTAATTCCATTTTAATACCACTGGAAAAAATGATAATGAAAGGGATTAAAAGTTGGCAGGTATGATATATGCTTTCTCAGGGTGACGACAATCACGGTAAAAGATAAAACTGGTTGCCAAACTATTTTTATAGCAGTTTGTTTGTGGGCCGGGTAATAAAAGTTTTCTGTGTTTATATCACCTAGACTTAGTTTAAATTAAAAAGCACCTAGTTACACTTTTAACAAACATAGATTGGACTTGTTAGATTGAAAGAGAAAACAAAAACAAGAAAAATTGTCAAATTAGCCATGCCCAACTTAGGCTACCACTTTTTATTTTTTCCCATCCTGTTTCTGATTTATACGAATATATTTATGACTAGCCCGTCTCGATAAGGTTAAAAATTAACGAGTTCAAAAATCCTCGAATTTGGAATGAAAAATGCGAAAATTATCCTCCTAAGGTTTTAATCCTAATGTTTTTTCAGATCCTTTTTATTCAAAATGAAAAGTCTAAAAACTTTACATTTATTTTAAGCCTTAATCTTGGATACGCAAGGCAAAGGTCTTTGCCAATATAAATGAAAATGGACTGTTGCTACCTGCTAATACGTCGAATGCCACGCTAATTTCACATGGCTTCCACGTCTGACCATACGGTAAATAGCTAACAACTAAATTTGCATATATTTGACAGATTTTGCTAGTTTTTTAAGACGTTGAGCGTGACACATCTGGAAAAAAAGTGGTGAATTATATAAGCCTACGAATTGCTTAGAAATAGTGGTGGATAAAAATCTACTAAATTGAATTTATTAAACCAAGAATCACAATTAATAACCTACCACTTTAAAATATTTATTCGCTGTCCGGAGCAAGTTGGCATCTCTGTGTATATAAATAAAACTATTTTTGAATGTTCTATATTGCATTAATTTCTTCAAACCATTTTAGTAACGATAATAATATAAAAAAATTTAAAATTTACACGAATTATGTGTTTCTAATAATCTTGGCTTCGCCGGTTACCGGTGACCCTAGTGGCACTACGAGCAAACACAGTGCCGGTCACCTTTGACCCTCATGGCATTCAACGTGTTAATGAGTTGAGCCGTTTCATCTCAAATTTTCAAGATGCAGATCCTGTTAAATTCTTATAGCCAGTGATTTTCTCCATATCTTTAAAGTGATAGTAGATTTTCTGTTTTAACATTTGTTTTAATATTAGAACACCGCGATTCGTAAATAACTAGAAGGTATGTATAAAATGTCAGAAAAGGCAAGCAGTATTGCATTTAGGGGCAATTTTAAGATCGTTTCTTACTTATATATATTATTTAACTAATACTTTATATAAAGTGTAGAGCTGCTACTTGGGGTTAGCCGCAATCGGGGAAATGTGGATCCAAAAGTTTGGTAACCAAAAAATGAACTTTTAGTAAATATTTATTATTTTATTTAAGAAAGGTCAAAACAATTTGAATTGTAAGGCATGCAATTGCATGTATCATTGTAAAGAATGTAATTTTATGAAGCAAATTACGAAATTAGAGCAAAATTGGTCGAATAATTCCTGAGAAATCAAATTTTAAGTATCTGACTTTATTGACTTTTATTTCGAAGTATATAATTTTATTTTGAACTAAGTAATGGTGAATTAAATAAATCAAACTATTAGTTCCCGTCTTATAAATAAATTGCTAAACAATTAGTTTGGCTTTCAAATTCCTCATTTTTCTCTGATTGTCGCCACCCTGATTTAAGAACACAATATAGGTATTTACAATATGTATTTTGCTGAACATATCTTTGTTTCATTGAAATAAATTTAAAAAAATGAAATAGTTGAGCATTCAGTTTTTATTTATTTTTTTTTGAATAAAAAATGCACATCATAGCGTACGATAGAAAAATCAGTTAGTGGGTTTAACATAAATTTATTTAAAAGGTTGCGAAACGCAAATTTTTTTTCTTTTTTGAACGTCCTGCTTTAAATTTTGTTCATAAAGCGTTGCTTTCTTGCCTGCTTTCGTATGCCTGTTTAGGCAGAGGGGTGCGACTGTTCTTGTTTTCAGTGGTGCCATCTATGACAAAGAATTCGACATCTGCCACACCATACGTCACATCCGCTTATAGGGTGGACCCATTCGTACATCCATTCATTCATCCACAAATCGTAATTTTTGACCTGAATCAGAGAACGATCGATCTCCAATCCGGTACCCCCAGAGGTATAGATTTGCTAAGGGAATATGGAGGACTTTGCGACTCGACAGAATTAACGTGCATCATTCACCATTTACTACACGAGGAGTCTTCGGCCGGCGGGGTTCGATCCCATGACCTCTCGGACATGGGCCCAGCGTCCTACCGACCAGGCTATCCCGGCCCTTCATGAAGCGGTCAAAAATCTATTTGAAGAGTATTTTTTTCTAAAAAAGGAAATATGTTTTTAGTTAAGTGTCAATGCTTGGAAAATCCTGTTTCTGAAAAATAAATGCTAACTATGAAAAATTTCTGCTACTACTTTTAATTTTTAAAATAAAATAAAGAATAACAGGAGTCGAACGCCCCTGGCAGAAAAGAATTACGGATACCAATTTTGTGATAAAGAAACTGACAATTTCTTAATATTAGCTTCCACTATCGAATTAAAATTTCATGTCCACCTCATTCGGATCGATATACAAATATATATTTACTGAGATAAAATAAAATATTCTGGTAGATACAGACATAATAGTATAAAAAATTATATTACTATTACAATCAATTTTAATTTTATCCCAGATGCGTATGAACCCTGTTTACGAAGGACGCTGGACACAAATAGATTCGTTAAAGCTAAGAGCTTCTTAAAAACAGAATCGTCACAGTAAACATAAAAAAACTGTAATTATTTTTTGAAAGAAAATCTCCGAAACAAAAACTAGTTTACGTATTTCAAAATTCCTTTCTCCATCAAAGCATTACATTTTCGTTCGATGGATATTTTCATAATGGAATCCTCTAGAAAAGCGAATGTTGGACGAAGTTGAATAAATAATATATGCATATATACATGAGTCAAAACTCATTTGCATCCAGAGAGGGTAGAACAAAAACGACGATAGTTTTCGATATTTTGCAAGGCTCTTTTTGTTCTCTTGTATCCTTTTTTGCATTGATCCTAACAAATATTTAAATAATTTCTTTAACTAAAAAATTAACTGTCGATTGTCTTGTCTTTATCCTAGTTAACACGTTGAATGCCACAGTAAGTAACTACAAATTAAATTTGCAAACATTAGACAGATTTTGCATGTTTTTAAAAGGTTTAGCATGACATATCTAATAAAAGTGGTGAATTTTATAAGCCTACGAATTGTTTAGAAATAGTGGTGGATAAAAACCTACCTAATTGAATGTATTAAACCAAGAATCACAATTAATAAGCTACCACTTGAAAATATTTATTCGCTGTCCGGGGTAAGTTGGCATCTCTCTGTATATAAATAAAACTATTTTTGTGTGTTCTGTATTGCATTAATTTCTTCAAACTATTTTAGTAACGATTATAATATAAATAATTAAAAATTTACTCGAATTATGTGTTTCTAATAATCTTGGCTTCGCCGGTCACCGGTGACCCCCATGGCATTCATCGTGTTAACAGTCTCCCATAATGCACTACGCTGAGGTTTCAAATTGAGGAAACATTTTTGTCACATTGCGTTTTGTCACAAATCACATGATTTCGTGAGGAAAGGATTCTCAAAATTAACGAAATACTGCTCAAGGATTGATGAATCTTCAAAAGTGAGAGTTTTATTTCTGAGAGTGAAGCATTCTTTGTTTAATTGTAGGAACAATGTTAACGGAGAGAATCTACCGCACTTTCATCATAAATTTAAATTTATCTAGGACCTCAGCGTGAAACAACAAAAAATATTATTGTAAAACTTCAGCTTAATCTAACATACATGTAGCAAAATTTATAAATATAACGTTCTTAAAATTACGTAAAAAATTTAGTTTGCTTAAATTTAAGTTGAATTTTATACGATATTCCCATATTAAAAATCCCAAACTGCCTGTTGCCAACGCCGCAATTTTAGGTGTTCAAGTTAACGTTACATTTTGGTTAGCAACGCAAAAACTATAAAACTTAGATAAGAACAGAGAAAGGTGTGTAGAAAAATGTTAAGGGATTACGATGGAATAAAAAAATTAAGCATTCAACAATTAGTTCTAGAATTATTATTTTATCGGAATAAATGCCTTAAACTTGCCTGGAAAATATCATACGGGCCGCTCTCAGGCCACAGGAATGTAACTATACAATTGAAATTTAGCATGCTGAAAGGGCCATAATTTAAATCTTAGCTTTTTCGAAAGTTATTGCATTTTTAAGTACTTCAATCTTTTGCTAATTTTTTTATATGTTTTTTCTTTACTTTACGTTGCATTTTATTTTACCACGCATTAATAATTCATAATTTAAATACACGCCTGACTTGATGTCAAAAATTGCAAAAAAAATTTTATAATAAAATTTTTTCAAAATATTTAATAGAGTAGTTGTCAATTAAAAACGAAAGATTTTAGAGTTTTTTGTATCTTTTACCAACATTTTAAAAGCCTCATCACGACAGAGCTGAAACAATGTTTAATTACATACAGGAGTTTCAATTCTTTACGTCCATTGGTATGGAATATAACTTTAAGTCAAATTTACTAAACATAGAATCATACAGTAAAACACAAACTTCATATTTCTATCGAACGTTTTAAAATACAAAAATTGAAAGTAAATACAAACTGTTTTCAATGCGAATGCATACGATATAGCATATCGTACTTACTGTTAAATAAAATAACTTCTCATTTATTACTTCTTGTTGTATCGCACAATCTGTATTTCTAAACGACGTAATTTTTTTCAAGTACAGTTGATTTAATCCAGATGTACTTGCATATAATTAAAATAAATATTTATTTTATTCGCAAAAAAATCTTTTATATGGATTTCAAAGGACGTATTTTCCTCTTTTTCATCGACTTCAAAGGATGATGAATGTAAAGTAAACACGAGGGCTGGTGAATGGAGAGTACAGGGTGCTTAACCGTCTAGTAATAATAAGAAAATGAAATAAATTCCTTTAAAGCTAAGCCTGCTCTCAAGCAACAGAAAAAAATGTACTTTATTTTTTGTTCTTTGCGGTTTTCTCTCAATTCAGCTTTCTAATTTTCATTAGAAACAAGTTTAGAGATGTTTTAGCAAGGAGTATCATCAATTTCCCTTCAGCCATATCTTTACTTTTTAAAAATAAAATAAGAATTCAGATGAAAAATAATTTGCAGCTCCCGCTGTCATGTTGGAGGGTTTATGCTGCTGGGCAAAGTAATATAAATCTCAAAATAAATTTACTATGTAGAATTTTCTCTGACTAAATACTTGATGCAAAATTAAATTAAGCTATCAATCAATTCTACAATCTTTAAGTTCATTGCGTTCAATAAGAATGTTGACTAAAAATAAAAATAAAAAATAACACGCTATATATTCCTTAAAAAGAGAGCCATTAAATAAATTGGCTTTTTTGAGAGACAATATAGGCTATTGAATTAAGCCATCTAACTAAATCGTCATTTCCTTTACAGTATCTAAAAAAAGCACAAATACAAAATCAAATCAGATTACACTTTCTAGGGTTCGTGCCTTTGTGACGAAAGAGAAAAACAAAAGGTTTCCAAAAATACGAAGCTCGTGTCCGGATTCGACCATTGTCCATCGCCTTCAGGACGAAAGGAGGACAGAGGCAAAATCGAATTTCCCTCTAATCAAGGCAAGAGATCACGGAAAGGGAATTGGGAGGGAAAAAAAGGGAATTTCTTCTTCGAAGAGTCTCAGCTGACATAATGACGAAACCCGTCCAAAAGATGGTCTAATCATGCCCGTCCTAAGAATAGGGCTTCATTGTCCATGGATGGAGATAAATGGTTTTGTTCTCTAAGAAAGGGAGCCGCCAGAAATGATTAAGTATTGACTGCCTGTGTCAGGCCTTTAGGCTTGATGGCTATAGCATCGGAATGTCTGGAACGATTTGGTGTTGCCACACCATCTTAATAAATATTTGCCTTTGAGGATTAGAATACTCTTGGGTCTGAAATGTTGGAATGAGTAGAAAATTCTAATGAGCTACAGTTGATTTGAATATTCTGTTTGATACCGTTTGATGATGAAGTGAATACACTGTCAAGAAAATTTATTGGTGGTTGAAGGTGGAGATGTTGACTGAAGAAGTTAGCTGATTTACCATTAACGGGAGGAAAGAAATTATTAGTATATTTATCCCGAAGATGATGATTCACACTAGCTAAAGAATGTTGATGAATCATTGTAGGAAATTATTATTATCCATTCGTCGAATAATTCTATTGTCCAGAGTGTGAAGATAAACAAATATAGGGAAGAATCAAATCATGATATTCATAAAAATCGTTTTATTTTGAAATATATGGAGCTCCAAAGTAAAGATTAATCTTAATTTTTAATATAAACATACATTATCAGAGTATAAATTTGGGAAACAGCCTGGAGGGTGAGACTGCAGCGCTAAGCCCCACATTCACCAAGTCAAAAATGCGAGTGTCATGTGTACGATAGCATAGTTTTTGTCAAGGAAAGTTATCCATGTTATCTTTAAGAAATCCATGTATTGGCTATTAAATGATTTAATCTATCGCCAAGGCTCTTTTTCTTGGACGTAAGCACTTAAATGTGTTGGCGGAAAAGAATCCGTGAGAAATAATAGCGAATTTTGAAGAATTCAAAATATTGGCATAGCGGTTTTCGAATTCTATGCCAATGTGTTAGGTAGATGTCGAGGGAATCTTTAAAAATTGATTTTATTCTGCAATTAATTCAAGGTTGCGGTATTAAAAGATTACTGATTATAATAATGAATTATATTTACTGAGAAAAGGATTAAATAAGATAATAATTTAGTGTTTGAATGCAGAAGAAATATGTTATGCATATTTCAGCACGTATGCAACGAAATATATAATAATGAATGGAAATTAAAGCACACCGCTTTAATGAATAACAGTACAATATTAAATGATAATGAAAGTAATACAATAAGGAATGACAATGGAAGATCATTACAATAATGGAGGGCAATTACAGTACTAAACAGTAATAAGGGACAATAAAAATACAACACAATAAGTAATGTTAATGAAAGCAAATTGCAGCAATGAATGACGATGAAAATGTAATATGGAATACAACGAAAGCAAAATACAACATACATAAAAAATAAAAGTTCAGAACAGCAATGAATTAAAATGACGCTACAATATAATAATGAATTACAATGATAGTGTAACAGGTTAATGAGCATATAATACTGTACATGACAACGAAAATGAAAGCATATTACAGTAAGGAATCTCAACGAAAATGGAATACGATAATGAATGACAATATAATCACAATACAATAATACAAAAACAAGCACAATAAACAAACAAGTGAGCAATGAAGTGTCAGCAATAATGTGTATGATAAAAATGGGTTGTAACAATTTCTTTTATGTGCACTCTTTTTAACATACAAAATAAATACAACCAATATTTGTTAAGTAACATATCAATATAGTTTTTACAGTTTGTGTCTCTTGGTTGAATTTTTTATATAAATAAAAATATTTTGAATCAGCTCAATCAGCTATGTTTCTAATTGTTTGAAATTATGCAAAGAAATAGATAAACTTATAAGGATTTTATTTCTTGAAATACAAAACCCGATCAGTCTTCTTTCTTTTGATGCGCGTGCTAAATTTAAACAGGTACATACGGTGTTTAATCCTATAAAACATAAAACCGCTATAATGATTATTTTTATTTTTAATCTGTTTGCTTTTTTTTGTTAATTAAATTCAGTTATTTCTTTGAGCTTCAAAGCATCAATGTGCCCAACTTTATTGCAATTGAATGAATGGTATAAGAAAACAGGAATGCGCAGAGGATCACAGAATAGACAGACATTAATTTTTATATAAGAAGTTTATTTGCTACAAAGCTATTTCAAATATTGATGCAGCTTTACAAAATAATTTTTTGTCATCAATCAATTTGCATGTGTAACAATTATTGATTAAGAGTTGTTTATATTTCACTAGGATATTAAAATGATTAGGATATTAAAAGTTTACTTTAGGCAAGAAAAATGAATGACTGCGGAAAGACTGCAGAAGCGTTTCTAAAATGATATTAATTATATTTTTTTTTATGCAGCATATTCACTAAAAACGGGAATTTAAACCGAATGATGAAATTACTTAAAAAAGAATTAACATTCATTTTCGAATATTCTTGAAAACAATTTTTAAAAAGTTAACATTTTCAGTTACTAATTAAAGAAATGCTGCAGTTTGAGGGAAAGATGCATAACATTTTGAATCTTATATTTAATTTAAATCTATTCATTGTATAAATGACTTTTTCCTCTTTTTCTTTTACCATGTAATTCAAACTCAAAAAAGCGAACAATTTTGTTAAGAAATTTAATATTAACAATCAAAACTTTTTTTTTTACATTGCGAAACAAAATAAAAAACTAGTACTTGTAATTTTTCGTTTGAAAAAATAGAGAGAAGAAAAAAAAACAAATGCTTATCTTTACAAACACGTGAATTATAATTAAAGTAGAAGTGTGCTTAACTGTATCAAACTTCATTAAAAACCTATTTGTTCTAGTTCGACGACACAAGTTTTAGCAACAATTATTCGTGTTTTTCGAGTCATTATTATTTTTTTTTGTTATTTAATATGCAACGTTCGCTATAAAAAAACTTCTCGAGCTGCGATGGAAACAGATAATTGTTTCGCTTCTCAAATAAAAAAATAACAACTTTCTTAAAATTATTTTATAGCAAAAAATTTTATTTAATAAAAAAATGACTAAAATTCGTTAATAAATTATAACTCTAAACATCTAACTTAAATTATGATTAAGTATAAATAATGTTTTTTATAAACAGTGTGCCACGTAAATTCTGCAGCAGACATCTAGGGGAAGTAGGATACTTCATAAGGATTGAGAATTATCTAGGAAACCATGTCCGGAAATGTCATCTGACGCTGCTAGGGGCGCTTTCCTATAATGGACATGTTGTTCATGTGTCTTTGAGCTTGCACTTTTATTTTTCTAAAATATTTTTGCTTCATGCTAATTTTATGCTACCATTTTTATTTTATTTTACTTCATAACCGTCATTGGACAGCCGACCCAATTTCTTTGGGTTTACGATCACTGATGTTCAATTCCGTAGCCTTGTAATTTTGAACCCAATTCAGAAGACAAGGGAACACCTGGATCAAGTAGTGGAGGGGGGGGGGAAATGTTTTGTCTTCGTGGAGGATATTTTGATGGAACTAACCCGCATTTGCTTCTCATAAAGAGGAAACCAACCAAAACTTTCCTCGGTTAGCCTGACGTCAAGGGGACTCTAACCCATGATCCGTGTATCACTGTCGAGAGTTCCATTAGAATAGGCGAGCTAGTCTAGTTAGTCGCCAAATCATTAATTACAATAAAATAGATAATATTGTACTTATTTAAAAGCAGTTTTAGACAATAATTAATAGAAAACAAAAAATTAAGATAATTAAGATTTGTAAATGCACCTGATCTTCTAAGGCACATGATGTAATAGTTCATAATAGGAAAGCGCTCTTAGTGACACACGATAATATTTCCGGTCACGGTTTCCTAGATAATTCTTAATCCTTATGATGTGCCCTACTTCCTTTAGAAGTTTGTTGCAGCATTTACGGGACACCCGGCATATTTATTCGTTTCATTCAAATCATTGAGTTTATTAATGAAATCTTAATTTTATTAAAGTTTAGTTGGATAAGTATTTTATAATCAGTTAATTCAGTTATTGCTGTATTTTCGAATTTAACTTGTTTAACCTCAATGGGTAACACTTTTGTTAGAGAGCAATTATAGTGCAAAATAATAGTTAATAGTGGAAATTCTATTTCCATGTTCGAAATAAGAAAAATCTGAATCAAAATTATAACCTCAATGGGTCACACTTTTACTAGAGAGCAATTATAATGCGCAATAATAGTTAATAGTCGGAATTCTACTTCCATGTTCGAAATAAGAAACATCGGAATCAAAATTATAACCTCAATGGGTAACACTTTTACTAGAGAGCAATTATAATGCGCAAAATTAGTTAATAGTGTGTGTTCTAATTCCATGTTCTAAATAGGAGAAATCCAGAATTAAAATTTAATTTCGGTTGTTAAAAGGAATTTCCAGGGAAAACCCGTTCTTACAAAACGTATAACAAAAAGTAATAGAATTTAACAGAAAATTTACTTCCAAATGCAAAAACAAAATTGATTAATGAATCAACGTATCAATGAATGAGCGGTGAGGGTACTCAAAGAATCAATAAATAAAAAAAAAAAATAGATAATCTGAATCAATGTCAATCAATGGAATGATTGGGTTAGAGACTCAATGACTTCTTTAAAAATCATCAAAGAGATAAATTGGTGGAATTATAGTAATAAACGAATCGATGTGACTAAAAGAAGAATTCTTGATGACAGATGAGCGTTAAATCATAACTATATAGATACGTACAATGTGGTGATAAAGAGACTAACTCACCTAATTGCATACCTGCCAACTTTTAATCTCTTCTATTATGATTTTCCCCAGTGGTAGTAAATTGGAATTAAAATTTCTATTGTGGGCAAAAAAATACGTCGTATTTGAAAAACCGTCAGCTGAGAACCATGATAGTAACGCATATTAATGTATATGATTAATTTTTTTTAACAATAGTGGTGATCAAAATCATTTAAAAATTAAGTTTGTAAAGGAAAATATAGTATATATTTACTACCACTTAAAATATAAAAATAAAATTTTACGCCAAATGCGTAAAAGTTGGCAGGTATGTAATTGCCAATAAGTTTTTGCAAAATATTTTACACAATGGTAGACAATAAAAAACTATTAGTATTTTGGGGTTGCTTTTACCAACATCTTATAACTTACGAATTATTCACTTTATATAGATTTATATATATTAGAACTTAAAAAATCTTTAATTCCTAACTTAATTACTTAATTTTGAAATATTCTCTTTTCTTTCATTTTAATATA
>NC_092212.1:30006233-30012806 GCF_043381705.1 Parasteatoda tepidariorum | reverse complement strand
ATTTAAATTCCTTTTACTTCAATTGCATTTCAATTACCAGAAAGAACCACCCTGAAGATCACAATTCAAGACGAATGGGAAAAAGGCCGCTAACGGCCCCAGGTGCCCAGATAAATATTGATGATGATAAATTTCCTTACAGTGAGCTGTTATTGTTGAGAATAGATTAACTCTTCTCTAATATTATCTAATATTGAAATAGTTCTTCTACCAGTATTTTCTCTTTTCTGTCCCGCTTTCAGGCGCAACATCCGGCGTGACCGTGTTAATCATATAATCAAAGTTAATTCAAAGTATAACTAAATAGTTTTAATTTGAACAAAGTAATGATGAATTAAATAAATCAAACAATTATAACTCCGCCCACAAATAAACTGCTAAAGAAATACTTATATATTACCATTTTTATCTTTATACCCTGGTTGATACGGTTATATGCTGTCACGTATTTGTGACAGTCGGCGCGAAAGGATTAATGGAGTTTGGTCATTATAGGTTATATTTTTGACTTCAAAATGTTTTCTAAGGTATATGATTTTTCGCAAGCGTTTACTTAGTGTCATTTTCTTGATGTAGGAATGCCTCTTGTGTAGGCGTCATGAATACTGGATCGGTGGTTAAAATTTAGCGTCAATAAAGGCGAATCCTACTGATATAATATTGTGTAAACACAAATTTACAGATTATGAATGATAAAACTACTTTAAATAAATAAAAACTACTATGTTTTTTTCTTAAAGTTTGCATAAGTTACAGTTAAATTAAACTTTATTACAGGCAAATGCAGAAATATATTATTTAATAAGAGCTTGAATGCACCGTCATATGGTTTCGTTAGTTTATTTATATCCAGTGTTGACAAAATCGTCTTTAATTAAATTTATAATTCTAAGAAATAAATAGAAAGCATATATTTTACAACCACTCTAAGCATGAGAATAAATTTTAAAACAAAATGCGTAAAAGTTGTAAGCTATTCGTCCCCTCTAAGCTATGCACGTGCGCTATACTTCGCAGAACATTGAAAGGTTTTTCATAAACTTTCACAATCCACGAATAATTATTTTTTATCGTAAACAATAAAAGTTCAATTTATTAATAGTTTTTACAAACTCAATAAAAATTGAACGCAATGTTGTGTATAATTTGATAATTTTTATTATAATATATTTTATATAATATAAGATGCCACCAGCGACTAAAAATATAAGAAGTGGTGATTAATAAAAAGAAAAAATCTATTAAAAGATATTAAAATTAGCATTCTTTTATAGCATATTTCTTTCAACTTATTATTGAAAGCAATTGCAAAGAACGTTTTCACTTTAAATATTAATAATTTCCGATGCAAATCGCAGTGTAGTTTCGCTTGAATAATTAAATAGACTAAATAAATAAAAATTAATTGAGTTTCAACTACTTCTTGCTTTTTTTTGTCCTCGGTGGCAATAAATAATTTTTTTTTAATTTGCTGTATTTTTACATAACTTTCGGGTCTTTACCAGAAATTACGCGTAGAAACGTATTTTGGCTATTTACGGTAATATAAATATTATGCAACATTATCATTCTGTCCGAAATGAAAATCAAATAAGAACCCTGACTTTCGATGACTCATTAACGAAGCATTAAATTATGTGCATTGCTTTAAAGTCTAATAAAATCCGTTTTCAGCTTAAAACTTTAATGCTAGTTATTTAAAAATAAAAATACATAAACAATTTAAATGCATAATAATTATTCATACTTTATGGAAAAGATCCAATTAAAGTTTCTTATTGCCAAGAAATTGCAATGATGATAGAACTTAATTGACATTAAGGAGGTATTATTCATTTTAATTTCAAGAATTTGCTTTGTCTTCTTTTTTTTTTTGGTAATTAGTACTTGTGATGAATATTAATTCAAGCAATATTTTAATACAATTTACTAATTGCTGAACCATTTTAGATGAATTATTTTGAGGTGTTTATTTTTTTTCTTTAAATCTATTCTTATTGCGAATATTTATAATTTATAAGATAATTTTAATGCTATGCGTAAAATTTTGAACTTGAATTTATATTTCTTTCCAATGAAATTTAGACTGCCATCAAATTATTTATTTTATAACCGTTGATTCTGTTTTATAATTATTACTTTTAGTTATGTTTTAGTTTTTTTAAAAATTTGATCACACTAGTCGCATTATATGTTACTTATTTTATGTTAAAAAGTAGACTGGTGTAATGCACATTTAATGTTCTTAAACAACATAGACACAAGAAAAAAATTAGTTTTTCGAATAAGTGCATCGCTCATTTCTTCTTTTCCCTACCATCACCTCCTACATCAAGAAGCCTCCACACGGTCTTTTATAAGTAGTCCACGCAGACTGTTTAAAAAGTGAACCAGTAGTGCGCATGAACCCAAAACCTTTTATAAAAGTAATGGAGAGAAATTCATCATATATATTTGAGAATTGAATCTGTAGTGGTTGACAAATGAATAAGGCAAACCAATAATATTCATAAATAAAATAAAATTTTAATCATATATTTGCTACCACTTTCTTTTCTAAACTATTTTCTGTATTGAACGATTCGTTCGGTAAAGGGATATCCTTGGTTCACTTTCTAGTTCCCCCCTTGAATATGCATGTGTGGGAGTATTTTAATAAGGATTAAATATTACCTCATTACAAACTACATTCATCTATTCAAAAGAGTAGTGACTTTTTTCGCTCTCGGTTACAGTGTTTTTTTTTTTAGTTTTATTTCTCACCTTAATTTTTCCAGTTTTCGCTACAAACGTTACATTTTTCATTTTAAATTTCATTTGTTTCTTCTCATGCAAGTCTTGAAAATGTGCTTATTTTTAAAGCGCTTGAAAGATGTCAACTGTCATTTGCTATTTCTATATTTTTGAAATGAAAAAAGGTTTTAATCAGGTAGCATCTTACCGCTTAAGTTTCTTGGATTACTTATTTAAGTATTAAATATATTTATTTTATTTATTTACTAGTCTCATATATGCTGTATATCTTAGCATGTGTGTAATCTCATATATGTTGATTAATTAGAGCAGACGATATTTTAAGTTACTAAATCAGAAACAAAATTGTACTTTCTCGGAATAAACATATTTTTTTCCGACGGATTTGGATTTCTGACCTCCAAAAATACAGGAAGTAGCAGCAATTTGAGAAATATGGTTCCCGTAATTTGTACCCCTTAATGTTAAGTACAATTTTTACGTGTTACGCCATTTCTCGAGTTTTTTTTAAGTGAATTGAAAAAATTTTGCACACTATTATAAAATTTGTTTATCCATCGATACGTTTTTTTTTAAATCTTCAATATAATTTCTAGTGAATTTAATATTTAATTACACAATCACAAATACTATCGCATTTCAATAACATAATTTCCGTTTCAAGAGTTAAAATGTAGCAATTATTATTTTTATTTCCCAAACCCTTTTCACAGCTGAAATCTGCCAATCTGTTGCCATTTAAAGGCAAATATCTTTGAAGTTCCAAAACCCACGCATTTCATCGCCGTCGAGGCTTGATCTAATATTTACCCAAACCATTTTCGCCTCCCTTTTACCATTTGATATCCATACTCAAAGGTTTCTCTATGCTCTCTTTGATAAGCAGTCTCCGCTTTATTAAATAAACACATCTGGTAATTTTATGAGAAAAGGCCGTGCGCTGGGAATATGCACTCAAACATTATCTAATTCTAATTTATTTAGATCTGCAGTTTGATTTTTAAGGCTTTACGTAACACTTGAGTTGTGCGAGGTGAATGTAGCATGATGAGGTTTGGTTAAAGATGCGCAAACTTTGTTGCGGTAATTAAATAGTAAGATTTAAAAGTCTCTTTTGAAGCGTGGAAAATTGTTGTAGTATTGAGTTCTTGGCTTTTGAGGAAAAGGGAAATGCTTTAAAAGTTGACTGAAATTTATAAATGGTTTCTTAATAAGATTCAACAGGAGCTTTAATGCCGAGGAAAAAAAAGACACAGTTTAAGTGACTTACATTTAAGGCAATGCTATAATTTTAAACTATATAAACCATCTAATCATGAAGAATTGTCTGCAGTTTAGAATTGATAAAAACTAAATGTTTTAAGAGTTATTAAAAAATTTTAAAAATCACCAATTTGGCAAAATCAATGAATAACTCTCAATTTTGCAATTTTTCATAATGAAAGCCACAAAACAGTGACTTTTCTTCATATTGTGCCATTTCCTCATATGGTGCCATTTCTTCATATTGCGCCATTTTTTCATTTCGTGACATTTCTCCATATTGTGCCATTTTTCATATTGTGCCATTTTTTCATATTGTGCCATTTTATTCATATTGTACCATTTCCTTCGTATTGGGTCAGTTTCAGTTTAAAGATAGGCTCTGGCTAAACTAAGGCTTAACTTGACTAAAAATTCATGAATTACTAATGCAAATTCACAGCAGTTATGAAAATAGCATGTTATTCATGACAAAAGCATTGTTGCATGTGATGACAGAGCCTTAGAAATACTGACTCACTAAACTATACCAGATCTATTCAAGAAAAATGAAATAAGAGAAAAATGTAAGGTTTACAGCGTTCTGCTTAGGGAATAAGTTTTTACCTTCGTTCTGTTTCAAAGTTATTTTCAAAGCTAATCAACAGATGGCGATTTTAACTGAAATTAAATTATGTTTTCCTCTATATGTAACAGCATTTCAAATGATATTTGAAAGGAACTGATTGTTAGTGTTGTCTTTAAAATACACTACGTTTTTGATTCAAATGTTGGTTATTATAAAAATATTGTTGATAGGGCCATTTTTTGCCGAACTATAATATTAATTTTGAAATTCGGTTAAAAGAAATAGCTGGTTACCGG
This sequence comes from Parasteatoda tepidariorum, assembly GCF_043381705.1. Lineage (NCBI taxonomy): Eukaryota > Metazoa > Arthropoda > Arachnida > Araneae > Theridiidae > Parasteatoda > Parasteatoda tepidariorum. The sequence continues at coordinate 30,007,925 of NC_092212.1, read as the reverse complement.
AGCAGAATGCAGCAAACTATAAAATTCTCTCTTCCCCCATCTTTCTTTAATCGAGTTTTCAAATAATGAATCTTTTTTGGGGCAACTGGTGCATCCAGTTTTTCGAAGAAAGGAAAATATTCAGAATATTAGGTGAATAATTTTTTTGAGATTATGATCAAGAATGCTTTTACATTCAAAACTCGAAAAGTTTTCTTGATTTTAAAAATTTGTTTTCAGATGGAGTAATTTTATAACATTATATATCAATTGTAATATTGTAATTTTTTTTGGAATAAAATGTTTCCTAAAATATTTATTGATAGTTAAGATTATCAAATTGCATTCTGTGTAAAAATTATAGAGTGAGCTTTAGAATAAAATGAATAAACAAGATAATTTTTTGGCTTACTTCAAACTTAAGAATATTATTTCAAATTTTAGCAAATACTATTTACAAAAAAATTAAATAAATAAGATATTTGTACAAATATACAAAGAACCTCTTTAAGTTTTTAAAATGAACTTAGCTATGACTGCTTGCCTCTAAATATATTTAGTATTAGTAACCTTAACAAAATACTTGCAAATCAATAAATTAATGAATATTTTTGGGTTAATGTCTAAAATATTTGATTTCTTTGCTAAACTGAAGATTTTTAAAAAATAAATAAATTCAATTTTAGACATTAGTAAATGTGTATAAGTGGATTGTATTCACGTATAATGAAAGATTTTTTCATAACCTTTAAAAGTATTATCGACAAGGCATTTGGTATGGTGTTTAGTTAAAATATACCTCATTATTTTTGTCATTGAAATCTGTTTTTTTTTATATGACTATGTGAGCAATTTCAGCTGAATGACATTAAATGGTTGATTAAAAAGAATTTGACACAGACAATGAGAATTCGATTTTTTAAACGATGTATTTAAACATTATTTAAAATGTTTAAGAATGATTTTAATTTTAATTTACATAAATGAACAATTTAAATCAGATTATGGTTCGTGTAAATTAATAACTTCAACCTTAACTGTTTAATAGATAAATCTTTTAGAATTAAAGGCTTTGAGAACATCCAATTTCCGATTTTTTTAATAACATTATATATGGAATGTTGAATTATAAAAACAGGAAACTTATTCACTTTATATATTTTTGTTTGCCTCAATGATATAGTTACTGATTACTTTCGCATCCTTAATAAAGAAAAAAAAAGGCAAACTATCATTCTCTTAAGAAAATTAACTTCTCTTCCTGCAGAAGAGCTGGATTATAAATCAAATACCTAATTCATTACATAAATTTTAGATGAATATATTCTAATATACTCAAGGTGATTAAAAATGGTGGAATTACAACAATGACATAATAATATCTGTGAAATTTAAATTGTTTTTATTAATGCTTTCAATTCTTCCTACTAGAGTTTATAACAATAATTATAATTAATAACTTTATCGTGTAAGGAATTAAAGTATTTTATAATATAACCTGGAATACTAATATTTCGTGGTCCAAAGGATTTATGTAAAAATAAAATTTCTATACGGATGATTAAGTACTAAAGAGTTCTGGTAAAGGTTTTACTTTATTTTTGCTCAAGAATTGCAATAAGATTTGAAGATATTAAATAATTGCTGTCTCGTAGATATGTTTCAAGACATATATTAAAATCATAAACTCTCTCTCTCTCTCTCTCTCTCTCT
>NC_092212.1:29986416-30006193 GCF_043381705.1 Parasteatoda tepidariorum | reverse complement strand
TATATATATATATATAATTAGACAAATCCTTTTATAATTTTTCTTAATACAATAGGTGTAAGAATCATCCAAATCGTTCTCTAACTTTCTTTATAGAAACTTTCTATTCTGAAGAAAGAAAAAAAAATTATATCTATATTTAGTCACTCTATATTAGAAAAACAACATGTGATCTTGAATAAATGTAAAAAACATTTTTTTACAGATTCCTTCTTTTAATACAGCCTCTATTTCCCCCCATTTTAAATATTTAAAGCCATCTACGAACTCACGGAAAAATTAATACTTTCTGTGCCTTTCGTTTTGAAACATCGACCTGTTAGCTCAATTCTAAACAAACATTAAACTTTTTTTCCATTTTTAATGGCTAGGCAATGACAAGGCAAAAAAAAAGATAACATAGAACAATCGAACACAGAACAAAGAAATAAAATAAACAACGAACAGCTCGGAGTCATTACTAAGGAAGCACTCTTGCTTCCCAATAACGCGATACCTCTGAAGATCTCTCTCTCTCTCTCGCACGAAGATCCGCACGTTTGAGCAGGTGTTCCAACTGTGATAACAGATAGGTTTGGTTATAATGCTTATACGATGAAAAGAAGTGGCGAGACAATCGTGTCCAGTAAACAGGCGAAAAAACGCATGTCCAAGTTGTTGATCACTTAGCCACTAGAGACGTTGTTTAGGGTGCATCTCTTGGAAGTAGATCTACTTTGTACTTTAAATATTTGTCGTATTTATTTTTCGAGTATTACGAATTAGTTGTAATATGAAAGGTACTAAATGTTAGTTAGTCTTTCTAAAATTAACTAGTATTTAGTTGACTAAGTACATAATAATTATGCTATAATATAAAGGAAAGGAAACAGTCCCGCATCAACTCAATGTGAACCAGAGGTCACGGATGTCAGAGTTCAGCAATTTCGTGCAAAACGGAGTGATTTTGCCAATGTGCTCAGCATTACGCGCAAGCCATCTTTTACTCCCAAGACATGCGCGCACCCTTCGATCTGAAACTATGTTCTCTTCAAGCCGCTACTTAGGATCGAACCCCAGATCTTTATAATGATATTTCATTTACAATGTTCAAAACAAAACTTTTAAAGATCAATGTAAGGAAATGCATACTGCATATGCGAAATATAATTACATTTAATCGTAAAATTTATTCATTTTTATTGAAATCAAATACTGAAGAACATTAAAAAAAATCTCGAAGTCCTTTTCAACATCTTAGAGACAAATCTTAAAAATATGTTGCGATGATTCTGAATGGTAAAAATAATACAATACCTCATTTCTTTGAGTTAAAAAAAACATTAAAATACCAGACAAAGCAGACAAAACACAATTCAATAAGGTATTCTTAACACTCTAGACAATGTATCCAATCAATAAATCATTTTGTTAACACTTCGTATCCAAATTCTTTAACCGAGGTTCTTAAGAAATGATAATTTCCAAATAATTTAGGGAATATTGATTAGTTTGGCTGAAACTCTGGCTTTCAACGTTAGATTGGCATCGATTTGAGCTGGTATGGCAACTGTACATAATTCATTATTATATTCGTTGCTATAGAGATGCTACCAATCTGAACGCATAAATCTTTTATCAACTATTGGCAAACACTAGTGTTTATAGAAAAGATTTTAAAGTAATTAAATTAGCTCCCAGATCTGATTGACTTTCTAGTTGGAATGAAAAATGATATTCTTCGCTACAGGATATTAAAATGTGAACATGATCTAGTTTCAAAATTTCTCTGAGGATAAATGGAGAGAATACATTTGAAAATATTTCATGATTAAATATACTCTATAATTTGTATTGGTTTTGTAAAATTATTATTATTTTATTTTATAAAATGTTACAATCAAAAAAGCAATATTTTTATTGAAATTAGTTTCTTACTAAAATGAGTAATTAAATTAAGTTCTTTTCTTTGAAATTTACTATAACTTGTTACGTTTTAGTAATATATTGTTGACTCAACCTTCTTTTTCTTTTAGTGAATGAACGTCATTTATCAAAATTACAGAAGTTTGGGCAATGAATTAAAAAAGACTATGTCTATAAACAAATGTATTCAATATAATTTGTATTTAAAACTTTGATTATATTTAGTATGGAAATTTAGAAGTATATTATCCTCGACATGTTTTGGGAGATATAGTTACACTTAATGTGTTACTGTGCCTACTGCCCATTGCATATTTGTTCGAATGGTACATTCATGCACTTTTATAATTTATAATTGACTGAATAGTTTCTGAGAAATTAAATTTTAAAAAAGTCAGATATTTAAAATTCGATTTGTCAGGAACAATTCAACTAATTATGCTCAAATTTTGTATTTTGCCATGTGAAAGTATGTTCTTTAAAATAACACAAAAAAGTTTTTACTACTTACAATTCATAATTTTTTCTCCTGACCGAACTATTGCGACCATATTTTGGGGGTCAAAAAACCGGTATGTTTATTCAGAGTACGAAGAAACGATATGTTTATTCAGAGAAAGTACGTTTTTGTGTCTCATTTCAAAACGTTAAATATCGTCTGCACTTATTAAGTAGCATTTTTGAGGTCACACTCTCAATATAAACATTATAGATTGAGTCTTAGAACGTGAAGATCCAATCGTTTGATCAAAAGTTATTCAGGGTTGTCTTTTTTTTTTAATGCGTACTGTACATAAGAATTGAAAAAAAGTTTAGATAGTTTTATTGTAAATATTTCCACTGTAAATTATTACACTGTATTTTTTTCGAACCATAAGTTTAATCTATTTCTGCCACGCAAATGAAAATTTTTTTTCCTACAACTTAAAAAAACATAAACTTAGTTTCCCTTCTTATCAACGAAACACACAGTCCGANTAAATTTACTCCCCAATAATCATGTATATATTCAACGTAAATAAGAATAGAAGAAAGTAGAAACATTTTACTATAAATATTTCTACCTTGAATAGTTATGTAATTTTTATGATTGCATGAACTATTTACTCCCCAATAATCATGCATATATATTCAACGTAAATAAGAATAGAAGAAAGTAGAAACATTTTACTATAAATATTTCTACCGTGAATAGTTACATAATTTTTATGATTGCATGAACTATTTACTCCCCAATAATCATATATATATTCAACGTAAATAAGAATAGACGAAGGTCTGAATATTTTAGTACAAATATTTCTACCGTGAATAGTTACATAATTTTTATGATTACATGAACCATTTACTCCCCAATAATCATGTATATATTCAGCGTAAATAAGAATAGAAGAAGGTAGAAACATTTTAAATCTAAGTATTTCTATTGAGAATAATTATATAATAATTATGATTTTATGGATTATTTGCTTCAATAGGGTTTTGTCAATCGTATATTTTTAGTGCAAATAAGAATAGAAGAAGGCAGAAATATTTATAATATAAGCGTGGGTTACATTATTTTTAATGTAAATAAAAGTAGAAGAAAGTATACGCGTTTTTAATGCAAATAAAAATAGAAGATGGTTTATATATTTTCACGAAAAATATTTTTATCATTTCTATTAAAAATATTTCTAATTGCATAATATGTTTTCGTATGGAAAGTTTAATCAGTTTCTGCTTCGCAAACAATTTTTTTCCTGCATACTCAACAATTTTTTCCTCTTTTCGATAACTTAAATTCTCTTCTTATCAGGGAAACACATGGTAGAAAATCTGAGTTTTCAGCTTACTAAAGTAAATAAAAAGTGGAACAACATTTTTAAAAAAATTTACTCTACACATGCGGTAACTCATGATTACAAGGATCATTTACTATACTAGATTAAGGTCAAATATATATTTTTAATGTAAATAAGAATAAAAGAATGTAGAAATATTTTAATATAAGTATTTTCCCTGAGAATTACATAATATTTATGATTACATGGATAATTTCCTTACCTAGAAATCGTGTCATGTATACATAATTATAAATTAGATAAGAAAGTGGAAATATTTTTAATATAATTTTTTTTACAGTGAATAATTACATAATAATACAGATTGTATGGATCATTTACTTCTTTAGGATTTTGCCAAGTATATATTTTTGTGCAAATAAGAATAGAAGGCGAAACATTTTTAATGCAAAGATTTTTCTAGAATATGTTGTTTGATGTAAATAAAAATGGTAGAATACTTTTTATACCTTCTAGATATATTTTTACTATAAATATTTCTGTCATAAATATAATTATGCAAAAAACATTTGTACAGAAAGCTTAATTAGTTTTTACCCCGCAAACGATTTTTTTCTTACAATTTGAGAACGATAACTTAATTCCCTTTTTATCAAGGAAACACGTGGTCCAAAATCTGAGTTGCTTATTGAAGTGACCAAAAAAAATGAAAGAATATTTTCAAACGATCGACTCCATACATCCGATAATTCGCAATCATTTGCTACAAAAATCAAAAATACTTTTTTAAAGTAAATAATAATCGAAAAAGATAGAATTATTTTAATGTATATATTTCCCTGGTGAATGACATGATATTTGTGCTTACTTGGATCATATTTTACCGTATGGATTCATGCCACCTAGAAATCGAGGCAAATATATATAATTAATGCAAAATAGTATGTAAGAAAGTCGAAATTTTTTAAATTTTAATATTTTTACTGAATATAATTACATAAAAAAGTAGATTCTTTAATTCATTAGCATTCTATTGAATATATATTTTAGTATAAATAAGTATAGAAGAAGGCGAAATATTTTTAATATGAAGATTTCTCTATAGAATTGAGTTTTTTAATGTAAATAATAATGGTAGATATAATTTTTACGTACATATATTTCTTCCATGAATGCGACATTTTTTTTTGTACCGAAAGTTTAATCAGTTTTTGCTTTGCAAACGATTTTTTTTCTGCAATTTGAGAACGATAACTTAAATTCCCTTTTTATCAACGAAACACATGGTCCAAAATCTGAGTTTTTAGCTTATTGAAGTGACTAAAAAAGTGGAAGAATATTTTCAAACGATCGACTCCACACATCCGGTAACTCACGATTACATGGATCATTTACTACACTAGAATCGGGTCAAGTATGCGTTCCCTTGCAATTTGTTACTTTTTTTTCTTCCTTCCTGTTTCTGATTAAAAATTGTTTTCCAAAAGTAATTTCAGAAAGCACCTTAAAAGTGAATTTTCATTACGCTTTGGATTTAATTAAACGATAAATATTCCAGGTTGGCCGAATTTTTTTTCTTCTTTTGTTTTGCTTTCGAAAACATTTTTACTCAGAAATCATGTTAGCTCGGAGAGAAAATGTTAAATGGAGCTTTTAGGTATTGGAGTTTTTTTTTAAATGCTTTAAATTAGAAAAAACGTGTTCTTTTGTTTGGCGCTATTAAATAAAATGAAACAGAATTAAAACGAAGGGATTGCTGGAAATTTCGATTACAGATATCTCGCTTAGTATTTTAGTTTTAAATTCTGAAATCAACAGAATTTTACATTTTTCTCCAGCTAAAGTTAGAATGTATAGTTAAGTATTTGCTTTAGAACCATGATATATATGGGTACACATCACGAATCGTTACTTTTGTATAAAAATCATTTTATTTAATAAAGGTATTAATAAAATTCTTTTTAAAAATTTCAAGCATTGTGGGATGTATAGTTAATCATTCTTTAATGTATTTAAACAATTTAGAAGTTTTATTTCGCCCGTTTTTCAAGTTTTGTTTAGTTAAATTTTTTTGTTAGGAAATACAAATATTAAAAATATTGTTAATAATTTTGATTTGTTTGCGATCTATTTAAAATTATTTTTTATTCTAAGTTCGATACACTATTTTTATGAAATAAAATCGAAAGAATAAAGTTGCATAAATAGCATAACAGAAAATTTATACACAATAAGAATTAATTGTTACATGAATAAGTTCTAGTGCATACAAGTGCTAATTATGTAAATTGTATTTAACTAATGTATCTTTAATACTTATTTTTTATTTATTTACTAACTTGAAGAGAGATTTGCATATTAGTGGGCACGTTCCTGCAAAATAGTTTTGAAATAATTGCGAATGCTCTTTAACTATTTTATTATTTTCTTAACGTTAAAAGTTCGCAATAATGACGTTAACGCATTTGCATTTCAGGAACGCATGCGCAGTTACTACAATTTTTTTTCCTTTTAAAAATGTATGTATACTATTTTTTAAGGAAGTTTCCTTCATAGGATTAATATATTTTTATACAGTATAATAATTGGTGATTTTTTTGTTCGATTGGTAATACGATTTTTCATAATTTCCATCCATAATGTATACTTTTTGAATCCTTGAGAAGAACGAAGTAAAAAAATATGTCCAATAAGAATCGAAAATTGATATTTGAGAGCAGAAAAAAAAAAAAATTACTACTGAGGATCGTCATAATTCTGTCGAATTATTACGATTTTCTCACAATAATTCGGCAGAATTTTGGCGATCCTCAGTATTGATTTGTTTTTTTCTGCTCTCAAATATTAATTTTCGATTCTTATCTGGCATATTTTTTTACTTCATTCTTCTCAAGGATTAAAAAAATATGCATTATGGATGAAAATTATGGAAAATCGTATTACCAATTTCAAGTTAATAATCATCAAAACCAGTTTGATTCCCTAACTAAATTTGCAGGGATTTTTAATAATAGCTTTTTCATTTCTCTCTGTTTCTCCCGACCATTAAACATGTCTTGATGTGTTTAAATCCGCCATCTTCATGAGTTACTCCCAAGATTTCGATTGTGTTTTGTTTTTTCCTCGCTTAATTACAAAGTTATGCAAACTTTTTCTATTTTATTTTCGAAATGGGTTCTAAAAATATAAATTAAGGTAACTACGCATATTGAAACTTTTAGAAAAAAATTAAAAAAACAAATGAAAATCTACAAATAAAAATAATTTACCTTGCTTTAAAAAATATTTTACGTTTAGAACCACTTGAACTCTTTGAGGATGAGTTTTTGGAAGAAAAAAAACTCATTTCTTAAATCTCAGCCAGGAAAAATTATGTAAACAAATTATGCATTTGCTGAGGAAGGAACGTAGCATAATATAGTAAGAAATTGAGGTAATGGGTTCATACGAATAAATGTTTTAAATAACAGGGTAATGCAGTATAATAAATTACAATATGTAAATGTTTCAAATAACAGGGTAATGCAGTATAATAAATTACAATATGTAATGCCATAAAAAATCGGGCTAAAAAAAATTTAAAATTACTTAATAAAAAATTGCCACAAAGCATGTTTTTGGTTTGTATTAAAATATATAAAATCATAGTCATAAATTACTGTATACCTTAAAAAAATCATTTACGTAATGTGAAAACATGTTATGATAACTTTATTTGTAGTTTTTAATCTTTTTGCTTTAATAGAAACTATTAATATCTATCTAACGATATGATAATAAATTTATCTCTTATTACATTTTTGATGTGTATAATATTAAATGGATGTCAATATCAAGTACTGAATGCGGTAATAATGCCATTTTACTAAGAAATGAAATTTTGATAGTAAAAAAAAATTATTCAATTTAAACGATCGTTTGAAGTCATTTTAGATCTCGTTTCTAAATGCTTGTAATTTCGAAGCGTCTTTAAATTGTTTTAAATAATTCGAAAATTATACGAATTTCTTCAATTTGTCGACCTGCCTTATTTTTTAAGGCAATATTTCTAAATTTTATTTTTCAGGTAATGTTTTAAATCAAAAGTTCGAAAAATAAAATGGGTTAAGTTTAAAAATCGTTTAGTTTAATATTCTTGTCTGCTCGATAAAAATATTCTTTTTCTCCACGTCAGGCAATATAACATAAAGCCTTCTGGTGATAGGCAAAATATAAGAGTTTAGTTCGAAGGATCTATTTAATATTTTTCTCAGAATGGACCCAAATCTATTTTTGATGACAAGAAAAAAAAAAGGAAAGAGCCTCCGCTTTTATTCGATCTCATTCCAAACGATTGCAAAACAACAATAATCCACGCCATTTTCCCCTGACTAGCATACTTTAGTAGAAAATAAAAATGTCGTATGCAGCTATTGAGCTCGATATTTCCAAAGCTATATATTCCATTTTAATAGCAACAATCGACGAGGCGAGGGGGATGGCTTTTAAAGATTTAAGTGCGAATTGATTATATAATGCAGACACACCATAAAATGAAAATCTTTTAGTGTTTAAAACTTTCAATTTCAGAATTAGTATATCAAACGTGAGATAAATTTTTTTGTTATGCTTTAAATATCGTCTAGACAGTGAAATGAAGAAAAAAGAGCTGATAATGAAATCAAAGTTGACGTTTTAGTAGTTTAATATGTTGCTCGAAAACTTAAAGCAATTAATTTTAGATAGAAAAAAATATGGATTCGCTTTTTAGAGTTGACTAGTCTTGTTGTTTCGTCGGTTTATTTTAGCATAAACAGGCTATTCCGTTATAACCCCACTGACCTTTTTAATATCCCAGTCAAGATAAAAGTAGAAAAAAATGTATTTATTCAGAGTGCAAATGCCTTTGGGCCTGACACAAAAATGTATATTTGAGAGAGAAAAACATAAAAATACTATGAAAATCAAATGAATCATTATTGAAAAAGGCGAGACTGAAAAAATCAAAACCTATTTGATTGTTGGAGGAAATGTAAAGGAGTTCCGAGATGATTATTTGAAACACCACTAAGTTTCATTGGATAATCTAACCTGTTCTGGTGTTTTTCCTCCCACCTTCCTCACTAGTAATTAAAATGCGTTTTTGTTTCTGTTTAACTTTAATACTAATTTGCAACCCCAAATGTCTACACTTTATTGAGCTAACTCCGGGATTTTTAAAATATATAGCACAAGGTGCTAATTACTGTGCACTTAATATTTACTGTACTTAATACTGTACTTAAATACTTATAAGCTTTTTTTGAAAGGACACATGTTATGATATTTTTAAAGTAATTTGGACCGCTTCATATTATGTATTGAAATAATTTGATATGCACACAAATAAAATTATTTTTTTCTGTTTTCTAACTTATATTTTAATCTTTCTTATATATTAAATTTTTAGGGATTAAATCTAGCGCGAGTTCATCATGAAAATAGCTCAGAATATTTTATTATTATACATCTTTCAAAGTGTCAGAAATACAAAAGAGAGTATTCAAAATTAAAATGTTTGCATTAATTAAGGAAACCAGCAGTGGCAACAGCAAAATGACCTCTGAAGAATTCTCCCTGCGCGAAACTACATGATTTCTCGAAAGCAAGTGAAATCCAACAAGACATCTAATTACGGGGGGGAAATACAACTAGAAACTTTCCATTGAGCTTCTCGGACGAGTGCGGACTATCCAACATCATTTCAATGAGTAAAGTGGCAACCTTAGCGACGATGGCATTGAAATTTAATGAGGGCTTGTCTACTAGCTCATGCAGAAAGTCTATTCGTGTAGTCTGCTGAGAACAAACTACATTAATCGTTGGCAGCGCATTTAATAATGAGAGGAATATAATAGCAAGCTCCTCCTATGTTATTCAACGCTTATTTACATTTCGCAAATAGCTGTACAATATTAATTGCTGTATAACTGTAGTCTAATTTATGTATAATAATAATAATGATTCAAATCTGTTTCATACTGAATTTGTTGTGTAGAAAATTATACATTAAAGTCTAAGAACGGTATACATTTTAATTCTTTATAAGTTTTTACGGGAGATCAAAAATTAAGTAAAAATTAAAGATACGTAGTTTTCATGCTTTTAAAAATGCAAGTATGGATATTTTTGAGTTAATATGAGTAGGTTGCAGGCAACTAAAATTTTTTCAATTTGCGCGAAAGATTTTTTCCAGCTGTCTAAAAATATACCTTAATATTTTGATTCTTATCTAAAGAATTTGAATGAAAATGATTTTAACCAAAGTAACATGCAAAAAAGTTTCAATCATACTGTATGAAAATAAGTTGTACCATGGAACATGCTATAGTGATAGAATATATATATATNTATATATAAATAAAAAAATAAATACAAGAAAACACTAAGAAAGTTAAGATATATATATATATACTTACCGCCTCGTTTGACGACTGAGACTTGTCATGATTTTTTTTTAAAAATAAATAAAAAGTTATAGAAAAATTATTTTGCGATCTGTCTAATTAAGACGGAAAAAATGCATTCATAATTATAACAAATGTCAATGTATCTAGATAGATTTGGTAGGAATCCATTAAAAAACTTCTAATAAACAGGAAAATTTATAACCAATGAGTTAAACTTAATCCACCAGAAATAAAGGGCATTAGGAACTGTTAGTTGTTTTATTGTCCTTCTAAGTTTTGTGTTCATGTGAAGGCGTTGAAAACCACTAATAAGCAAAAAAGCGATTTTTAAATGTTCTGTTTTTGGAACTAATGTCGGCCCTAGATGTACACATATTGATTAACTCGTTCATAAACACACATATTGATAAACTCGTTCTAAATCGATAACGTTCAACAACTTTGTAATTTATTTTTCCTCCCAAATCGTATTACTTCAGATAACACTAAATTCCTATTTTCTATCAGGTGGACCCAACAATAAATATTTAATTTAAAAGTATGTATGAGCGCAAAAAATAACTCAAGAGTAATTTCGTAAATCATAAATGAAAGATGAATTTAAGAATTTTTCAGTAGTCTTGAAAAATATTATCTACCACTCATTTATTTTTTCCAGGTAGTGAGAACCCTGAAGGGTTAGTATGCATGCTGTAGCGCATAGCCACTTTACTATACTTCGCAGAGATGCCAACTGCTCCGGACTCGCCAAACTAATTTAAAATAACTGTAAATAACTACAAAGTGAATTATGCAAGTATTTGACTATCTTTGCTTGCTTTTTAAAAGGTATAGCATGACATAAGCACTACATACCTGCCAACTTTTACGCATTTGGCGTAAAATTTTATTTCTATATTTAAAGTGGTAGTAATATCTATGCTTTCTATGTATTCCTTGCATTTATAAACTTAATTTATAATTGTTTTGATCCTCCACTATTTTTAAAAAAATTAAACATATATTAATATGTAATACCTACTATGATGTCTGACAACTTAATAACTAACCCATACTTTCTTTAATAAAATAATATCGATCATCATAATCTTCATGATTATTTTCATTATATTGATTACGATTATATTGTCATTTAATTATACCCCATGCCACTCAACATTTCTTGATTGTCCATGTCACAAGAACCCCTCTCGATTTTTTGGTGCTGAGCACCCGCTCTTCCTCCTCATCATCGATTTATTACTACAGATGAATCGGTTAATGCCGCTTCGCGGCAGGGCACCGAAATTTATGTGATTTCTACCATTGTGGTTGACCGCTTGAACTTGCTCAAAAAACAGCGTGCTTCTGCTTAAAATTGTAGTTTACTACCACTACAACATTTTACTACCACTGGGGAAAATTATATTTGAAAGGATGTTACTATAAAGGGGTGAATTACATAAGCCTACGAATTATTTAGAAAGTGGTGGATAAAAATCTACTAAATTGAATTTATTAAACCAAGAATCACAATTGATAAACTACCACTTTAAAATATTTATTTGCTGTCCGGAGCAAGTTGGCATTTCTGTAACTTAGAAATAACTTTTATAGCTACAGATGCTACCTTTAGAAAAAGTGGATAAAGAAGTTAATGTAAGCTGCATCTACAATTTGTTTTAAAGCCGTAATGTAACACATGTTGAAATTTGGCAAAATGCTTTATAATTAAAGGGCTTAGTGGAAAAAGAAAAACATTTTAGAAATATTTATGAATCTGAAAAGAAAAAAAAAACAATATGGGTATGGTTGCATCAATATGGGTATGTTTAATGTAACAGAATTGTTTTTACTTTCACTTTAATCTTTACATAAGTGATCCGCATAAGTTTTGAGTATACTTGCACGATTTTTATATCAAATTAGGCACTTTTAAATAAAAGAAGGATTACTTAGCCACGCCTTCTAATAAATTTAGAATAAAACAGTTCGAANTGAAAATAATTTAAAAAATGGTAGATAACAACAAAGTAAATTTTGAAATATGAAGTGGTGAATTATATACGCCTACGAATTATTTAGAAATAGTGGTGGATAAAAATCTACTAAATTGAATTTATTAAATTAAGAATCACAATTCTTTCATACGTCAAATTGACGTGTGCTCGTAGAGATAGGTATATAAGAAACGTCCGTAAACCTAGTGTTAATGTAACAGTGTTTTTGTTTTCATTTTAATCTTTACATAAGTGATCCGCATTAGTTTTGAGTATACTTGCATGATTTTTTATATCAAATTAGGCAGTTTTAAATCAAAGAAGGAGAAGAATACTTATCCTCGCCTTCTAATAAATTTAGAATAATATGGTTCGAATACCATTTTTTTTCTTACCCCGATAATAGCCTCTCTGAAAATATCACTTGCTTAGTTCTTTTACAAAGTTCTTCAACTGTAAAACAAACTATAGAACCATATTATTTTATGCAAACCATAAGTTTTCTACTTTCAAATGTAAACCAAAGCATAGTTACCCGAAAAATGTTTAAAATCATATACTTTACTAATAAAAAGCTTCCGTAGTTAGAAAAAAAATATTGAAAATAAAGAAATAAACACAAGATTTCCGAAAGAAAATAAAAAAAAAAAACTGTAGAATCTATTCTTTGGATTCTTACCTTTCAAATAGGGGAAGCAATCTCAAATTTACTCTAAAAGTACCCGTATGATATTTTTCGTGAAAGGTAGCAACAAGAATTCCAGAAACAATCAAAAAACGAGGATACATTGAGAGTATCAGACTGTAAATCCAGTTGGAGAGTCGAATTTCAAGATATTTATTTAATAGTAGTATATCTATTCTTTCAAAAATATTCTTGCATGTAAATAACGTTTCTTGCTCAATTCCTAAAGGCGATATCTATTTTCAACTCGTTGCTATTTTGCTATCTTGTATCTTTTTTAGACCATTGAAAATGTATACAATTGTAAATCATACCTCGGAGAGGGATTTTGAAGTGGAGTTTCAAACAGAAAAAAAATTGTTGGCAATAAAAAGAGATTCCATTTTCTGATTTTATTTAAAGGAGTTGTAAGAGTTAAAATTCTGATCAAGATTTTGAAAAAATATCATTTGATCAACGCCTCAGAGCGTTTACATTTGCAATGGAACTATACCTTTTCGCTAAATATGTGTTATGTTTTCGTAATTAGATAATTTTAACTCTTTGCTCGAGAAGTTCTTTTTAACACTTAAAAAATGTATGCAACCTCTCAGAGTTTACAAGACAAAACCCGTTATTTGCACAATTACCATATAACACATGGAGGCCATTAAATAAAGATCAACTATCATTAAAGATAAACATCATTAAGAAGATCAACTATCAACTAATGTGTTGAACTATCAACTAAAGTGCTGATTGGTTGTAGAAAACTTGATTTTTTATATATCGGAAAATAACAAACAATATGATTTAAGCGTGGATAAACGTTGCTATTAATAATGCAAACATCTTATTTCCACTTTAACAATAGCGTAGTGGGTAATGTGCAGATTATCTAAGCATTTTCCCTGGTAATTTGAGAAATGAAATAATTTTTTCTCACTATAACGTATCATTCTAGTTCATAAGCACAATAATCTGTAGACCTTGTTATTGTTAATGCAAACATCTTAATTACTTTTTAACAAAAGCATAGTGGGTAACTTGTAGAATATCTAAGTAGTTTGCATTTACCCTAATAACTTGAGATATGAAATAATTTTTGGCACTATAGCGTATCATTCTAAGTCATTCGCACAATAATCTGTAGGCTAATTGATTTCTACACTTTAACAGTAACAAGTACACAAAATTCTCAAGTTCTTTTTTTTACTAGTTAAATAAACAGGATGACAGAATCATCATTTAAAATAACTACATTCACATGGCCGATTAAAGGAAATCATTAAGAGAATTTTAACACGATATTAAGGAATTGTGAATAGGAATAAGTTTTTAAATATTCAGAGCTATTACCGTGGGTTTTTATTGCTAATTATCACGAAATCTCGAATGGTTGCTAACTAAACACTTTCTCTCACGGAATTTCCCTCACTTGCTCATGTTTAATAAATGTCTTCACAGTCAAGAGAAAGTTATTGCCCTGTTTTCTTTTAATTGCCGAAAATGGCATCATTAGACAAAAGAAATGATTCTCCAGCACATTTAAGTGTATCTGGAAGCAGAGATTATTGGTATATAATTCTTTCTAGGTATATTTTTAGTTTCTTCATTGAATTTAATGTTAAGCAACAAGCATTGGAAGATTTAAAGTGTATTCTACGGTCATTGGTCAATTAGGTATAAATAAACAGTTATGGAATTTTTAAAATGAAAACGATATTTAAATTTTTTCAAATTTTATTAAATTGATAACGCTTTTTTTTAATTGCCAAAAATGGCGTCATTAGACAAAAGAAATGATTCTCCCGCACATTTAAGTGTATCTGGAAACAGAGATTATTGGTATATAATTCTTTTTAGGTATATTTTTAGTTTCTTCATTGAATTTAATGTTAAGCAACACGCTTTGGAAGTTTTAAAATGTGTTTTATGGTCATGGGTCAATTAGATATAAATAAGCGTATATTCATTAAATGGTGATTAGGTATAAATAAGAGTATATTCATTAAATGGTCATTAGGTAAAAATAACGGAATTTTTAAAATGAAAACAATATTTAAGATTTTTTTAGTTTTTTATTAAATCGATAGTTTTTTACTTGCTGAAAATGGCATCAATAGATTTAAACAATGGTTCACCTATCGATTAAAGCATATCTGAAAGCAGAGAGTTGTGATTTATCATTCTTTTTAGAAGAATTTTTTAATTCTTTCATTGAATTAAGCGTTGAGCAACAAGTGGTGGAATACTAAAAGTTTGTTTTATGGTCATTAGACAAGGAGGCAAAATTAGTGTTCATTGAATAAAATGAAGAAAAAAAAATCGGTATCTAAGATATTGTTAGTTTTTAATTGAATATGGAAAATTTAAAACGCAGTGTTGTTATATTATAAGATTTAGAAAAAATCTAAAGATATATTAAATAAAAGTTACAAAGATTTAAATAAATTTAAAACAATTAGGTACTTGCAATTCAAGAAGAAGATTACTGATACATAGACACGTGACCTATGACCTCAGCACCAGTTGATCGTTTATAAACAAGATGACGTGTCAAAGTCGAGTTAAGATTCTCTACATAAGTTAGAATGTTACTTAATATGAAGATATTTAAATATAACTCCGTATCACACATGGAATTTGTTAAATCTTATATATATAATTCTCTTACGTGGCTCCCACATTTTGGCTGTGGCTGTATTTCTTTTCCGCCGGGGGCAACGTTTGCCTTGTTTTGTTTACGTTACTATTTCTCTTACACGGCGAATCGAGCAATGATTGCCGCTAAAAATGTCACATGCCAAATCTAGCTGAGGTGACTCAACATATAGCGCTTTTAAAAACGGAAACTGAAATAACCAGAGAGCATCAGCTGCGGCAATCTCATACTATTAAGCTAGGCATACTAAGTGCTTTTTTTCACGAATTTATACATTACGAATTTATTTGACGATTTTTGATTTATATTACGAATTATACTATAGCACATTTCTAATAGGTGTAACGAATTACATGTCATTTATTTGAATTCAAATTTATTTTAATGACTTAGTATTTACAAAAAAGTTTTTATATGGATTTGAATGATTGCTTTGAATTCTTAGAATTTTGTACCTAAGTCGGTAGCGAGCGAAACAAACAATATAAGATTGCGTAGCAATTTTAGGGGGTTGGCGAGCGTTAGCGATCAGGGGGCGCAGCCCACTAGTTTTAAATATTTCTTGCGTACATCTTTTACTTAGCATAGATTTATTTTTTGAGCGCGTATTTTAGTGTAACCGTGATTATTTTTGTTTTATGTGTCTGGCAACTTCGATTCATAATTTGTTTGTTTGTGTTCAACACGGCTTTGTGCCTGTCTTTGTGTTAAGTAAGAAATAAATAGTGCAAGAATTGAAATTTTTGTGAAAGAATCTTTCTGGAAGAATAAAGAACGTGTCACTTAAGCGAATCGATACTTGAAGTGCTTGGCTTACTCTAAATAGAATAAAAGAACAGTTGCTAACATAAGCAAATGCTACCTTTCAACAACCGATCAAGACTGACATACCCACACTACGTCCCTTGCAGGTATCCCAATGTAAAATTTATATTTGAAGGGAGTTTTCGTTAAAAGCAGAATTATTGGTGTTGAAATGATTATTGGAAGTGATTACTGAAAGCAGAGATTATTTTAATATAAAACTTTTTTAGAAGAATTTTTAATTCCACCATTGAATCTAACGTTCAGCAACAGGCATTGGAAGATTTAAAATGTACTTTACTTTCGGTAATAATTAGGTAAAATAAGTGCTTAAGTGGTTTCTGAAAATGAAAATAATATTTAACCTTTTGGGGCGGGTGAGTCATAAATAATGTCGTACGGATAGTAAAAAATAAGAGGCGGTAGCTTAAGTTTGGGCATAGCCAATTTGACAGACTTATTTTTGCTTTCACTTTAAATCTAACACATCCTATCCATGAGTGTTAAAAGTGTAGCTATACAATTTTCAATTAGAACTAGGTAGTGGTGAATAAAATAAAGCAAACAATTATTACCCCTCCCACAAATAAACTGTTATTAAAATAGTTTGTCTACCAGTTTTATCTTTTTTACCCTCATTATCGACACCCACCCTGAGAATGCACATATGACTCGCCCGTTTCGAAGAGGTTAAGATATTTGGGGTTGTACATTAAATTTGCCGGAAAAGTTAAAGCGCATAGTTACTACATTATTAAATTCTTATGAAGATTTAAAAATGTTAGAAATTTTTTTTCAAATCACCAACAAAAACAAAATGATCTAAGCGCCTCGTTGAGGTAAAAACTTTTACCATTAAGATTGTTTATGGTTAAGTTTGAAACGATGTTTAAATCGTTTTCTTTTGCCATTTTTAGTTTAATTTATAAATTTTTTTTAAATCGTTTGGATATTTGCTTTATTTCTATTAAATTATTAGATGCTTTATTTATCTAAATATGTCATGTGTAAATGAAAGCAAAATTACATTTTGTGAAGCAAAGCTAGGATTTAATTTAAATGTTTTATTTTATCACAAAATAAACAAATAATTCTCACAGTCCTGTCGTCATCCAATTAATTTTAATGATATGCCGCAAAAGTAAATAAATGTATAACTTCAACTTCAAAACTCTAAATCCTATCATTGGGCAAAACAGAAAAAAAGCGCTACAATGACGTCATAACCTCTAGTATTATCGTTCTTGATTCAAGTAAAATTTTTGAAAATATTGAAGTAAGGACCTTATTTTAGTTCTATTAAACATACAACCTCAATTTGTTTTGCAAATAAGTTTTCATAGTTCGCAAGTTTCAGTATGTATATAATAGGTACTGCGTGACAATATTTAAGTGTTTTCGGAAAGAGAAAATATTTTAACTGATTAATTCTGAGTGATGTATTCTTAATTCCTGTTTAAATTAATATTGACTTATTCTGAGTTCTAAATAAATAAAAATATTCATTATTTATGAGGCAAAATGTTTTTTGTTTTACTAACAAATCTATTTTTCAATATTTCTCGACGATTTATAGGAATTGAAAAAAAAAGTGTTCCTTTCTACCATTGAATCCTCTTCCTAAAAGTATTAGAATCTTTTTGT
Organism: Parasteatoda tepidariorum; assembly: GCF_043381705.1. Classification (NCBI taxonomy): domain Eukaryota; kingdom Metazoa; phylum Arthropoda; class Arachnida; order Araneae; family Theridiidae; genus Parasteatoda; species Parasteatoda tepidariorum. Next base: position 29,988,320 of record NC_092212.1, on the reverse strand, counting down.
AACCATTTCTACTGAGGTTTACTTAAATATAATGTTCAAATTCGTCTCCCAGCCCTTCAAAGACGATAGTAATTCTGTTGTAAAGAAAAGAAACAAGGATTAGCATTTAATCAAGCTCTCAAAGCTGGACAACTACTACATAGAAATGGTCTAGCAGCCTCTGAAGTTTCATTACCGCCTGCATTTGCCTTAATTAATCAGCTATTTATAAAAGCACCCCAATTGGCGACAGGCGCAGTAACTACTACAAATAACATTATTCTCGAAGCACTCAACCTTTCATCAAGGCTCTAATGGGAAAAGAATTTTGTTATCCAAAATGGCTTCGTTAAAATACAATTTCTTTCAAAAACTGCATCAAACTTGGCGACATCGGTGCAGGAGCTTCAGTTAAGAGAAAATCCCCTGAGGAATTAATTTTAAGGTATACACTCGGTGGTCTCCAAAATGGCCTCGTTAAAGTGTAAGAAATAAAACGAAGACATAGGTTTTAAAAGTTGAGGATAAAATAATAAGGATTTTTCCAACCAACCTTTTGTGTATTCTACGCTTCGTTAAAGGAGAGAACGAAGATTAAAACTTGACTGGAATAGTTGTTGTTATAGACTAAGTTATTTTACAGCGAACTTATATGCAGAAGTCATGTAATATTAACTCTATGCTAATGCGATTTTTACTTAGAATTAGTTTTTATGCGTCTGGTCTTGGGACTTTTAATTACTTAAAGTGTAATGAATTTATGAAATAACTCTCGTTGTAAATCTGAAAAAATAATAAATGGTGTCATAATTAAATTCGAATTTTCACACAAATGTTGGTTAGTTATGTCTTTATAACCTCCCAACTTGGATGTCTGTTGGGGAAGACTTTACAAGGTTGTAAAATAATAAAGTAGAAAGAGTTTTCTAAAAATTAAACTATTCCGCAAAGCAATATGTCTTTTATGCACAAATGTATGAATTACTAATTTTTTATGATGAGAAATTTTTTTAGAACTTGAAAAGCAAATGATTTTTTACATAGAAAGTTAAATTTTATTACTATTCTACCACGACAGGTTGGTGGGTAACTGGAAAGTTTGCTCACAAACATAAATAAACTCTTAAATGTAAAGATGAGTATTTATTACTATAAATTATTGTAAGCATATTTCTTGCTCAACATTCTGATCTTAACCCCTTAACTTGTGCGCTCGAGTTAATTCGAGCGCTCTAAACAGGCCAAACTGATCACACTCGAGACAATTCCAGCGGCATTGTATTTTATGCTGCTATAATTTTTCACACTCGAATATAATCGAGAATTGAAAATAACAATGTGAAAGCTAAGAAAAAAAATCTTTTGTTGATATTTATCATTTACATAGGATTGTAAGCTTTAACACTTATATATTCAAGAACAAAATATGCAGAGACGGCAACTTGCTCCGGACAGCAAATACATACCTGCCAACTCTTCCGGAAGATTTTATTTTCGTATTTAAAGTGGTAGCAATACCCAGGTTATTCCAATTAACTTTTTGAATTATAATGATAATTATAGATGAGTCTAACCACAAGCATAATAATCTTTACGCTAGCAAATTTCAACGGGATCAAAATATAAATATATTTTTGAATCAGATTGATTTTCGGTTATTGTTTTACAACCACTCTGAAAATCCATTCTCGGAAGGAGTGAAAGTTGGCAGGTATGCAAATATATATTCTAAAGTGATATTTTATCAATTGTGATTCTTGGTTTAACCCCTTGGGGACGGGTGATTTAGAAAAGCATTCGTACAAAATCAGAATCAAGTTGTAATTAAATGAAAAACGGTAACTTAAATGTAGTCGTTGCTAATTTGACAGACTTACTTTGCTTTTACTTTAATTATTGTTAGTTTAATCATATATATAATTAAT
>NC_092212.1:29945564-29985935 GCF_043381705.1 Parasteatoda tepidariorum | reverse complement strand
GAATGGTAGAAATCATATAAATCTCGGTGCGCTGCCGCGAAGCGGCATTAACCGATTCATCTGTAGTAGTAATTCGATGATGAGGAGTAGTGAGGTGGAATGGAGATGGGGGGAAGAGGTGGTGCTTAGCACCAAAAATCGAGAGTGTATTTCGTGTGCTAGGGCAACGTCATATCCCTAAGGAAAAAGTCAGTGATTGGGCTAAATTTAGTGTTGTCGTCAATTAATTCAATATCTAGGAGTGAGTTAAAATTGCTGGTGGTACAGGTTTTTGCTTCATCGTAGAAATTTTGGTTTAAATTTTTTATATAGACGTTGATGTCATCAATTTTAAGATCCCTTTTTATACTATTATTGCTAATGCATTTAGGGGCGCCGACGAGTCTTCTTATAATCTTCCCTTCTGCCATAGAGAGTTTATTTATATAATTAATGTTAATTCAAAGTATAACTAAATAGTTTTATTTCGAACAAAGTATTGGTGATTTAAATAAATCAAACAATTATAACTCCACCCACAAAATAAACTGCTAAAGAAATACTTTGATTACCAGTAGTTTAATCTTTTTACCCTGATTGATACGGTTTTATGCTGCCACGTATTTGTGACAGTCGGCGCGAAAGGGTTAATAAATTCAATTTAGTAGATTTTTATCCACAACTATTTCTAAATCCTTCGTAGGTTCATATAATTCACCACATTTATAGGGATGCCAACTGCACCGCTTTCTGGAATAGTTTTAATAAAGTGGTAGTAAATCATGTGGTAAAATTCGTTAAGGAAGGATAGTTACGTTTATTTTTAAAATACAATAACCCGCAGATAAATGCTTTAACGTTGCATTTTATATGATACTTATAATTTTTGACATTTAGTGGTGAAAAAATTACTTGAAATGAAAAATACTAAGCTAAAAGTAATTTAAATTTCGCTACCACTAGAAAATACTCTTTCAGAAAGCGGATCAAGTTGGCAGCCCTGGATTTAAATTGAATTTATTAAACCAAGAATCACAAATAATAAACTACCACTTGAAAATATTTATTCGCTGACCGGTGCAAGTTGGCATCTCTGTGTATATAAATAAAACTATTTTTGTGTGTTCTATATTGCATTAATTTCTTCAAACCATTTTAGTAACTATAATAATATTAAAAAAAACTAAACATTTACTCGAATATAGTGTTTCTAATAATCTTGACTTCGCCGATCACCGGTGACCCCCGTGGTGCTACGAAAAACTCAGTGCCGGTCACCGGTGGTCACCATGGCATTCAACGTGTTAATGGCCTTTTTTTTCAATACATTGACTACCTTAGTCAGCGACTGCACCTGGATTAAATCAAACGTAAACCGTTCAATTATATCTCTTCAGGGGAAAAAAAGATTATTTAGAATAAATCCAAGGCATAGTGAAAGGGCAGAGAAAACTCTTTGATTGTATAGTTTTAGATGGAAATCAATAGTGAAAGTAGAGGTTGAATTACACAGCTAACGGCGGTTCGATTGTTAAATGTTATCTCAGGGATGCGAACAACGAATGGGAATGTCATTAAATCGACCCAATCGTTATAGACATCTGAGAGTTGAATTGATTTTGGAATAACTATTATTTGTTCGAGAGCAAACGATCAATTTGACACAGAAGTTTAAAATGATATAAAAGTATGATTAGTTCTCTATTTTTTATTAGAGTATACACTGTTACAAGTTTATACGGTCTTTATAAAATTTAAAGTTTGGTGTCAATATTACAACGAAACAGTTGTATATTTAATTTTATTAGTTTTCATTTTCTATTAGTGACACTTATTGATTTCGAAACCATATCCATTTATTGGAAAATATTTAACTTAGTAATGACTATAAATTGATTAAAATCCATCTTATTTTCTTACCTTTGTACGAATTTTTAGGATTGTACAAACCCTGAAAAAGTTTTAATTTTCATGCAATAAACAGTATAGTAGCCAACTTCGTTTGAGTTTTCTTCTCAGATTTTTGAAGTAGTAGAAAAATTTCATTTTTTTACATTTAATTCTTCATTTAATAATTTTGATTAAAATAATATTGGACGACGCGCGATATAAATTATTTAAATATATATGTTAAACTGATGTAGTTTTAAACATAGCGTCATGCTTATCAGTTGTACATTTTTTTAAATGAAGTTAAAGATTGCAAAGTATGCATTGATATTTCGTTAACCGCTTACGTGATTTCTCGTTACGTTCGCTATTACGAAATTATTCAGATCTATAACACAGATTCTACAACCATACTAACTTAATCAATGGTCGAGGAGTATTGTCCTTCCTGGATTCGAATCCCGTCGTCAGCCTGGATGCATCATTGTATTGTTTTTCTCTAACTTGTACAGATCTTCAACTTGATATCAGCATGAAAGTTTTTTTTTTTTGAGCACGGAAGCCAGTATCTGTAAGCATAACAACGAATAAATGAAAGTACATGATTACTAAACTTTACCAAGATACTTATTTTCGTAGAACGATAATTTAATATATAATATATATACCGGCATAATTTTTTTAAATTTAACATATCTAAGCAGGTTCACATTACATAAAGGATGATGTTTGAGGAATACTTAGGGCTTTAATTCATTGGACATATTATTTATCACAGAATAAAAACCCTCTTCTTTTTTATTTTTTAGGACTTACTAATTAGTGTTACAATACATTATTGCAGGAACTTTAAAAATTATATTAAATATACTGTATTGTGAGTTTTAAATGATTTAGTGCTTATGTTAGATGAAACAACATTTTAAAGTACATTAAAATATTGGCACATTTAAACAAGATTATGCAAATTTTAGACTTGATTCTCTACAGCTTCATAAAATCTTTTGCCGAAGGTTGAGCAGTTAGCATACCCGATAAATATATGAGAATAGGTAAATACGATTAAAAAAGCAGAATGTTTTCTTAAAACCTGCTGTGGAAGGTAACAAAAACAAATATTCCTTTGTTTAAAACAATATGTACTACCACTTGCTAAATACAATCGTTTTTCATGTACAAGCCGCGTTTTTGTGTCTACTAGGCAATAATGAAACAGAATATGAACCAAAATAATGTAAAAACTTCTATACTAAATTTATTTAAACGACTGTTCTTTTCGCAGCAAATATTTTGGAACAGTTTAAGGGGCAAAACAGTTGGCACAGTTTGAAAGATCAGGCTTGAAACTTTTTTAACACTAGGTTTACGGGACGCGTCATTTTGACGCATTTCGAATTTTATAAGGAAAATTACAAAACCCGTTTGCATTTTTATTTTATCTCTTGTAATGACTTTAATCCATTGATCGAGGTAAATATATATTGAAGTCTATTTTCCTCAAAAGCGTTGAAATATTGAAATTCTCTTTGTTGTATACCTATCTCTACGGATATGCGTCAATTTGACGCGATCTCAATTCAGACAAAATTTTGAGTAAGCATGCAAACATCACACCAATAATAAATAGGAATGCATACCTGCCAACTTTTAATCCCTTCCATTATGATTTTTCCCAGTGGTATTAAAATGGATTAAAAATTTCAATTTTAAGCAAAAAAATACGTTGTATTTGAAAAAGCTTAAGCTATGTACCTAGATAGTAACACATATTAATATATATGCTTAATTTTTTTAAGAATAGTGGTGATGAAAATCATTTAAAAATTTAATTTATAAATTAAAAAATAGTATATATTTACTACCACTTTAAATATAAAAATAAAATTTTACGCCAAATGTGTAAAAGTTGGCAGGTATGGGAATGTACCGACAATACATCGACCCTTTAACAGATATCGTTATCTCAAATGAAACAAGTGATAAACGACTGTTGCCGATAAGCAATAATAGAAAGAACAAACGCAGAATGCCAATTGATGTCAGAGTGTCAAATTTTGAAGGTTTCAATTGCTTAGTTCGAGTATTAGATACTAGAATATTTTCATTTTTTTTTCATATAGTATATAATTACATTGTTTTCTAAGTGCAGAGATGCCAACTGCTCCGGACATGCCAAAATAATTATTCAAAACGGTAAATAACTTCTAAGTTAATTTTGCAACTAAAAAGTGGTGAATTATATAAGCCTACGAATTATTTAGAAATAGTGGTGGATAAAAATCTACTAAATTGAATTTATTAAACCAAGAATCTACTAAATTGATAAACTACCACTTTGAAATATATATTTGCTGTCCGGAGCAAGTTGGCATCGCCCTAAGAGCTGTTATATGTATTCGTTCATGTGCCAAATTGGCACATGTTCGTAGAGATAGGTATATAAGAACGACGTCCGTAAATCTAGTGTTAAATAGTGCCTTTTTTAGCAGTGCAAAATTAGCACCAGTCTAAAGGAGCGTTGGAAGTTAAAAGTTTTCTTTTCGAAATATCAGTATAATTAAAGAAGTATTCTTTTATAAATATCGCAATCCAATAGAATGATTTCAAAATTGCCTGGCATTATTGCTAAAATAAAGTTATTAATTTCCTCTCCCCATTTCGATCGATACGAATTTCTCATGACTTAAATTGACACAATTTCTAAAAATCTAAACTTGGTATTTTAAATTGTGCCAACATTTTTCCCTTGTAAAATATTCCAAAACATTTGCTGCAAAAAGAAAAATTGCTTACATAGAGTTATCATGGAGGAGTTCACATTATTCTGTCCCGTAGGCGTTTTAGAGAAAGTATTATTCTTCGCACAGGTTTTCAAATTAATCCAATAACGCTTCATTGAAACAAACATTCCCTCAATTTTTTTCTAACATTCATAAAAATATTTTTATCCGTAGATTTATAATCCAATCATTGTAACACCATTCGAGAAAGTATACTTAGAAAGCAAAATTCAAAAGAAACAATCTATTATTTTATTTTTATCAATGTAATCGAAAGAAAACACGACTTTTTTTTTATAGTGCTGATATAAAAAGAAACTATCCAAATTCAATTTCCATAAATAATTCATTTCGCTTGACTAAAAATTTATTCATATTTTAAAACTACAAATTGAATTATACAAAAGCGTTTACACGTAGTGATTAGTTTCCTGGGACGCGTGTTTTTTCAACCGTTCGTTTTATGTTTTCTTTTTCACAAATGTTATTAAAAGAACAATTTAATAATAGAAAGCGTGGATATAAAAAAGGAATCTTATCTAAAAGCACTTTGGGATTTCTAAAAGTCTCTATATCTATAGTCAATAAGACATTTTTACGTTATTGCTTCGGTGTTGTAAACGTCTTGTTCTTTTGTTCGAGAAAACTTCGTGCGAGTAAAACAAATGAAGTTGTTTATGAGTTTTCCCCAAACTTGGCGTTTTGGCATAAAGCCGAAGATAGGGTGGAATAAAAGCCGCAAACTCTTTTGGCAATGTTGGCTGCTTAATTGATTTTGATTGATAAACATTTCCTACTGAGATGCAGTTTAAGAGAGTTTTCTTTTCATTTTCTGGCCTTCGAGATTAAGAACTTGAAAATGAATGTCCTATCTTAGCACTTTATATTCCGCTCATAAACTTTCTTGAGTTTGTCTTATCTATCAATGTTTTCTTTTCTTTCCTTTTTTTTTGGAAATCTCAAATGAATCTGTTTTCTTGTGACCACTATGTATTAAAACATTGGTTAGCAAATAATTATACATTCCTGAGGAATAAATAATGTTTTATTAGTAGAATTTTCTTAAGACGAGTATTAATGATGCGGTATAATCCCAATTTAGGAACAGATCGATTTTTCAAAAATCTAAAGCATGGTAAAAAATTCCATTTATATTGTTTATTGGAATTGTATACATTTGCAAACTTGTGTACTCAATTTAGGCCTATAAACCCTATATAAAATAAAAAGACAGATAGCACAATGCAGAGAAAGACAGCACGAAGATACATCCAGGGTAACAGCGGGATTCGAACCCGCTACCTCCATTCCTCGCACAGCGTTTGGAGGGTGATATCACTTAGCCAGGGAGGCGCAAATTAAATTTATAGTTCAGAATATTTATACGCATCTGGAAAAAATGAAGAATGGTAGAATAATATTTTTTTTCTTATTATTATTATGTTTGTAGCTACTAAAATATTTCACTTTCTTTAAGTAAATATATGCCAATCTGAAGGTGTCAGATATAAAATTTTACTTCGATAGTGAAAGCTAATATTAAGATATTTTCAGCTTCTTTATAACAAAATTGTTACAGTTCTTAATTTTTTCCAGATGAGTACGAATCCTGAGAAATATGATGTTAGTATACCTTCCAACTTTTGAGTGTTCAGCAAATTACTTTTTCATTGGAAAACTAAAGCAGAATTTTTCTTTTTAAAGCTTGATTTTACAGCACTTTTATCACAACATCACCTTTTAATACATTTGCATGAATTATTTACTGTGGACTAAACTCTTTCACTTCTTGTACAGTAAAATAGATTATTATATATTACCTTTGTTACCTCAACAAAAAAAAAAAAATTTTAAAAGTACGGAAATTGCGCAATATTTCAAGAGTATGCAATTGTCTCCACAAGAAAAGATTAATTTGTTTAAACACAAATATTCTGCTACTTTCTTCAAGAAGGTATTTTTCTCATAAGTAAAACATTATCATACCTGCCAACTTTTAATCCCTTCAACTACGATTTTCCCCAGTGGTATTAAAATGGAATTAAAATTTCAATTTTAAGCAACGAAATACTTTGTAACTGAAAAATCTTGAGCTGAAATTGTCGATAGTAACGCATATTAATATATATGCGTAAGTTTTTTAAAAATAGTGGTGATCAAAATCACTTAAAAATTAAGTTTATAAAAGAAAAAATAGTATATATTTACTACCACTTGAAATATAAAAATAAAATTTTACGCCAAATGCGTAAAAGTTGGCAGGTATGCATTATGCATTTCTTCCCCCTTGGAACGACCCCCAAAAAAACAGTCAGACAAACATTTCAAAGGTGGTAATATTTAATAATCTAATCATTTATTTTTTTTAATAGTCATTTTTCTCTAGTTGAAAGGTTTATTTTATATTTTATATTTTATAGCCGTCGTTGAACAGCCGACCCAAATTTTGGGTCTACGACTACTAATGTTCAACTCCGTAGCCTTGTAATTTTGAACCCAATCCAGAAAACAAGGGAACTCCTGGATCAAGTATTGGGAGAAATTTGCCTTCGTGGAGAACTTTTTATTTGGTGGAATTAACCCGCATTTGCGTTGCATGGAGATGAAGACCTCGAGAACCTCCCACGGTTAGCCTGACGGCAAGGGGAGTGTAACCATCACCTCCTACATCAAGAAGCCTCCACGCGGTCTTTAATAAGTAGTCCGCGCAGACTGTTTAAAAAGTGAACCAGTTGTGCGCATGAACCCAAAACCTTTTATAAAAGTAATTGAGAGAAATTTATCTTATATATTTGAGAATTGAATCTGTAGTGGTTGACAAGTGAAAAAGACAAACCAATAATATTCATAAATAAATAAAAAAATTTAGTCATATATTTGCTACCACTTTCTTATTTTAACTATATTCTGTATTAAATGACTCGTTCGGTAATTGGATATCCGAGAGCTTGATGGATGTAGGACTGATCATCGCCGAAAGGACGCTCAGAGGATTACGAAAAGGGATTACGACGGTCAAGCTTTGGATTGACGTCCTACTGACATAGAGATCCTTGACGATTCCGGTCAGCCCATTTGATGTTCCTGACGAGGAAAAAATTTTGATGTTTTGAGTTATTGATGTTTAATCCTTTTGGTGAGTAGTTCTTAATAATTCTCTCGAAATTATGTCTGGACGTGGCAAAGTTTGAAGCTCGTAGTTTAAAGTAAAGTACAAAAATTAAGTTTAAGTTTATTCAATCCAATTTTTAAAGTACTGCAAAATGAGTCTTCGACGTTGCGGACGTGGTGGAAAGACAAGCACGCCTACCGGGCGTCAAAACCTCAGTGACTCTACGACGGATGAGGAATCCACAGAATTCGACAACAAAATCAAATCACGCAATATGGCTACATATCAAAATCATCCACGTGGCGGAAAATGGCAAACCGAAAAGACTTCACGAGAACCAACGGTAAATGTGGAAAGCATGAGTCCAGGTGAACGAAAGTTATATGAAGAATGGATGGAAATGATAAGGATGACCAACGAAGAAATTGAAACAACAGCGAAAGAGCTCCAGGATTGCTCGCAACTCAAAACTCAACTTATGGAAACTCAAGATGCAGGCCAAAATTTAGAACAGAAAAGCGAAATGACAACCGATACAGAAAATACAGCTAAAAATAATGCAGAGCCTCCTACAAAAAAGCGAAAAAGGAAGAAGAAAAAGCAAAACAAAGCCAAAAATATTGAGGATACACAAATCATGATTACAGAAAGCACCTCTTCTTCACCAATAGATGCCGCCACCTCCTTGCTACTATCTGAAACAATAGTCAACTCTGACATAGCTCCACNTGTATATATATGTCAAATTATGTTTATATTTATATATATCAACTTAGATTCGATGAATCAGATATTCAAATGTTATATTTACTCAAGCAAAGTGCTTGTTTTTCTATTAGCTACCACATCGACTGCTAAATTCAAAATGTTATTACTATAAATTTTCTGTAAATTTCTAGATGTATGGGATAGGGGCCGCTAAGTGGCCCAGGTGCCCAATTTTTGTAAATAAAGTAAGTAAAGTAATTGGATATCCTTTATCAATTATGTCTTTCATTTTTCAAAAATCAATTAGTGTACATATCAAATCATGTTTTATCTTTAATTTTAATTTAAGTCTAGAATCAACATTTCGAAAGTTATGTAAAAACGCCAATTTGTCATATTGACAATTTCATTGTTTTATTATTTTACAAGCAAACTGCTTGATTTTTTTATGGCTACCACAATGCAAATATGTTCCTTTCAAATTATGTTTATATTTATATGTGTCAATTTAGATTTGATATTCAAATGTTATATCTAATATATTTATCTATGTCAACCTATGTATATATATTTCAAATTATGTTTTTATTTATATGTGTAAATTTAGTTTCGATATTCAAATGTTTATTTACCTAAGCAAAGTGCTTGTAATTTTGTATTAGCTACCACATCGACTGCTAAATTCAAAATGTTATTACTTTAAACTTATGTAGATTTCTAGATGTATGGGAAAGGGGCCGCTGAGCGGGCCAGGTGCCCAATTTTTTATAAATAAAGTAAAAGTAAAGTGGATATCCTTCATAATGGTCTGATCGGACTACTTATAAAAAACCGTGTGGAGGCTTTCAGTTTTAGGAGGCGCTGCTCTAACCCATGATCCGTCTACCATTGAGGATATTTCACGTCAGCACGGCGGTCGTTGCTAGCCGGATGCGGAATTCGTATCGACCAGCCATCGCTGGGATCGAATCCCGGTTCACCTCATTGGAAGGCGAACGCTCTATCCCGGAGCCATCGCGGCTCTAGTTGAAAGATTTCTAATAATCAACTTTAGGCCGGGATAGCCTGGTTGGTAGGACACTAGGCTCGTGTCCAAGGGGTCGTGGGTTCGATCCCCGCTGGCCGAAGACTCCCCGTGTAGTAAATGGTGACTGATTTCACGTTAAATCTGTCGAGTCACAAAGTCTTCCATGTTCCCATAACAAATCAAACCTCTGGGGGTACTGATCCAAGAGTTCCCTTGTCTTTTGGATTGGTTCAAAATTACAAGGCTACGGAGTTGAACATTAGTAGTCGTAAACCCAAAATTGGGTTAGCTGTTCAACGATGGTTATAAAATAAAATAAAAATGATAATCAACTTTCCCGAATTGAAAGTTTTCTAAAAATCACCTTTCCCTTGTTGAAAGGTTTTTAACCATCACCTTTCCCTTGTTGAAAGGTTTCTAATAATCAACTTTCCCTAATTGGAAGTTTTCTAAAAATCACCTTTCCCTTGTTGAAAGGTTTGTAACAATCACCTTTCCCTTGTTGAAAGGTTCCTAATAATCAACTTTCCCTAATTGAAAGTTTTCTAAAAATCACCTTTCCCTTGTTGAAAGGTTTGTAACAATCACCTTCCCTTCGTTGAAAGGTTTTTAATAATCAACTTTCCCTAATTGTTATTTTTTTAAAAATCACCTTTCCCTTGTTAAAAGGTTTGTAACAATCACCTTTCCCGTGTTGAAAGATTTCTAATAATCAACTTTCCCTAATTGAAAGTTTTCTAAAAATCAACTTTCCCTTGTTGAAAGGTTTGCAACAATCACCTTTGCTTTGTTGAAAGGTTTTCAAACAATCATTTTCTTCTTGTGTTGAAACTTTTTCTAATAATCACTCTTAAACTTTCCGATGTTAGTGAACCTTCGTTTATAGCGAACTAATTGTTGGCACCGCAGACGGTACACTATAATAGGGTAGAACTGCAATGATTTTTTATTTATCCTGTTTTTATATTTAACTCCAGAACTTTCATTACCTAAGCTTTATATTATGTTAGTGCTCTAGCATTATATAAGAAATAACTTTATAAAAAGAGTAGAAAAAAAGATAATAGAAGAATTGTGTCATGTGCACACTTAAAGCATTTCTTAGTAAAGCTTTAAAACAAAGTACCATTTTGGAATAACTGAATATTTAACAAGCAATTACACGTTTTATAAATATTCCAAAGCAGTAAATAAAAATTTTGCTAGCATTAATAATTCATTTCAACAAAAAATGACTGCGCCGGAAAGTGCTTTTAATTAAATCAGTTAAGAGAGTGTTATAAATCAATTTATCTTGTAATTTATGGAGAGGAGCCTTCTTTGCCAATTAAGGAGAGGCTTAAAACCCAGAAACTTTAATAAAAAAGACAAGAACAGAAATCGAATTTCCTGCCATTGGAAAAAGGATTTAATGAACTATTTTATTTATAGCACGTAAAAGGGGGTAGTATAAAGTGAGAGGAACATTTTTTTGTTTGTGTACAAGTTCAATAATTTTTTAAATATTTTAAAATTAGAAGTTACTAGGTATATGTTTCAATACTACCAAAGATGTTGCAAGATGTGCAATCCCTGAGTCCTGGTAGTTTTTAAAAGTTGTGAGTATGTCCTGAGCTATTACAGAGATGCCAACTTGCTCTGGACAGCAAATATATATTCTAAAGTGGTAGTTTATCAATTGTGATTCTTGGTTTAATAAATTCAATTTAGTTGATTTTTATCCACCACTATTTCTAAATAATTCGTAGTAAGCTTGTATAATTAACCACTTTATAGTACTTATGTCATGCTATGCCTTTTAAAAAGCAAGCTAAAAATAGTCATATATTTGCAAAATTTACTTTGTAGTTATTAACCATTTTTTAAAATTATTTTGGCATGTCCGGACGTCAGCTCCTACAACTGAAAGCCTCCACACGGCTTCTTACAAGTAGTCTGTTACAGACTGTTTAAATCTGTAGTGGTTGACAAGTAAATAAGACAAACTAATCATACTTATAAATGTAAAAAAGTTTTAGGTATATATTTGCTACCACTTTCTTATTTTTACTAGATTTTGCATTAAAGGGCTCTTTCGTAAACTGGTTTACCTTCATAGTGGTCTGATCGGACTACCTATTAAAAACCGTGTGGAAGCGTTCAGTTGTAGAAGGCGTTGGTGCGGAGTAGTTGGTATTGTTGCTATTATTAACATATTTTAATTCTTTTTTTATTATAAGGACTGGCAACTTTGTCGACCATAATATGTAATAATAAACATTTTTATTTCAAGTCAAAGTCCAGTGCTTTGCTTAAACTAAAGTAGTTGGCGACAGAAATAAATGTAAATCTATGTACTCAACCACTTCTAATCAAAGGTGACCATACATCCTCAAATCTTTAGATCACTCCTTGAAATCCCCATTAATTGCCCTCAAAAACTTTCAAACTTTTTGAAGATCCCAAATTTAATGACCCCAAATTTCAATGTGTCCTCAAATCTTCTCGAATTTTGCCGAAAACATATAAATTTTTTCTGGCAATAAAATATTTAAAAAAATTAGAATTACGCATGTTTTGTTTGAAAAAAAAAGATAATTTGTCTCTTCAGGAAATACAAACAAAAAGCTAGAAAATACAATGCTAAAGCTAACTGATGAAAGCGCCATGATCGTTTTAAAATGATTTCAGAAAAATTAAGCAAATTTTAATAATTTATTTAATTTATTCATTTTACATGTGTTCGAATGCAGAATATTATATGATATTCCACAACTGCTTAGTAATCTAATCAAGTTTGTTGAAGCTGGTTCCGCGCTTGATATTAGTCATCATTAAAAAAAATCTTCGTCGCATATTAAATAATATTCCCTTAAATATATTGGTATCCTCAAATCGTAAAATGTTTTGAAAACGCTCCGCTAATTAGTTCTCAAATCATGATTTATAAATCTGGTAACCTTATTCCAGTCTCTTCTACACTGTAAAGAAACATTTTTAGTCACTTTTCGCTTTAATACAATCTTTGATATGATGTATTCAAGAATTAACAAACTAGACAACTTGAAATTTTTTGATCTCCACAGTATTTGGAGAGATAGTAAATTGAAACCAAACAAGAGCATATTCCTTCGAATTTAGCAAGCATTTAAAAATATCACATAATAATTATCAGGTCTTTTATATATAGGCAACACAGTNTTTGAAATCTGATGCTCCATTGATTTAGGCTTAGAGTATCAGACCGCCATATTAACGTGTCATCCACTATATATATATATATATATATATATCATAAAATTAACGATTATTTTATTTAAATATAAAATCATAAAATATGCTACTACTTTAAATATTTGAGAAAAATCTCCTTTTAAAGAGTGGAAAAGTTAACAAGTCTATATTGATTCAATTTGAATTCGAAAATTAAGAACTTCAAAACTTTTTGTCACTGCTCTGAACCTCAAAGCATTAAATTAGATTATTCATTTTACGGTTTTTAACGGTAGATTCTTCGCAAAATAGTGATTAACCGTCACAAGAAAGAAATCCTGCATGAAAGTTTACCTTGGAAAATTATTTCATTTCCAGATTATTTTTGATAGAGGTAAAGTATCCTCCGTGACTGTCACGACTTGACGCAATAATGCATACGTAAACAATTTTAAAAATCTCTCAAATTTGTCGAGAAAGCGCAAAACAAAAATAATTAAAATAAAATTAACCCTTCTGTGCCTAGCGTCCTCTTAAAAGAACAGTTCCTTTATTTTTTCAAAGAAGAGAGAAATGGTAGTGCTGTTTCATTACTTAGATTTAAATAAATCCTATAATTTCAATTGCACATCTGAGACTGATGCAACATAAATTTAAGCCAACTTGCGAAGCAAATTGCGCTTCCTGATTCAAATACAAATTTATGTTTCGATTTAAAATATAAATAAGGCTTCCAGACTACAATACAAATTTACACCTTCTGAATACTACAAGCAGAATAAATGATGGTATTATCTCAGCGATGCCAACTTGCTCTTGGCTGCGAATAACTATTTTCTAGTGGTATTGTTTTAATATATGATTCTTAGTTTAGTAAACTCGATTTATTGGGTTTTTATTCATCACTTTTTCTAAATAATCCAAAGGCTTATTAAATAAACGTCACAACGAATGATAACCCTAAAGATCTCGACTCACAGTTGAAATATTTACTGTATGAATGAGATAGCGAAACAGACTAGGACAGATTAGCCGTGTTGAGTCTTTTTAAAAGTTAACAACATTTACAGCAAATCTACAAAATTTCATTTATGGTTATCTACCTTTTTTTAAAATATTCAATAGAATCCGGAGCAGTTGGCATCTCTGTTATCGCATAAGAATTTATTGTCAATTAACACGTTCACGCCGGGGTGACCCACCGGTGGGTCACGCTAGATTGTCTCATCTTGGCAGCGCACCGGAGTAAAAGCTGGTAACAATAAATTTCATTTTTTAGTTTTTTTCCGGGAATAATAAAAATCTATAACTACCAATTGTTTTTAACGGATGCGATTTTTAAATTGAATTGCCGTGTTAAATTTCCTTAGAGCGAACTGGTATTGTTGAGAATAGATTAACTCCTCCCGAATGTTATCTCATAATGAAATAGTTCTTCCATCAGTATTTTCTCTTTTCCCTTACCAGTATTTTCACTTTTCCCAGCGTGAACGTGTTAAAATTCTGAGCATTTACCGGAATATTAGATGGCATAAACTATAACAAAATCTTTGTTGTTGATGACAATACAAGGTTTAATCACCTCTTGACCACGATTTGCAGAATATATAATTTCATCACAAATCGAAATTTTAAGTCTATCAATACTTTGAGGTTTTTGCCGAATAGCTGGATGACTTACATGTCAACTGCATTTATGTGTCTGATTGCAACAAAATGTTCATTTTCTGATAACATCAAGCCGAATTAATTGTGGTATTTCTGCTGGAGAGATTGAATCGTCAATCGAAATTCCGACTACTTTTCCTCGACTAAAAAAAAAGAAAGAAAAATAGTAACTGGTTTTTCGTGCTGAGTGGCATCAATAATTTCAATCAAAAAATTTTCCGGCAACAGACGTAAAATTTTTTAAAAGTGGTTTTTAGACATTTTTGCAAATTTTAAAAACTTTGATTTCATTTTAATCATAAGAATTAAAATAATCGCTTTTACTTTTTAGACATATTTACCTTAATTTATAAAATATATTTTTGTAAATAAAAACTATGTGTTTCTTTAACAATTCTCCGTCATTTTTTAAATTTTCCGATTGAGGTCATCCTGAAAAACATAAAAAATTAATAAAAAATGCAAAAACTTTTCTTTACTTATTGATACCATTTATTTGTTTTTAAAATAGTTACAAACGCAGGTAATTTGTGTCGATTTCTTAATTTTTTTAAAAAGTGAAATGATATTCTTGTCTATTCCTAAATTATCGTCACATCTAAATTTGCCTTAGGCTTAAATTCCCATTTTGATCACTTTTGTTATTAATGCATATTAATCGTTTCATTTTAATATTCCACTGCGAGTTAAAAAAAAATCTTTAATGTCCCCTCCCGACAAACTAATTTCTCTTAATTTACGAACTATAATCTGCACATAATGCTTTTATTTTATTTATTATTGATTTAATCTAATATCCCTCTAGGGCATATTTTGATAATCAAAGAGCACACAAAAAGAAACTTTCATCTCTTTTTAACGAAAAAAAAATTTAAAACTCTTCAAGATCTCAGAAATTGTTTCAAAGTAAATAAAACGTCTAATAAAAATCATTCCCTTTGGAATATACCGAGAAAAAAATAAAATTCAATAAGAAGAAACTGAAAATTAGATGTCTTTTGAAAAAAAAAAGCGTTCTATTTTTATTTTACTTTTGCTATTTCCTTTGAGCTCTCTTCCTCGTTTCCATGGTTTCAGAACTTGTTAGTACTTTAAGTCAAACAGCAAATTGTGATTAAGGTATTGCAAATGGTCTCTTAGGAAAGTTTTTCTTTCTTTTTTATTTCATCGTCTTATTCGTTTTAATTTCACATTCAGTTATTATTATTCTTTTTTTTAAAAAATGTTTTACGTTTGTTCGACAAAGAAGATCCCCTTATTATCGTACGTTTTTCATTAATTCAAACAAATGTAAGGTCAGTTACAGAATATGAGATTATCTATTATAAAATTCTGTTTTTTATCGTTATTCTTTTGCGAACATAAATTAGGTAGACTTTCGAGAAGAATTCGTTAAAAATGAAATTTTAAATCCCATAGCGGTAAAGTACTTTTTATTTTTGAATAAATTAATTTTGCAGAATCAGCTAAAGAATAGTTTCTTTTCGTTGGAAATGCATTTATTAAAATTAATTTCTTAATGTCTGCTGTAATAGAATTCATTAATTCACTGATATCATTGCTAAAATAAACTTTCTAATCCAGAATGATTTATATATTTTTAACTTTAATAAATATTTAATTGAGATCTTAAAATGAAATTTATTCTTATATTTCAGCAGTATTAATTCCCCAGATTTGTACATTGAAGTGATGGGGGTAAATCTGCCAACCTGGAATTTTAGTTCTTCCTATTTATTTAAAGTTGTAGTTAAATAATAATTAACAAGGTTCATATGCCTTTTGAAAAATTAAAAAGTTGTAGTATATATTAATAAAGTATATTAATATAATTTTAAGGTTTATAATATCATGTTTACAGCTACCAGAATATAGAATATTTTATTTTCTCNTGAAATACATATATATATATATATATATATATATATATAAAGAAAAATCTTAAGAAATTCAATAAGTTTTATTTTCATTATTCTGTAATTTTTTCCATGTTTTCTCTTTATTTTGAACTTAATTACATATAATCTCCGAAAGTGGCAGATATAAAATTTTTTATTCGATAGTGTAAGCTAATATAACTAAAGAATGGAAAGAACAGTTGCAAACGTAAACAAATATCACGTTCCGGCAACCAATCAGGATAGAGATACCCACACTTGCAGGCATCACATTGTAAAGGATAAAATACAGAAATTTCCTGAACTTCATAACTATTGAATTTTCTTTCTGTTTTGATAAATGTTACATTATCATTTCGAATTTATTTCCGTGCTTTTATTTATGTCATCTTTTCTTCTTCTTACAGGATGAAGATAACTCCCTTGCACTGATCTTAAGAAATGGATCGTAGAACAACCACATGCTTTTCAGCACCCTACGGTCTATGGAAACAGTGGCTGATCCAGCTGTTCTTCATTAGCCAATTCTGGAGCTTTTTGCATACTCAGGCATTTATTCTAGACGGGTCACCCACCTCCTTTGCCCAGTTTCCCCGATGGAACGCTGGGCTCAATGGAACACTTTCTCTAAAATTTAGAACGAGAGAACCCAATGGATTACTCTTATACACAGACGACGGAGGAACGTATGATTTTTTTGAGGTCAAGTTGGTAGAAGGAAACGTGAGGTTAAGGTTTAACCTCGGAGGTGGGACGGCTATTTTGTCTGCTGGGAAAAATCTTCATGACAGTCGGTGGCATTCTATGCAAGTAAGTGCAACAACATATGTGTATACTACATGTCCTCCAACATTCGAGATTTCTTCGAAAAAAAATTTCCGAGTGGTAGTGAAAGTTATAAAGTCAATGTCAAATGTTTATCTAAACTGAAATGGATCGTTAGTCTATCTAACCTTAAGTATATTTGCTTAAATTATTTGAATGTAATGATGGTCTTCGTTTTTTAAAAATCTAATTCATGAAAATATTAATACAATACTTTTTCCCTACCACTAAGAAAAAACTTTTTCGACAAAATTTCTACTACAAAATTTCTGTAGTAGTTGGAGGGTATGCCACTGCATGTTTTCTAGAGCAGAGTTTCATGAATCTTAGAAAACTTAATAGCGTCAATGAAAATGTGACAAATTTTGATCATTTAATGTAATTTTTAATATTTTTAGAGTATAAGGAAAATTTCTATGCGTCTGTGCCCTACTAAACCTTAAAGATCTTATATGAAATGTTGTTGAAAGTGGTATCTTAAAGATGACATTCTTTGCTAGTTTTAACGTGGATATACTACCACTAATAGGAATTGAGGAGTCTTAGTAAGGGATAATTGTTCATACAAATACATGGGTTGGACAAAAATATAGACACTTCTATACTAACTCTAAGTAAGCAATCTTTCCTTAAGAAGCAAACGTTTTCGAAGATGGTAAAACTGTCGATGGGGGTAGAACCCACGACCTCTTGTACATGGATCCAGTGCCTACCAACCAGGGTATCCCGCCCTTACTGTTTGAAATAATTGAAATTATATAAACATGCTATTTATAATTTCTTATAAAGGAAGGAGGGGAGAGAATTTGTGACATCACATATGTTGTTATTCTTACGCGCCCTTTAATTGCAAGGTCAGCTTTCTTTTCATTATGATAATGATACCTTTAAAATGTTTTCGAGTTTCAAGCGTTTAGTATTCTTAAGATTTGTCTTAAATATATTTAATTTTTTTTGAAGATAAATGCTTTTTAGCAGCTTTCGTGATTGAGTAGTTTCGTGATTTTTGTAGTAATTGATAAGTAATAATGTTTACGAATAATGTAATTATTCGTAAACATTATTACTTATCAATAATAATATATATCAATAATAATATCAATAATAGTATAATTTTAAATAATGTTTACGAATCAAATATAACCAAGTGACTACAGAACAAAAAATTAGTTGTAGAAATTTCAAACTTCTTAAAAAAGTGCAAGTTACGATGACATGAACAGAAAAGCTATCAATTCATCATACGCTAAAAGAATGTGCAACTTAGTACTTTTATTAATTTTTTTTAAATTCAAATTTCATGAAAATTAATTATATGCCATAGTTGAATGACATGATCACGTAAATTATAGTAAAGTTCGCGTTGTAGGTTTTAATTGGAATGATAAATTTTAATACGAAAATGATTTCTATTTACAAAGTTTAATTTTTTTACCTTCATTCCTAATTTTTGAGTTTCATTCATGAAAAATAAAAATAATTGTTTTAAAAATTTTCTGTCATCTTACAATTCGTACTGAAAGTTATATAAGAATCTTTGAATTTGTTTTAATTCTATTTGAATTATACAAATTTCTATATGTGTAGGCTTTATTTTAAAGTATATTATTAGGATTTTAAATGAACAATCTATTCATATATTTCCTACGTTTATCGTAATATATGTCACGATAATCAATCAAAATATGAAATTTTATTCAAGCAATTCTACTATTGAATAAGCATTCTTGAATACACATTTGTTTTTTAAGCTAATTAAAACATATTATTAGGTCATGTCATTAGACTATATACTGCCCATATACTTATTATAGACTATATACGCTATTTTGCGTTTTTGTTACTACTTTCCTCGATTCTTAGAAACTCATGTTACGTGAATTTCAATTTAAAATTATTTTTAATGAATGTATAAAATGATTATTTTGATACTACAATCAGAACATTTAGAAAAAATATTTTCAAATTTATATATTCTTCTTCCATTTTACCCAGACGTACAGCTACAAATATGCGAAACTATTTTTACTTTTCTGATAGTTAAATTTTTTTTTCAAGCAACCGTTAACACGTTGAATACTATGGGGGTCACCGGTGACCGGTACTGAGTTTGTTCGCAGCTCCGTAACCGGTGACCGGCGAAGTCAAGGTTATAAGAAACACATAATTCCAGTAAATTTGTAATTTTTTTAATATTATTATCGTTACTGAAATGGTTTGAAGAAATTAATGCAGTATAGAACACACATACCTGCCAACTTTTACGCATTTGGCGTAAAATTTTAGACCTATATTTAAAGTGGTACTAAAATATATGCTTTCTATAAATTCCTTGAATTTATAAGCTCAATTTATAATTTTTTTAATCACCACTATTTTTAAAAAAATTAAGCATATATAATAATACGCAATACTGTTGTCGCAGTTTGTATAATCTTTTTCAAAATAGAGCGAATTTTTCTGCCAAAAATGGTAATTTAAATTCCGTTTTACTACCACTGGGAAAAGTCATCTTCGAAAGGATTAGAAGTTGGCAGGTATGAACACACGAAAATAGTCTTATTTATATACACAGAGATGTCAACTTGCTCCGGACAGCGAATAAATATTTTCAAGTGGTAGTTTATTAATTGTGATTCTTGGTTTAATAAATTCCATTTAGTAGATTTTTATTCACCACTATTTCTAAACAGTTCATAGGGTTATATAATTCACCACTTTGATGAGATATGTCATTGTAATGCTACCTAAATGCTGCATAATTCAAAATGTTTTTTAATTCAACTTGTAAATACATCATGATGTATGGGTTAGCATACCTGCCAACTTTTAATCACTTTCATTATCATTTTCCCCAGTGGTATTAAAATGGAATTAAAACTTCAATTTTAAGCAAACAAATACGTTGCATTTAAAAAAACTTAAGTTGACAACCATGATAGTAACGCATATTAATATATGTGTTTCACTTTTGTAAGAATAGTGGTGATCAAAATCATTTAAAAATTAAGTTTATAAAAGAAAAAATAGTATATATTTACTACCACTTTAAATATGAAAATAAAATCTTCCGGAAAATCCGGAAGAGTTGGCAGGTATGGGTTAGGGGCCGCTGCGCGGCCCAGGCACCCAATTTTAATTAAATAAAGAGAAAGAAAGAGATATGTCATGCTACAAAACTAGCAAAATCTGTCTAGTATTTGCAAATTTAGTGTGTAGTTATTTACCATTTGGCCAGACGGGCAAGCCATGTAAAATTAGCGTGGCATTCAACGTGTTAATGTTAAATTACTTTAATAATTTCTTAGACAGTTAACTCACCTTCTTTCAAATACTGTTGTCGTATTTTTAAATCTTAGAGTTTAGAATTTGTGAGATCCATAATGGGTGTAATAAGTTTTTTTTTTAAACCTTTATTTAGTAACTATACAAACAGAAATTTATTTTGACATTTGCACATTACTTTCTCCGTTTTCATGATCTCAGCTAAAATAAATTTAAAATATCCTTTTTTGATTTAAGGAAAAAATTTAAGAACACCGTAGATGAGGAAAAACTAAGTTTGAGTGGGCGTCAGATGAACTTTCATTTCGTCTCAACGATATAATTTCTCTTTTTAAGTTGAAACCTGTACTCCTACACAAAGCTTCATATAAGAAACATTTTAACTTAGTTTGTAGGTATCACTTTCTTCAAGTATATATTTTCGTAAAAGATACATAGTGGGAGGAAGTTATTTTATTGAGTTTATAAATAGAGTTCATGACATTTGTGCTTACAACGGGGGCTGTTTGTATTCTTCAATTTTGTATTTTGTCATGTAAAATTACATTCTTTAAAATAGTATAATGAAATTGCATGCATTACAATTCAAAATGTTTTTTTATAATTATTAAATAAAATTATGATAAATAATAAATATTTACTAAAAATTATTTTTTGCATAGAATCGCCTTTGGACAAATTAATTTTAAAATTGTGTATAAATTTTTTCAATCAGATTAAAAAGTTTTCAGGATATAGCGAAATCCTCAAAAAAGTAAAATTAAGTTTAAGGTGTACAAACTTTGGAGTGCTCTTCTGACCAAACTATTGGGACCATATTTCCCAAATTGCGGCTACCCCTTATATTTTGGGAATCAAAAATCCAGTCCGTCAAAAAGAGTTATGTTTATTCAGAGAAAGCACGTTTTTGTGTCTGATTTCGTAACTTAAAATATCGTCTGCACTTATTAATTATATTTGAGGTCACCTTCTCGAATCATTGAGATTAAATTTTAGAACGTGAAAATATGATCATTAGATCAAAAGTTATTCAAGGTGGTCCGGTTTTTTTTGCTCACTGATGTACTTGTAACAAAATATAATATAGAATATCTGAATAATTTCTGATCGAGTAAGTGAATTTATCAATATAAAAATTCAATGTTATGCTTTGAGAGATTGACTTGACATAACGTATTAATTATTTTCAACGATAGTTCAAGTTACGAAATCAATCACAAAAACTTACTTGCTTTGAATAAACATGTATTATTTTCGGATGATTCTCTTAAAATAGAAAGATGTCTACTATCAGGGATAAAGGATTCTAATTGTTTAGTTTGTAGAACAGTCAAAATTGAGAACCCTAAATATCAGTTTTATTTACATATTTCATATTTTTTTAACTATTTAAAAAAATCAAAAGCTTTTGCTCACAATAATAAAACCCGTTTATTCAAAGATATACTTCACTCCATTTGAACTATTTAAGCGAATCAAAACCTTATTGCACACTGCAACAAAACACGTTTATTCAAAGATAGAAAGATATCTAAAGAGTAAAAAATTATTATTCATAAATAATTCTTATTTAATTTAATAATGGACAAAAATTTAAATTGTAAGGTATACATATTTGTACATATTTTTAAGTCATGTATCAAAATTCAAATTATCAACGGAATTGGTTGAAATTTATTTAGAAAAGAAATTTTGAAAACACATCTTTGTAAAACTTTTAAATATAACCTGTTCAACTATTTGGCATAGTTAAGGTTTGGCTCTGGAATGATTTAGATTGGTCCTTTGTACGTGAAAAACTGATTATTAAATACAAAGTTATTCAAAAGTCTCATTTTTTATTTTGCGCACTTAACACAAATTTTTAACTACCTATCAGTTCATTCGAACCATGCAATTATAATCAATTAGCTACAAATTATTAAGATTTCACCTTAGAGTTTCCTTATTATTTTAAACAAACTTAACACAAGTATTCTAAATTTGTTTAAGGTCTAATCTACATTACCTTGACGCATCATACGTATTGTACCATCATCTTCTACATCAAAAAGCCTCCACACGGTCTTTTATAAGTAGTCCGCGCAAACTGCTTAAAAAGTGAACCAGTTGTGCGCATGAACCCAAAACCTTTTATGAAAGTAATTGAGAGAAATTTATCTTATATATTTGAGAATTGAATCTGTAGTGGTTGACAAGTGAATAAGGCAAACCAATAATATTCATAAATAAAATAAATTTTTAGTCATATATTTGCTACCACTTTCTTACTTTAACTAGATTTTGTATTAAGTGACTCGTTTGGAAAGTGGATATCCTTCACAGTGGTCTGATCGGACTACCTATAAAAAACCGTGTGGAGGCTTTACTCGCATGAAAACTCTGAAAACGTTCGACGCTATTAACGCTTAAGAATCGAAATTACTAACATTTTCATAGAACAGCTTTCCCTTTTCTAAGTTTTTGTTTTGTTCGATTTTGTTTAATAACTTGAATGAAAGACTTCGCTTGAAACTTATATTTTTTAAAAGAGAGTTAACTTAAGAATAAATCTTACAATTGCTAGTTATTCAGCTTTCTTCCACACGCAAGTTTTGGGCGTGAAGAAATCCATTGAAAAATAGAGTCCAAACTTTATTTCTCGCTTGCAGCAAAAACCTTTTTTTAGTTCTTCGTATGTTTAACTCTTTTAGCACTGAGTTCCCCAAACTTCAAGCAAAAAGTAAATGTGATGAAAAACGCAGTTTTTTTTTTAAAATTGCAAAATCATTTTTTTTTTAATTGATTCTTCAAGTAAACGATTTAGTTTTATATAAGCACTAACTATAGGCTTGAAAGTAAGACGGAAAAAAGGAAGAAAAAAAAACTGGAGAAGGAATAAATAGAAAGAGAGTATAACTATTCAATAATAGCTGGTTTTTGCAAGGAGTAAAATAAGTTCTTGTTATTCTTTACAGAGATGCCAACAGATTCGGCTTCTGTGCAAGTTAACGCACTTCATTCCAGCTCTCTCGTGGTGAGGGTTTTAAAATATTGGCAAGATTGCCAGAAATTCTGGGAGTTTTAGTTTTTATGTCTACCACTTTATTAAGTATTTTGCTAATAGCGTAGTAGTTGGTAGCCCTGGATAGCTTAACCGGTTAACGCCCAGCGTCATATATTTAGGACAGTTCCTTTTTTCAAAAACATTCATTGTGGTGGGAAACTTTTTTCAGCATTTTCTTTTATCTGGGTGAATTAAAAGATTCTCAGATACCACAATGATTTAGTTATTTCTGAGTGGATCAAGAATTACAAAGAGCTAGTACTTTTTGATCTATCAAAGACTTTTTGAATGCCCTAACATTAGAAAAAACAATTAATTTTGAAAATATATTATATCACTTTTTCCATAAAACCACTTTTTGTATCATTTCAATATATAAATTCGGGACAAAGCAGGTTAACTGTAGCCATAACAATTTTGAAAGACTACTCGACGCTCTGTTGAACATGAATTTACCCCCAATAAACATTCACCCTGAGAAAATTTTGAATTAGTAGTTGACACCACTAAAGCAGGATATTCAGTGGTTCCACAAAATTATTATAGGGGAGAGTGGGGTCAATTGTAACAGGGTACGATTGTAAGAGAAAAAATTTCGAGTGTCGGGTTCTAGATTTGGTTCCTAGGTGGTGCACAAGGTGTATTTAATAAATCTACATGTACACCCCTGATGGCAATCATTTTTATGTACTTTTGAAAGAGTTACATCACAAAAGATATTTTCACGCCACGCAAGTACTTTTTTTGGTATTAGAATATTATATTGTAACAAAGTAATTTTGTTTAAACAAATAAAAATTAGTAACCGAATATGTAAGTGGACACTTTAATTAACATTTCAAAAAAAAAAAGATTAGTTTTGCTAATTAACTAGCATTGTTTTTAACAAATGAAGCTGAAATGGCGTCTTGGGGACAATTGTAACAATAAGTAAAGGGACGATTGTAACAGCTGAAAATAAATAATCTTATGTTTACAAACCATTACTTAACTCTTTAAGAACCACCAATAGTTTCCTATATCATTTATATTATGTTGCATGTGCATTATTTTATTTGTCACCTTTCACAGCATAAATTAAAATTTTTAACCCCTTAAAGTTAAAAGTTTAACCCTTTAGGTCTCTGCTCATTATTATTTTTACTCCTAAAATATCACTACTATTTTGATCAATAAAAAAATATATCACAACTATGATAATATGTATAATTAACTATGTTTTAGTTGAATTTATGAACTGTTACAATTGACCCCGTAAGTGGGGACAATTGTAACAAGTGCACGACTGTCAAAAATTGTTAATAACTAATATAATAACATTTAAAATCAGGTATTTATTTTTTTTTCTAGTAGAGGATAGTCTACTTTACTCGTCTGTCAATTAATACTAATAATATATAGGATTTTTTGTTAGTTAAAAATAGTTAAGTAAAAAATGTTACAATTGACCCCACTCTCCCCTACTCCTCAGATCGAACCCAAAAAGGATACCTCACCAAATACAGGTTATCCACAACCTGGAAAAAGGAAAAATTCCATGATTTTGTTTTATAAAATCAGTTTTGAAGTTTTAAGCCCACCGCATTAAAAAAAAATGAAAATATTTTTAACTCATATATGAATATTTTTAGCACATAATTTTTGAAAATTATGCTCCAAAGTATGCACATTTTTCAAAATTGATCTACCAATTTTAATTAAATTGCTTCGTCCTTAGTCAAAATTTAATAGATTTGAAGATGTTATAGTGGTGTAAATTTTTTTTCATTAAATTCAATTCGTCTTTTTAAAAAGTTATCTTGAAACAGTCCTGATAACTACAATAATTCAAGAACTCGAACACGTATAGAGTTACATTATGGGCGGGGTAAAACTTTATCACATTTGAGTAGTTACTGAATTAGGTGAATTTCCACAGCTTTAATGCTAAAACAATAAGAATTTTTGGGCACCATTGGGCGCCCTGCTAAATTTATAACAGGGCTGTTAACTAATACGCTTTTCGAAAAAATAATTTATAGAGTCGAATGAAATTAAAAGCTAAAGCTTTCAGAATTTTTAATTTTGCCAACATTTTAAAAGTCTCGTCACGAAGGAGCTGGAACAAAATGGCGCTTCACAAGAACTTTTTAATCATTTGCACGCATTTTTGTGGAAAATAACATTGAATCACTTTTATAAGACAAAGAATAATACATTAAAACATAAATTTAGCTACCATTAGAAGAAATTTTCCCCAAAAAGTTGGCATTAGAAAGTTCGCAATTCGGCTTATAACCAGAGCTAGGATGTTGATAATTATTGCACTTTTTTCCTTTTTTGAGTTTTTCTCCTGCAGGAAATTGTTCGCAATTTTTTTTAAAAATTTTTAATGATTTCTTTTATGAATTTTGTAAGATAATTTTAACTTAAAGATGAATTTGCTTGTTGATTAATTTTTTTTTTTTGCTGTAAATTCTGCATTATTGATGTTGATTGCAGCTTTGAAGGATGTAAGAAATTGCTTTTGAGCAATAGAAGTTTTTTTTTAAAGAATATGAAGAAAAAAAACCTAGCAGCAAAATAACTTGGACCCTCATATTCACGAATCTAGGCTAAATAAATGTTCAAAGGACCGTTATTTTTCTAGCATCGGGCCTACATAGAATTCTTCGATTCACCTGATATATAGGACCCATATTGTTCCTAGGGAACACAAGGAAACTAATAAGTCTTTCTTTCGTTGTAGTGGAACTGGGCGTCTGAGGCCTTACGGCCCTTTTCCCCTTCATCCTGAAATTAGACTAAGAAACATACATGACAAAAATAAAGTTTGGGGAGCAAAATGGAGTTCTTGAGAGGAAAAAAAAATGACACTTAGCCATTATTTGGTATTAACAAAATTTCAAGTTATAAAAAAGTACATGGAAAAAGGAAGAAATAAAGTACAATGGGAAAATAAACACTAATGAATATTTACAGTACTTACAGTTTGGAAATACATACAAAAGGGGGACGAGTTAAAGGAATGTGAGGATGTGTGTACATGTGTAAGTAAGTGCGGCTCTGTTAAAGTTGAGACCAGGTCTTTACTTAAAGGAAAGAAAGAGAATTTACTCTTGTAGTCAATCTATAACTTTTAATGTAATTCTGTATAATTTATTCAAAAAGCTTAAAAAAGAGTTACATTTATTTTTTGAACTAATTATTGTTCTACTTAATAAATTATATAATTTAACTTTTATTTTCAGATTACCAGAAATGCAGAAGAAACGATATTGTCCGTTGATGCTGACGTACAAAAACGTCTTACTGCCGGTCCTGATTACATATTTGGCAATACAACCACAAATAGCGCCGTATTTATTGGAGGCCTTCCATCTTGGTATGGCTCTAAATTGTCGTTGCTGGCTCTACCCTCTGCTTTTTTTGAGCCAAGGTAAGTTTTTCATTTATTAAATATAAATTAACTTTAAAAATGTGTGTGTTATATATAAGATAATATACTATTTAAGTAATAAAATGAAAAGACGTTGATCATTATAAACTATAATAATGTAATCATTACCGTTGAATATATTTTAGCTATAAAATATTTACAAATGACGTTTTTAAAAGTTTTTTCTTTCTTTTTGGCGTTCTGAAAAATATCCATCTTTTTTGAATAATAACAAGAAATAAAAGCTTTTCTCTTCTTTCAATTCCGTCTTATAGATCAGACTTTTTCTTTCGTTTCTTAAAAACAACCTTTTTTCTGAACAATTGAAAGACAAAAGTTTTCTCTTTTTGTAGTCCATCAAAGTCTGGATATTAGATGTGAATTTTTTTTTTTGCTTCAAAAATAAAGTAAACTAATGGAACTGAAAGAAGAGATAAAAGAGTTTTCTCTTCTTGTGCAATTCTTCAAATTTTGGAATTTTGATCACTCTTTTTTGTTGTTGTTTTTTTTTTTTTAAAAAAAAAAAAAAACTTTTTTTGCACGACAGTAAAATAATTTTTTTCTTCTTTTTTGTATTTTTTCAAAATCTGAATTTAAACAACAGATCTTTCTAGATTTGACTATAAAGAAATACCACTTTGTATTCTGAATACAAGTAAGAGATAAAAGGTTTTCACTTTTTACAATTGTGAAATTTAAATCTGATTTTTTTTTTGTTTCTAAAAAAATTAAAAAAAAAATTCTGATTTGTAGTAAGAAATAAAAGGTTTTCTCTCTTTGCTACTCTTACATCTCTTGATTCTCATTTCTTTGAATTTTAAATTTTTCATTTTTTTTCCCGTAAAAAAAAACTGTTTTATTTTAGGAAACTAAACTTTCGGGACACTAAACTTTTGGAAAACTTAACCTTAAAAAAACTAAAAATTAACTTTTTTTAATTTTATTAGATTATAAAAGATTTTCTCTTCATGAAATTATGTAATTTAGATCAGAATCCACCTGGATTTGGATTTTTTTGCGTTCCTAAAATTAACTACCTTTATTTTCTGAACAAAAGAAATGAAAAAAGAAAAGTTCTTCCTTTCTAATAGCTCTTACGTTTGTAGATTTAAGGTCTGCTTTTTTCTCTTTTTCTTCCCTTATTTGCTTTTCCAAAGATAGGTATTTTTATTTTCAAAACAATAGCGTGAGATAAAAAGTTTTTACTATTCCTATCTCCTATGACAATTACCTGTGAGGATTCATCAGATTTTACGTTTTAGATCACATTTAATTAATTGATCTAAATGAAATATTTCTCAGTAATTCAAAAGATTCGACTTTTTATATCTGATTTTTTTCTTCATATGAAAGCTGAAATAGGGAAACTGCGAAATTAATAACTACTTTTCATGAATAAAATAAAATAAATAACGATTTATACAGTAATCAAATAAATATTTAAATTGCATTTGAATAACGCGATAACTGTTAAAGCTTTTAACCGCACGAACTCTCTTTTTTAATTAAGGAATGGTTAAAGTTAACTATTTTAAATCCGATTAACTCAAAAATGAAATTTTAGAATTCAAATAAAGTTTGAAAGACGTTTTAATTTTTCTCACTGAAAGGAATAAATATTCAAAACCGGAATTCTAACAGAGATTTGAATTCCATGGAATTATAACACGGTTTATGAAATTTATTTATTCTAAATGGAATGGGAATTATAAGAAAGAAATAAAAATGCTAAGACTTAACGAATTTAATGATTAAATAGTTTTAGATAATTTTTGTTATGACTTAAATATTGTTTATCTTTACGATTTCTTAAAAATCATTAGTCTTTAATGGGTTAAAAAATAAATAGGTCGTTAATGCATGGAAATGTAGTTATCTGTTTTCTTTTCTTCAGAATTTGTAATTTGTCAAAATTTAAAGTAAATATCGTACAATTAAAAAAAATTAATTCTATATTTTTTAAAACTGTGTCTGCTTTTATTAAAATTGAATTCACATTATTTTTTTTTTTGTAAAATTCCATTCAATTATCGAAGTTCAGCAAATGTTTAAGCTTTTGCGTTTGGCATTACTAAGTATTATTTTTTTTCTCGGTACTCTTGTACATATGAACAACAGAAAACTAATGTTTTTATGTTGTTTTTCCTGTTAATAAATTTTCCTGAAAATATCACTTACCTAGTTCACCCATTAAGCTCTTTATGTAAAATAATCATTGAAAGTTTCGAAGAAAAAAAATAGAAATTTTCGATTGTACATATGTGCCCACAAAATCCCATATTTTATTTCATATGTATTCCTTAATTGTACACAGATTAGGTTTCAATAAAAAAAAAATTCAATTTTGAATTAAACATGTGTTTTCCTATAAAATGACTTCTTGAGATACCCTGTATATTGTAGAGTTTAAGAAGTTCTGCGTAATGTTCTAATATTTTTCCCCAATTACTACACATTAAACACACGAAAATATATGCATCAATGTTTAATGTTAAGATAGTTTCATTAACGTGTTAACAAGTTAGAAAATTTTTTGGACGTAAACATTATTTTAAATTAGTAAAAGGCGAGACCAAATAAAGAACATGTTTCCTAATATAAATTGAGGATTGGTACAACAACCCTATACATAATGAAACAAAAAAAATTTTATGACAAAAACAACAACAGGAGGTCAACAGTGATAACATTTGTTGACAGAAGTTAGCGCAAAAATGGACACTTCCTTTTGAACTGCAATTCTCCTCTATGTCTTGCAGGTTCCAGGGAGCAGTTAAAGATGTCATTTTCACCAGCGATGACGGTGTCCTTAAGCAGCAAGATCTTCAAGAGTCACAAGGCATTCGATCCTCCTCTTCCTCCAACAATCTGATGAGCAGCCAAGATGGGGAAGAAACGGTGACGGTCCACGATCATTGTGAACTGAGCAATCCTTGCTTAAATGGTGGATCGTGCATTTCCACAGATGGGGGCCCCATTTGTGACTGCAGGACTACAGATTACGAAGGAGATCTCTGCGAACAGAGTAAGCTTCAAACTTCTTGATTTTTTTTACTTCTTCTTTATAGCTTCAGATGTGGCAATTGGATAAATGGAGTGACATTATCAGCTGTGTTTGGCTGAGACTAGTTTTTTCTTCCTCTCTACGATTATGTGAAAGTGGAAAGTGTGCTTGACGTTTGGTTCTTAGATTACTTTACTTGCTTCTATACCGATTTATATTGAAGTTCTTTTTTAACTGAATGATTTAAAATTGTGGAGTCACAATTCGATGTTTTAGATAGAAGACTCGTTAACTTGCATTTTCCCCCTCGCGATTCTCTAATAATAAAAGGAAGTGTGCTTAACCTTTATTTCTTATATTGTTTACTCTAATATAGATGTATAATTGAATTTATTTTAAATTTTGGATTGACAATACAATGTAACGGGACATATAATTTAAATAGATCAGCTATTAATTTACATAGAACGGTGCTCTGAAAAAATGTAAAGTGTGCTTGATGTGAACTGGCGTGAGCTTACTTTTATAACGGTTTATTTCGAAGTTCTATTAAAAGAACTTGGCTTTAGTTCCAAGTTCTTGTAAAAAGAACTTCGAAACAAACCGTTATCAAAGTAAAGTAACCAAACGTTAAGCAAACCTTCCATTTTTAGAACGTCGTTCTATGTAAGTTAATTTACAATTTTACTCACCAAATCTACTAAAAATAGAAAATGCGTTTTATGTTTAATTCTTAGAATACCTATTTTGATTCAGGCTTCTCGAAACGTTCTTTTGAATAGAGCAATTTCAAATCTCGGAACTACAATTTAAGATATTGTTACATACGATTTAACTAGAACAATTATTAATTTTCCGTCTACTTCTCTGATACTGAAAAGTGATTCAACCCTTGATTCTAAGATTACTTTAATTACTTCAATACAAATTTATATCGAAGTTCTTTGAAGCCACTATTTCGCGTAACATATGATTTAGATAATTAAGTCAATTTTTTTTAATTAGATTAAATTTTTCAAAAATTCTGGTGCTCTCTAGCAATAATTGCATTTTACTGCCCTGAAAAAATTAAACAGTACAAAACACTTGTGTTTAAAGCAAACAAAATGTTTGAACGTTCGCATTCATTTTATTTTAAAAATATTATTAACAGACAGTTTAAAAAATTAAATATTTATTGCAAATCAATAACATTTCTTAACTGTCAAAATACCTCGATTTTCTTATTTTTATAACTTATAAGACAGTTGAAAGACAGTTGAAAAATTAGCAATATAAGACAGTTGAAAAATTAGCAATCGTGTTTAGTAAAGCATGGTAGGCATTTTTTCTGAGCAATTTTTGGAAAAAAAAGAGTGTTCGGTGGTTTGGATGAAAATATCTTTACCTTTCTTTACTTCGTTTACATCTAACCGATACTGACAGTTTCCCGGTTTAGATATAGTGACACATTTAGCTTTCTATCTCTTTTTTAGGTCGAAGGTGTATTCATGATCTAATGGTTATTATGTTTGATTAGGTTTAACTATTTCAACTTGAATTAATTCTATTATATTTAAAAGAAGCACTGGAAATTTTAAAACAATGCAGCGGAAGGCAAGAGCTCCACTGGTGCAATCGGTTATGGCATCGCTCACACCACAGGTAGAGAGCTGGGGATTGCAAGTTCGATCCTCGTAGAATAGTAAACAGGAGGGAATACACAGCAAGTTTCACGTTAAATCTGAATATCCTCTGATTGTTTGGAATATGGAAGTATGGAGAAAATAGCACAAACTCAAGAGCTGTTTTCGTCGTCTGACCGGGTTTAAAATTGCATGGAGTTAAAAGATAGAGACCTGAAAGATTGGGGATAGGTGCTTATAGCCATGGTTGGTGTTGTATGCGTACTGCCGGAGGCAGTATAGAAAGATTAGGGGGACGAAGACCCACAAAAGAGCTAAATGACAAAGTATCCAACTATGAACTATATATATCTATGTAATCTCAATAAATTCTTAAAATCATAAATTTTAAGTTCTGATGCCATCTCCAATTGAGTAATTTTGCAAAAAAATTTCAATCCGAATAAATAGCTAAATATATTCATCCATAAAGAAATACACTTGGCTCATTGCTCATGGTTAGATCGAACGAAAAAAACACTGCTTCTGGAATTAATAAATAAAATATCGTTTCCGAAAAAAACTTTTTGAGTTTTTCGGTTTTCGAATAAGAATGTTGCTCTTTATTTTCCACTCTCTCTTTTTAACTTATGTTCTGAATTGCATTTATTATTGATTTATGTACTTCCGCCTACACGAAACATAAAACTCTTTTATTATTTACGTTCGAAAAGGATTGGTTTTCTTCTTACAGAATAAAAATACAAAGTCATGTCCCCAACTCCCATTTTACAAATTAAATCCGACATACTCATCTGTTAGTAAATGGAAAATGCCCAGAATCACACAACTAGTCCACAGGGACATCAATCAAATCTCTTATAATTCAAGATATGTATTATTTCTATATATAGAAACGAAAAAGAAATAAGTTCTACGCAGCATTGATCGTTGGTATTTCATTTATCTTCAAGCTCAACTGCCTCTTTCTGATCTTTCCTTAAGCAATGTCCCCAAACTGGTAAAAAATTATTTTCAACATGTTTGGTATTCCTTGTTTCTTCGCCAGCATCGATTCGTTTCAATTTCTACCATTTCCCGAAGAGAATTTCTGTGTCACACAGCTTGGAGCGTTTGTCCCTGGGCGCAAGGAATTAGATATCGTTTGGTGAAAGAAAAGAAACTAAAAGAACTTTTTTTTTGTTGTTTGCTGTTGGTGAGTAATCGAAGTGTTAAAGGCTTAAGTTCGTCGTCTGGTTTAGGAGTTTTATCTTCCTTTAGCACACGTCATGTTCTGTATGGAAAGTTTTCGCCTAACTTCTAAAATTGTTTCAATGTAAACAGTTTTTTTTTCTGACGGTACAACAAAAACAATATCAAACAGCCATATAATAATAGTATTATTAATGGTAATTTTTCGCTTCTTTTTTATTTTGAAGTATTGCTTATCAAATAGATATTTTTTTCACTTGTAGTAATTAGTTTTTATTTTTATTTTTAATTGTGTAATGTAATCGTGAAACTTTATTACGAACAATTTTCAAACCTTCGAATTTATGTAGTTAGAATGCCTGCAAAATAAAACTGTCAAAAACAATTAATAAATGTTTAAGTCTAATAAGTTATTAAAGAAACGTATCGCCGTATTGTTTATAAAACTACAAAATAGATATTTTTTACTTGTGGTAATTAGTTTACTTCTTAAAAAATAGTAAATTTTATAATACGATTTGACTATGAAGAATTTTTTTACCTTCAAGTTTGCGTTCTAATTTATGTAAAGTGTGTATGCATGCTAAAAAAATCGGAAAAGAATTAATATATTTCTAAGTCTAATAATTATTAATAATCGTATTGACTTATTATTTGCAGAAAATATATTTTTTATTTTGTGGAATTTAGTTTTTTTAATAAAAAAATTAGAAGAAAGTAAACGTGGAATTTTATTTTGCAGAATTTTCAACTTCTTAATTTCTATTCTAATTTATGCAGCTAGTATGCATACCAAATTAAACAGCAGGAAGGAATAAATTAGGTCTAATAATTATTTAAAAAAAATCACATTTTGCATTACTTTAATTTATTTCAAACAGCCTTTCATTGACATTAATACATTTTATTGATATTTATTTCTTGCTCTTGTTTTATAATTAAATCATAACGTATCTACTGCTGACAGAATCAGAGTTTATTTCGATTTTGATGAAATCGGGGTTTTGTCTTTTCTGATTGAATCATAATTTCATTTGATTTTGATGAAAATTGTTTTTTTTCTCCAGATCAAACTATACTTTAAGTATAGCCTTTAGATTCTGGCAGTGATTCCGACCGTTTGTTTTATTGTGATTGAATCTTAATTATGTCAAAACATAATTTGGCTCTTTCTGACTGAATTTTAATTTGTTTCCATGTGACTAAATTATAGCTTATTTAACCTTTATAGCTTGTCTATTTCTATTCCAACCTTTAAATTCTGGCCGTGATTCCGACTGTTTGTCTTAGTTTAACCGAATCTTAATTCGTGCATAAACCTAATTTGGCTACTTCTGGCTGAATTATAATTTGCTCCCTTCTAAATGATATATTGCTTGTCATATTCTGACTGAAATTTAGTTTTTTTTTTTCAGTCTGTATTATAGTGCGACTTTTTTTTTTAATCATAAGTTTGATTCTGACAGAATAAAATGTTTTTTCCGGCTGATGCTTCGTCTAGTTTTTTTTCTGGCTTAAGCTTAGTCTAATTAATTTTTCTGGTTGAAGCTTTGTCTTAGTCTAATTTTAATACCAGTCTGATTAGATACATATGAATATTTCGTTATCTTGTGGTAGCAAAAGTTTGGACCAAAATTAGCTTGAACGCGATAGTGCAAAACTATATCTAACTGGGCCTTCTAGTGTGATTTAATGACATGTTTTATTAACTGACATTAAAATAAATTTCTGTAAATTCCTATCAGTTTATTTAATTGTTCAAAAGGTTAACTAAACATTGAAAATTGCTTGATTAACTTTAAAGTTTTAAAAATTAATATTAAATTATTCATATTCTAAAATTCCAATCATGCATTAGTCTCAAGCGGAAACTAAAAATTCCATATATTACCATATATTTTATTCCTCTTTGAAGAATTGAAAAATGTCTTTGTTTAAAACACACAACGTATCATTTAAAATTTTAATTTGTTTCGGAACGATTGCTTCTAATTTGCATATCACCTTTCTCATATCTCGTGAAATTCCAAGTTTTCATCGCAGAAAGTGCTTTAAAAAGGGTAATTTGAATTATTTGCAAATGTCTTTGACAACTTAACACTGCACATTAGAATTTGAAACAGTACTTATAAATTAAATTAATGAAAGCTGGACGAAAAGGCTTCAAAACAAACGAAGTGTAATCAAATTTCCTTTCCAAGTCGAAGTTGCTGGAAAAGTAGACGACTACTGCAATGTTGCCACACAAGCAAACTGAATAACGAACGAGAAAAGATCACTTGAGAATATACTACTCTGTCAATCGATTCCGAGTAGAATTTTGCTCGAGAGGCACGAAACTTCGTCTCGTGACGTTCTCAATTATGTTTCCATGCAGGCGTACGGATGTGTTCGTGTATTTTAAGAAGAGACATTTATTTAAGATGTGTTTCTAGTTTGTTATTCCGTGTGTGTTGTTTCGCGGTTCTTGGATGTAACTGTCGTGTTGTTTCAAGGACTGTGATGGAATAGTTGACATTTATAAGAATAAAGTGCTGAAAAGAGAATGGATGCACAGAAGTGCTTTGAAATTTCGTGCGACAATTTTAAGAAGTGGTAGCAGCATACAAAATATTTAAGAAGTAATTTGGTGGTTTAGAATTTTAATAAAATAAAATCGCATTTTAAAAACTTTATGATTTAGAGCAATTGTTTATAAGATTCTGACGATGTTTAAAAATTATAATAATAACATTTCAATTTAACGATGAAATAAAGAGAAATTTACGCGTTTTGTTTATTACTTTAATGTTCAGAAATCAATCTCGAGACTTTTTTTAATGTATAAACCAATTTCCTTTTCAAAAAATATGTATTGATGTGTTTTGGTTTTTACACAAATAGGACTGAGAGGATGAAAGTTTTAACACTAGATGGCCCAAGGAAGTAATTTTGACTGCTTTTTAATTTCAATTAGATAAACAAAGATGACACAATTTCTTAAAATTTTGTGACTTTTTGTACAACATATATTTTTTTATTGTTAATATTTACTAACAACTTGTTATATAACTGAAAATAATATCAAAAATATTAAAAATTAATTTTAAGCAAATTTCTTTATACATTAGTTATTCTTTCACAATGCAGTCATTTTGTCTGCTTTTTGGGCAAAAAATAAATTTGAGAAAAATATGGTTCAACTATACTTTGACAATACGAAACAACGATTATGGCTTGCATTTACTATTGATCCGCGAGCTACCCAATTGGCGTAATAACTAAATTCCTAGTTTTCCTTTAAAGTTTTACAGTACTATCTTTCGTTCTCTTGGCGTTTTAATTAACAACTGAAATATATGCTTTCTGACCTTACTCAAAGACTGTTCGTAGGCAAATATACCTAGAAACTTTTTCCACTCTGAAGATATTTAAATACTGTCACCGTAGTACCCATATCCATTGAGATATGTAGTATTTAAAAACTTCTGTAAGGTTTATACAATTAATGCTAAAACTGACTATTTTCGATGTACTTTTCTCAGCATGTAAACAAGATATTGCTTCATCTTTTTTTTCACAGAATATTTACATATACATGTTTACACAATGACAACTGTTAATACATATCTTTGTCAGAAATGTTTTTTAAAAATTTTGAACTGAGAACTTTTAATGTTTGAAAAAGCTTCATCGGTTTTGAGCAAACATCTTTCATAACTCAAACTGTATTCCTGTCAACTCTAGAGCATTACCACAGTATAGAACTCACATAATCTAAAATTTCTACCCAAAAAATTCCAAAGCGATATGATAAGTAGTTTCTTAGAAAATGTACATTGAAAAAGGTCAGTTTTAGCAATATTGATATATTCCCTACCGACTCACTTTAAGAAAATAAACGAATTTTTATAGTTTTTTCCTTCTCCTTTGCTAAAAAACAACCTTCTTTTTTAGAAATTATAGTTTTGATTGGTTAGTAGAATCAACTGAAGGTTATTTATTTTTTAGTTTTTCAGTTTGTGCGAGAAAAAAATTAGAATAAAAATAACAAACATTTGAAAATTCGAAAAAAAATAAAATTGTGATTTTCATGTTATTTTTCCTCTAAAAATGCGAAATAAAACAAAAAGAGATCAGGTTATTAAGGTGAGAAAAAGTTACATTTCTGAAACATATTTTCAGTTTATCATAGTAGGATTTTACATAGATTATATTATGTTATTTACGTACTGATTTTCTAAATCTATAAAACTAAATTTATGAATATTGAAATTCGTATAGAAATATCAAAATTAATATAATCAAATGAAGAAAGAATTCCATATTGTTTGCGTTCAAAAGTGACTTATTAGATAATAAAGAGAATAAGAACTCTAAAACTAAATTCATGAATATTTAACTTCGTATAGAAATATCAAAATTAATGTAATCAAATCAGGAAAAAAATTGGCATTGTTTGCTCCCAAAAGTGACTTACTAGAAAATAAAGAGTTTAGCTGCAAAATGAAAAAATCAAATGCGCACAAAAGAAAATTTAAATTACTTTACATAACCTTGAAAAACTTCATTTCATTGTATTCTTAAATTTCTTTGAGAAAAAATATTTAATCAGAGCTTTCTGCCAAGAGGCCCAATAGGAGAATGCAATTAAGATGCTCAAAAATACTGGAAAACGGGAGCATAATTTTTGACTTTGGGAATTGAGAAAATCAGAAAAATTCTCAATTAATCTCATTCAGTTATATAATAAACTTCTCTCTCAAAAAATTTAATTAAATTCATAGACTCAACTAAATGAACCAGAGAGAATACATCAAAATGTAAATTACATTTTTATTTTGTGATAGAAAATAGTTTTGAAAAATAAACCATACCTCGAGAGCCCTTTGAAATGGAACAATGGAGTTGTAAAATAAACAAGTGCAATTTAAATGAAATTTTATGAAGCTAAAAATTCTATCTTCTCTGAAATTAAAATTGAATTTTCTTTTTTTATCGTTTGGTTTTTCTTTAAAACGTTTAACTTTAACTTGTAAACATGAATTTACTTTTCAAAGTACATGATAGAGTGTGAGATTAATATTTTACGAAAAGGAGCTTTTTTCGAATATTTTAGTCAGTTTGAGAAGTCAAGCTTCCTCTTTTTTCTAAAAGAACATTAGATTGGATTAAAATGGAAATTAAATTTACGGTGATAAGTTTCTTTCTTAAATTAAAATTATTGTTTACTTGAATTTAAATTCATATCCACGGAATTTAAATTCATATCCATATATTTCAAGGAAGTTTAGAAAAGTGTTACATTTGACTTTATATTTGTAGTTTTTATTCTTCTAAATAAAATTCCAAATATAAATTTTAATTTTACAAAACGAGCTATTTATTTTAAAAATCAGAATTAATATTAGCTTTTTTAAATTTAGTAAATGTAACATGATATATTTTATTTATTATGAACTATATGTGACATCTTATTGTTTGTTTTTCTTAAATATGAATCTATATGTGATATCTTATAGTTTGCTTTTCTTCAAAATGTTTAATCTGTAATTATAAAAGAAAAAGTTTTGGGACCGTTTATGCGTAATTTTATGACACCAGAAATGCAGAGTCCCGTATCTTTGAGAGTCCACGTAATTATTTTCCTCAGTTAGATGACGTGGACTGTGCCTGAGTTGAAAACCCTCTTTCCAGGCTTCCACGCCCCAACCAATGAGAGAACTTTAAGCCATGACATTTAACGTACACCTTGCTGAATATGCACGCTCCAGTTGATTAGTCATGTGCCAGGATCGAACTTATTTTGACTAACGTGTGATACCATTTCTTTCTTGTGAGCGAACATTAGTGGGTTAAAAAGGCACTCTCAGGACAATTTTTAAATGTGGCGTATCATAAATTTTTTCTCAAACCCTTTAATCGAACTTTATCAATAAGTTTAAGAAAAGCAAATATTTTTAATCCATTAATTCTCGGTCAGAAAAAGTGGTTTATGTAAACTGTATGAAAAAAATGATAGTGCATAATTGTTACACCAAATAAATAGTTATTTCTGTTATGTGATGATTTAGATTTAAAACAACAGTAAGTATGGGTTTCAGATCCATTTATAAATATTTATATTATTATAGTATGCTACTATTTTGTACCCGCAAAATAAATCCTAATGATGAAACACTTATACAACCACTTTCTCCTTTTTAAAAGGGCACTAGGTACAAATTGATTAAATCTTTAATTGAAACAGAAAACTATTACTTGAATTAATTAAGCTAATAGCTTCATTTGCAAATGACAATCTTGACTTTGTGGACTCAATTGATATTAAGTTAAACTTAAACATATTCTCATCAAAATGAGGTTTTAAATAACGATAAAATTCAAGCACAGGAAAGCTTTTGAACGCAATGAATTCCATTACAATATATTCAATATATCTAAGTGAATAAGATATCAAACGCATTGTACTATCATTAATAATAGAATGGAAGGAAATTATATATGCTCTTTCACAAAGATAACATTAATGTTAAATGAAACGATCTAAGTAAGAAAGGTTTTGTTAAACAACTAACAAATCCCTTAATTGTAATTGAAATCATGTGGAGTGACAAAGTTTCCTATTCTATAATTTAAATGATATTACTAATAAACAGTACTTCATTAATTGTATAGTTTGTGGTGAACATTAGAAACATAAGTTTGTCCATTTTATTATAGAAGACTAATTTTGGTCAAACGATATCAATAAAGCTTTTGTGTAAAGAATAAAATACTTTTCTGTTAATCAGGCTCTAAATAGATAGCATAGTTATTTAAGTTAAAGATTTATTGGAGATGTAAAACTTTATTTAACGCGTTGAATGTCATGGGGGTCACCGGTGACCCGCGAAGCCAAAATTATTAGAAACACATAATTCGAGTAAATTTGTAATTTTTTTTATATTATTATCGTTACTAAAATGGTTTGATGAAATTAATGCAATATAGAACACACAAAAATAGTTCTATTTATATACACAGAGATGCCAACTTGCTCCGGACAACGAATAAATATTTTCGAGTGGTAGTTTATTAATTGTGATTCTTGGTTCATTAAATTCAAATTAGTAGATTTTTATCCGCTACAATTTCTAAACAATTCGTAGGCTTATATAATTCACCACTTTTTCAGATATGTAAACTAAACCTTTTAAAAAAGTATCAAAATCTGTCTAATATTTGCAAATTTAGTTTCTAGTTATTTACCGTGTGGCCAGACGGGCAAGCCATGCAAAATTAGCGTGGCGTTCAACGTGTAATGGATGTAAATGTAATGGAGATCAATAATTTGAAAACTGAAGTAACATTTATGTGTCTTTTTATGCTAAAACAGGTATGTGATATCATTTAAAATAATGAAGTAACATTTATGTGCCTTTTTACGCTAAAACAGGTATGTGATATCCTCTATTATATATAATTCTCTTACGTGGCTCCCAAATTTTGGCTGTATTTCTTTTCTGCCGGTGACAACGTTTGCTTTGTTTTGTTTACGTTTTGAAAACAAAGCATTCTGCCTTTTAATGATGTGTTTCTGATCTAATATATATAATTCTCTTACGTGGCTCCCAAATTTTGCCTGAAGTACTTTGTACAACTGAATAAAATTCTTTTCACAACACTTAAATATTTACTTTATTTTCTTCATATATCAGTCGGCAAAGAATTCTGTTAGGTTAAAAAACATTTCGCTAAAAAA
>NC_092212.1:29789765-29945323 GCF_043381705.1 Parasteatoda tepidariorum | reverse complement strand
GTCTACTTTCGATGTGAACTGTTTGCAATTTCAAATTAATATTGAAATGTACAGGTTTAGAATTTTCTACAGAGGTTTGTGGGAGTTTTTAGCCTCCTAGAGAGAAAAAACTCTTCACTCCCTCAATGTGCGCTTGCTAGTAGAAAACTATGGGAGACAAATTAACCCCACCTTCCATATTCCTCTCGCTTCCCGCCTGCCTCCTCAGTGTGCGGCCGGCCTTAGCGAGCAGCGGGCGAAGCCTCCTAGTTTAAAATAATGTTTTAAGTTTTATATAATCCTTTTCTCAATAAATATATTCATTAAAATCTTTTTCTCAATAACCACTCTTGAACGGAAATCATTATTTCTATAAATATATACTCTTTATTTAAGTGCCAAAAATATTTATATAAGTATTCAAAATCATTGTAAACTAAGGATAAAAAAGTTAAATTTAATGTTTCCGTCTTAAAAATACTCGTCATGGGTCTATTTTATAAATATTTTTATCTCCTTTCTTCAAAAGAATAAACACTTCAGTTTTACTTAAATCATCCTGTATGGTGTTATTCTTGAACAACTGATCTGACGAATTGTTATCCTTTCTCCTATATCTTCATCTGCTTCTTTAGAAAGATAAATTGATTTGGCGTTTTCTTTTGAGAATTGACTTTTTTTCATTGATATAATAGCATGACATGCTTCGTAATGGATTTAAAGTTTTAGTGTTTATAATGATCCTGTGGATGCCTATCTGGATCGGACGACGAGGACACTTACATTTCCTCGCTGCACGCCACTGATAACCTCCTGATAATTGGAAAATAAATCTTGCGACTCTATCAGATTAGCCATCAAGCTGTAAAATATTATCTTTCAATTTTTTATGAATTAGGAATCCTACTTATTGCCTTTATTGAGTTCTTATTCAACATATTCTTATTATAT
Source organism: Parasteatoda tepidariorum (assembly GCF_043381705.1). NCBI lineage: Eukaryota > Metazoa > Arthropoda > Arachnida > Araneae > Theridiidae > Parasteatoda > Parasteatoda tepidariorum. Next base: position 29,944,393 of record NC_092212.1, on the reverse strand, counting down.
GCATTGCCATTATTGGTTCTTATCTAACGTATTCTTATCCTGAGTATTGTCTTTGTTGGTTTCTGTCCAGCATATTTTTATCCTTTTATTTATTTATTATCTCTTTAGTTATCAATCGTATCTACCAATATGACTTACATTTCATATTATTCATATGCAAACATTTTTTGCATTCACTTTTAATTGTAGACAGAAACAAATATGCTTTAAAAAGTTTTAGCATTAAAGTTTGCCGTCAACAAGCGCTGCTGATTATCACAATATCTGTGGATTATTTTTCATTTGATATTATTTTCAGACCTGCCAACTTTTACGCATTTGGCGTAAAATTTTATTTCTATGTTTAAAATGGTAGTATGCTTTCTACATATTCCTTGTATTTATAAACTTAATTTATCTTTTTAACCACCACAATTTTTTTTTAAAAAAAATAACCATATATATTAATATGCAATAAAGTGATGGTTCACACATGCCCCTTCCAAAATACTGCGCATGTTTCTGCCTAGAATAGTTTTTCAAATTCACCTTTACTACCAGTGGGGAAAATAATCTTCTAACTGATTAAAAGTTGGCAGGTATGTATTTTGATATTCTGGAATGGTACATCTTGGTAATATTTAGTGTATTAACACGTTCACTCCAGGAAAAGTGAAAATACTGACAGAAGAACTATTTCAATAGTAGATAATATTCAGGAGAAGTTAATCTATTCTCAACAATTCACTGTAAGGAAATTCATACCCTCCAACTGCTACGGAACTTCCGTAGTTTCAGAAATCTTCTTTTCAGACGGTAGCAAAATTAATGTCTTAATATTTAAAAAAAATTAATTTTAGCGTAACTTGTCCACTATTACTTATAAAAGTGCAGGCCATATGGCTAGATTCTTAAGTTCTGAAAAAAGTTTTATGAGAGATCCATTTGCTTTAAAAATTTCTACTTTGGTTCGCTACCACTAGAAAGAATTATTTTCAAAATCCTCATAAGTTGGAGGGTATGGAAATTTATCACGGCGAAGAAGCAATTCAATATAAAAACTGCATCCGTTAAAAACAATTGGTAGTTATGGATTTTTATTATTCCCGGAAAAAACTAAAAAATGAAATTTATTGTTACCAGTTTTTACTACTTTACACTGCCAAGATGAGACAAACTAGCCTAGCGTGACGCACCGGTGGGTCAGCCCGGCGTGAACGTGTTAATTTAGAACTAAATTCAATCTGCATAATTTTTTTTCTCCATTATTTGCATACTTTAAATATAGATTTTTCTATTACTGTATACACAGAGCTGCCAACCCTTTACACTTTTGGTAAAATTTTCTGTTAATGGTAGCTAAGTTTATGTTTTAATGTATAATTCTTCATTGGTTTAAATTTATTTTCCTCAACATAACACATAAATGATTTAGCAACTCATATGCAGCGCAACTTTGTTCCAGCTCTCTCGTTGTGTGTTGGCAAAATTGTTGTCAAATGTTGGCAAAATTAAAAATTCTGAAAGCCTCGACTTTAAATTTTCCGACCACTTTATAATATATTTTGATAAACACGTAGGAGTTGCCAAAGTTGGCATCTATACAGTGCATCTGAACTCTGTTGTCAAAAAATTGGCGATGGTCTGCGGAAGGTTAGCCATCCCTGAGCTAGATTTTTCACTTTAACACTAGGTTTACGGAACGCGTCATTTTGACGCATTTCGAGTTTTGTAAGGAAAATTACAAAACCCGCTTGAATTTTTATTTTATCTCTTGTAATGACTTTTATCCATTGATCGAGGTTAATATATATTGAAGTCTATTTTCTTCAAAAGCGTTGAAATATTGAAATTCTTTTTGCGGTATATCTATCTCTACGGATATACGTCAATTTGACACGATCGTAATTTAGACAAAATTTTGAGTAAACATGTAAACATCACATCAATAATAAATAGGAATGTACCGACAATACTTAGATCCGTTATTCGATATCGTTATCTCAAATGAAGCAAGCGATAAACAACTGTTGCTGATAAGCAATAATAGAAAGAACAAACCCAGAATGTCAATTGATGACAGATTTTGAAGGTTTCAGTTGCGTAGTTCGAGTATTGAAAATGAAATACTAGGATGTTTCATAAATATATATCTCATTTTTTTCTTCCTTATAGTATATAATTACATTGCTTTCTAAGTGCAGAGATGTCAACTGCTCCGGACACGCCAAAATAATCAAAAAAATGGTAAATAACTACTAAGTTTTGCAAATAAAAAGTGGCGTAATATATAAGCCTACAAATTATTTAGAAATAGCGGTGAATAAAAATCTACTAAATTGAATTTATTAAATATTTATTAGTATATATATGTATTCGTTCATGCGTCAAATTGTCGCGTGTTCGTAGAGATAAGTATATAAGAAACATCCGTAAACCTAGTGTTAATGAACGCTATGCTTACTACTAAATTAAACGCAACTCAAGAAGAACAAAATCGATAGCATATTTTCTAAACAAGCCATTCCTTTACTCTGCCTGTGTTAATTATGGGTATCATTTCATAATCTATTCTGCCAATAACATTCCGGTATAATCCCGTCTCCTCATAATATTGGGGCAGTAATCAATATGGGATGCCGTCTGTTACATTTCATTCCAAAGCTGGTGTATCAGTTACGCGTGATAGCTTCCCATATAATCTGTATCTGTTGGATCATGTATGTCAGGGTGCATGGGGGATTAATTAATATTCTCATTGTAGCATCATTGTTTGCAGGAGAACTAGATTATCAACTCTGTAACTGCAACTGGGAGTTTAAATCGTTCGTGGCCTTAATTTACTGAAACTGTAAACGTTCATGACTAAATAATCTGAAAGGAAACTGGTGGATGTTAGTTTCTAGTTGATTTCTTCTACTCTGTTTTAATGCTACTTTCTTGTTCATCATAAATAATGAGTTCAATCTCTTTGAGGAAAAAGAAAGATATAATGACCCCCCCCCAAAAAAAAACTATTAATATTGTAAACTTTTTTCAATATAACGTTCACGTGAACTTTTTTTCGTTCACGTGAACATAAAGACTGGCAGCTCAATTATTTCATTCTTGGAATTTATCTCGGCGGAACAAAACATTCGTACTTCCGCCATTAATTAGTAATATTAATATCTTTATTTAGATCTGAAATTTGCTAATGGCAGTATTTCACAATTAAAGTTGTGGGCAAGATTTAAAAAGTATCTGATTAATGTGATAATAAATGTCCTACCAATTATTTCATAATGTGTTTTTTACTTCAAAACAAGATGTTTCCTTTTCACAACAGTAGTCGTTAATGGGTAAAACCATTCCCAAACAACCATTTCGAAAGCGTTAAAATGTAAAAAGTGGTAGGGCTTTATCTAATTTGATCTTTTCTAGTGTTGAATATCACTTTAAATTTCATGGTATCGCAGAGATTCCAACTGCTCCGGAACCGCCAAAATAATTTTTAAAAAAATGGTAAATAATTTCAAAGTAAATTTAGCAGTTATTTGACCATTTTCGCTTGCTTTTTATAACTCATAGCATAATAAAGTGGTGAATCATATAAGTCTACAAATTATTCAGAAATAGTGGTGGATATAAATCTACTAAATTGAATTTATTAAACTAAGAATCACAATTGATAAACTACTACTTTAAAATATATATTTGCTGTCCGGAGCAAGTTGGCATCTCTAGTATCGCAGTCACCATTTATAGATGTTTATTTTATTTTATTTTAAAATCGGCATTGAACAGCCGACCCAATATTGGTTAGCGACTCTCAATGTTTAACACCGAAGCCTTGTTATATTGAATCCAACCCAGAAGACAAGGGAATTCCGGAATCAAGCAGTAAGACAAACAGGCCTTCATGGAGGTTTTTATTGATGGAACTAACCCGCATTTATGTCACATGGAGATTAAGACCACGAAAATCTTTAACGGTTAGCTAGACGGCAAGGGGACTCTAATCCATGATCCGTCTACTACTGAGGTTATTTTACGTTCAAAACTGGGTGGTGCTAGCCGAGAGCAGAATTCGTATGAACCAGGCACCGCTGGGACTCGAACCTAGGTCACCTCAATGGGAGTTGAATACTTTATATCCCTGAGCCATCGAGGCTTTCATATAAATGTTTATTTTAGTTTGCAACCGTCGTTGAACAGCCGACCTACTTTTCGAATTTACGACTACTAAAGTTCAACTCCATAGCCTCGTAATTTTTAACCCAATCCAGAAGGCAAGGGAACTATTGGATCAAGTATTGGGAGAAATTTGCCTTCGTAGAAAATTTTTTGATGTAACTAAGCCGCATTTGCGTTATGTGGCGAGGAAAACCACGAAAACCTCCCACTGTTAGTCTGATGGCAAGGGGACTGATCTGTCTACCACTGAGGATATTTTACAGTCAAAACTGTGGTCCAGATGCAGAATTCGTATCCACTAACCGTCGCTGGGATGATTCGAACCCATTTCACCTCATTAGGAGGCGGACGCTCTGTTCCCTGAGCCATCATTGCTCATATAGATGGTTAGGCTTTTAGGTTAGACTTTGCCTAACCATATGAATGTTCATTTTATATTATAACCGTCGTTGAACAGCCGATTTACGATCACTAATGTTCAACTCCGTATCCTTGTAATTTTGAACCAATCCAGAAGACAAGGAAACTCCTGGATCAGTACCCCCAGAGGTATGATTTGTTATGGGAACATGGACCACTTTGTGACTCTACAGATTTAACGTGCATCAGTCATCATTTACTTCACGGGGAGTCTTCAAGAAGCAATGGCAAAAGTAGGAATATCAGATGTATTTTACTAGTTTGTATTCACCGCCACACCTAATATCTCGAAATAAATATTTATAGGTGTAAATTCCGTGATTTCGAATTTTAAGTTTAAAAAAGAAAGCTTATGAAACAAAAATTGATTATTATTTTTTTTTTTTAAAATATCAACCTCATTTTTTAATTTTTTTAGGACCGTCCGAACCCTGTGTTTAAGTGAGCAAAAGTGTTTTATTTCTCTCAGATAAATTTCAGGAAAGAAATAATTTATTTACCAATCCGCAATCGCAACGAACCATAGGGGACGTTGTTGTGAAAACAGTGGCGACTGACAGACAATATTTTTTAAACACTATTTTTTTTATCTTTAGTCGGTTTTATCTTTAGTTCCGCCCCACAGTTAAAAACAATTGAAGCGGTCAATGTTAAAAGGGGGTATGTTGCAAATCTGTGCCTTCGAGAAGAACAAAAAAAAAACTGTGTAAAAACTTCTTCATATCAAATACCGAGTAATTTTCCAGAATGTCTAACGAAGAGAATCCAACACTTTGGAAGCAATTAAAACAATCTTTTCACAATTGGGTATAATATGAAAAAAACACAACTACTTCGATTTAGTAGGAACAACATATGACGCAATGCTAAACGAATGGAATTTAGTTGTTGTTTATTTAGTTATTGTTATTAGTAGTTGTTGTTATTTGTTTTAGTTGTTGTTGTTTATTTAGTTGTATTTAGTTTCAATAACTTTTCTTTATAATGCAATAAAATCTGGCGAGCAGCTATTTAAACGATCGAACACTTCGTTTGTTTATTTGTGGCTTGAAGTTAGACTCGCAGAAAATGCCGTTCATGGGTTAAATTTAGTAGGAACAACACAACCTGTGACGTAGGCTATATTATACCCAATTGAAACAGTTTTTTGGTTTTTCTCAGAAGTGCAAATTTGTATCATACCCCTTTTTAACAGCATTGATGATATAAATAACACGTTTCTGTTTGTTATTCCTTTATGAATTGGTAATTTCGAAAACGCATAAATTACCTACCTAGATAAGAATATTATTGAGTAGAACTGTTTGGTGTAAAACTGTCAATTTTGGGAAAACTGTGGTTTTTCATTACGTTGCCCAAAATCCTTATTTGAAATTTAAAAACTTATCTAATACATAAATTGAACTCTCTCGGTTTTTAGTCGCGATGAAATAACATTTTCTGTTCTCGTTCGTATTTTCTTTCTTAATTCTAATTCTGATACAGTATCGATCATTTTGCTAATGTGTCTAGACGTTAAATGTTGACAAGTTGCGGTAATAAAAGAACGGATAATTTATTAGTCTATCCTTGCAATAACTGCTGAGACTACCAGCAATACTATGATTTTTGTTGTTATTTCTGTCTTATATTAGATAACACAAATCGCATTACATAAACCATTCGCTACATACCAATAAAGCTGTATAGAGCAATATCAGAAAAACTCTACCATATCAATATCTTTATAATCAATGAATGCAACCTGAATGGAAAAAGGCAGGAAAACATTGCTTACATATTTATTATTGATTTTGTTATCAGGAAGGTTTCAAAGGAGTTGGTGATTGATATTAACCCATTATTTCCCAGCCACAAAAAGTGACTTGCATTTAAAAAAACAGTTACGTGAAGAAAGTTTTAATACATATTTATTTATTCCAAGTTTACTTATTATTTGTTTGTACACTGTGTTACCTACTATTTCAGCTTTAAAAACGCACTATCTTTTTACTTTAATTCCAAATATTAATCAGTGTAGTGATAATATAGCTTTCATATAAAACTATCCGATTTTTGCAAAACAAATAACAATAGCAAAAGTTTTGTGCTACCACTTTTTTTCTTTCCCAGTAAATGAAACCATTCTTTCAAAAGGATTAAGTTAAAATGTTCGAAATGGGTAAGTTCAAGATCAATTTTTAAGTTTGTTTCTCTAAAAAACTACAGAATCGGTTTTTTAAAAAAAAAATATTTTGCCTCAATCTTTTATTTTTCTAGAATACTTTAAGATGGTGTTTTTTATTTATAATTTTTTTTAAAATTCGGAAAATTTGACTTAGGAAAAATGAGGGAATTTTGACTGTTCTTTTGATAGTTAGAACTGCACTGAATGACGAAATCGATAATTTCTTTTCGTTCAGCGAATGATAGTTTTATGGATAATTACTAAAACTTACACAATTATTTTTCCTTTATTTGCAATTCGGAAACTACATACTAGCAATCATTTTCTTTAACAACAAAATGCGAAAACAGAACAATGTCAATTCATATTAAACTAAAATATTTAATAAAAGGTAAAATATTTAATAAAGGTAAAATATTTCATAAATATTCCATAAGTTACTGTCTCCGTCACAATGTAGACTTGCAGTGATACCGTAACAAAAAACAATGTTCAACATGTTAACTGAATGATCCCAAGAAAATGACAGTGATAATAATAATAATAGAAATAAATAGGAACTGGAATACATAAATAGGAAATAACAGTCGGCATGTTTCAAGCGCTCAAAAATAAGTGCCCATTTTCGAGATTCACCACACGTGAATGAGGAAAACAAAGGAGATTTGAAACAAAAAACATAAAGTTGCGGACAAAAAAGTAAAAAATAAATAAAGATGAGAAACAAAACTAGAAAATCTAAAGTAGCCCAGAGTGAAACAGAAAACAAAAGGTAGTCAACGAAAAAAGAAAATTAAGAAACAAAACTTAGCAAATAGCAGTAGCCGAGAGACAAATCAGAGAAAAATGCATTTCCATGTGCTATAGAGAGTTGTTGAACATGGCTCCTATTATAACACATTATTTTATTTAATCTCGTTAGATTTAAAGAATCATTTGCTCCCATAGTTTTTTTTTAAAGTTATCTCTTACCATTTCATTGCATTACCTCTTATCTAATAATGGGATAGTAGTCGTAGCAACTACCTTTAATCGGAGGAGTTTCTTTACTTAACTAAGTAAGCAACAATCTAAAGAAACTGTCAAGGCTCTATCTGGTTTTACCATTGAGATTAAACTAGTTGGGGAAAAAAAGAGGAAATAATCTCATCAAATGCACAGACTAAGAATCTTTTCAATGGTTGGGTAAAGAAAGTGTGACATTATAAAAAAAAGCTGTTCAGTTCATCTCGTTTCCGTTCCAAAATGAAAAACTTTAGAAAACTCCCTTTCAGCCAACAGATTAAGATTATTGATCCCCCTAGAACATTCTTACAAGCAGGCAGGGTCAACAAAGAAAACTAGAGTAAAAAGAGAAGAGTGAGGTACAAGCGTAAAAAAAAAACCCAAACATAAAAACACCAACGAAGGATCAATTTTGTAAGGGCAATTCTTTACCTACGATGTTTTCAATGGAATAGGACGAACTGAGAAATACCCCTGTCGTGGCGGCGTTTTTCACGATAAGGTTTCTTTCTTTTGCTATACCTTCTATTAGTCTCTGCCATCCGACCCCCAGATGGTTACAGTTAAAGAGAAAAAAAAATTGAAAGAAAAGTTTCTTTCTCGGCCGCATTAAGATTGATTTCTTTTTCCTCTAGGTCTTCTGAGGGACTTCGTCCCTAAAGATGGCAGTAGCGTTTAATGCTTTGCCAAGAATCTGGAGAATTGAAGGGGAAGACCGAGTGTATATTTGAGGGTTTTCCCTGTGGCAGGCAGCAAGGAAGATGACTGTTATTTTTGGAGATGAAGTCATAAATAATGTCGAATTGTTGAAGAAAAATCTTTGAGTCTGCTGGTTGAGTTAGGAAGCTTTTTGATTGGTTTGATTATTACATATATATCTTTGATGAAAATAAAAATAAAAGTTTTACTGGCAAATTTGACGTTAGCGCTTGACGATTAATAAGTATAAACTCAACTAAAATAATACTTTTGTGGCACTGGAAACCGTTTGCTTCAGAAATATATATTTTTATGCATTAATGTATATCTTCATTGAGATATCCAATATTTATCGAACAAAATTCCTAAAATCCAGCATAGTTTTAGTGGAGCTGTATTCGTAGATGTGGTCAATATCGTATACTTCTGCATTGTTTCTATTCTACATTCACTTGCATTACTTTCATACGAGGTTGCTATTTATATTTCTGGCCTAATAATGAAAAAACAAATATGTAGGATCGAAATTGGTTTTATTGCTTTTCAAAATATTCTCCATGATGATCAATACACTTTTGCATGCTTTTGAACCAATTTTCAAAGCAATTTTTCCAGTCCGATTGAGGTAACTCCAAAACATGCGTTTTGAATGCATCAACCGCTTCTTCGGGGGTCGAAAATCGTTGTCCACGTAATTTATTTTTGATGTGTGGGAATAAGAAGAAGTCATTGGGTGCCAAATCAGGGCTGTACGGCGGATGACCCATCAGTTCGATCTTTCGCTCCGTCAGAAATGCCTTTGTTTGAGTCGATGTGTGAGAGCTCGCATTGTCATGATGAAGAATGATTCGCCTGTTCTTCTGCTTTTTTCGAATTTCTCCGATGACTTCTGGCAAACAAATGGTCGTGTACCATTCAGAATTGACCGTCCTGCGTTGCTCTAACGCCACTGTTGCCACATGACCGTTAATGCCGAAGAAACAGGCAATCATTTGTTTCGATGTGCTTCTTCCTCGAACAACTTTTGTTGGTTTTGCCTCGTCTTGGAAGACCCATACAGTTGATTGCTGTTTTGTTTCCGGCTCATATGCATAGATCCATGATTCGTCACCTGTGTAGATGTTATACACAGCCTTTGATGTACCTTGAACGTATTTTTCCAACATTTCCTTGCACCAATCGACACGAGCCTTTTTTTGAGCGTTTGTCAGATTATGCGGGATCCAACGCGAACAAATTTTTTTTACGCTCAAATGTTCATGCAATATTTTATTGATGCTAGTCATACTAATGTCCAAAGACGCCTCTATCTCACGGTATGTCACATGACGATCTTGCTTTATCAGTTCACGCACAGCATCGATCTTTTCTGGCACAACAACGGATTTTGGACGACCTGCACGGGATTCGTCCTGGATCGAACATCGACCACGATTAAATTCGTTATACCAATTTTTTACAGTGCTGTAGGATGGCGCTTTATCGCTGAATAAAGAATTAAGTTCATCGAAGCACTCTTGTCTTGACAATCCACGTCGAAAGTTATGAAAAATAATGGCACGAAAATGTTCACGATTCAATTACTTTTTTTGAAAGAGAAGAACTTTTCAATTTACTGTCAACAACGCAAATGAAGCTATAATGGTAAATCGTCTGCTGAATTTATGTTTAAAAATATCAAACTTTCGATTAAAATCGTTTGCGGTCGCCTAGCAACACTTACTGTTGCCAACGCCAGAAATATAAATAGCAACCCTCGTATCTCTTTTACTTATGCCATGGATTTTATTTTCGAATAGTTTAACCCTTTTGAAGGCCGTGGTAAGTACTTACCACCACGTTTTACCACTTTTCATTTAGGTTTCCATTTTTCAATAACTTCAGCTTTCTTGAAGTGAGTTTGAATAAAACTGGTAACCATTTGTAATGTATAAAAGTAATTAAATACATAATTCCTTTTGAAGTTTGTAGCATTTAAGGAATTTATTTTATAAATAAAGAAAAATGAAAGTCAGTAAGTTCCTAATAGGTCATGTTAAATATATTTACCACCAAAAAAATGGCATTTTTATAAACTAAATGAGTTTTTTTTTTTATATCAATTACTGTTTTTAAAAGAATTTCGAATCCAAAAATACTTTAATTTACCTTTACAAGAAATAAAGGGCCCATTAAAGGGTTAAGATAGATTATAGTATAACAAAGTGTCTTTAATTTTTTTTTCAAATACCAGAAATACAATAACTTAAACATGACCAATTTCATCAGTACATGGAATTTATACTGATGAGAAGAGTATATGGGATATATTCTAAATAAAATATATTCTAAAATATCATACTTAGTTGAAACTCATATTTCGATTTATATTTCAGTTTTGTGTTAGACTTTCTACAAAACTGTTTCCCTGAAAGCATTTCATTCCCGCAGGAAAAATTTGTGTAGATTTTAAGGCAGAATTTCCGTAGTTAACTCGGAAACCCTAACACTCAACAAATTGGGAGCTTATTAACATTTAAGGAACGAATTACGTTTAATTTTAAGAGCACTTATAAACTGTATATTTACCAAGGCTAAAATATTTGTTTAAATTGCTTACTTAAAGTGGTGGTCAAAATCACTATCAATTTAATTTTTTTTGTCGTGAATCAAAGAATAAATACATTAATTAATTAAATAAAATATAAAGCGTTAAAATTACCATCTCTTAAAATATCCAAGATAAATACCCCCTATAAATTGGAGAAATCTACTTACCGTATTTCTTTATCTTTTAACATATAACTAGTTTTACCAAAACATTAAACGGTTTTTTTTTTCGTAAACAACTGATACCCAAAAGAATTTTGTAAAAATGTAATCTATTAAACCTTTAACCCCTTGGGGACGGGTGATTCAGAAAAGCATTCGTACTCAATCAGATTCAAGTTGTAATTAAATAAAAAAAAACGGTAACTTAAATGTAGTCGTTTCTAATTTGACAGACTTGCTTTGCTTTTACTTTAATTATTGTTAGGTTAATCATATATATAATCAATGTTAATTCAAAGTAAAACTAAATAGTTTTATTTTGAACAAAGTAATGGTGAATTAAATAAATCAAACAATTATAACTCCGCCCACAAATAAACTGCTATAGAAATACTTTGAAATACCAGTTTTATCTTTTTACCCTGATTGATACGGTTTTATGCTGGCACGTATTTGTGACAGTCGGCGCGAAAGGGTTAAAGGGTGTTGGACTTTATACCCTTTTAACAACAATATATACCACTAAAATTGAAATAGTTTTTCCTCCGATCTATAACCGATCACGTTATAAAATTCTTCCTTACAGTTTGTGACAATAAAACAGATCAAGGGATAGCAAGATGCATATTATCATGCAAATATTTTTGCATAAATTATTTTTCTCGTGAAAATAACATATTGTTTATTGAAATAAACTTATTGTAAAATTTAAAAACTAAAATGGTTGCTAAAATAAGAAAATTTAGCTTTGATTTTATCTATATAGACAAAATAAAAATCTATCAGTATTACCATTCTTTTATGATAGATATAGTATAACCGCCAACACTCGCCTGTTAGTGAACGGTTTTTAAATCACTCACTTTTAAATATATTCGTTAAAATGCATAATACAATCTTTTTAGAAAGTGATTCAAATTCATTTTATTCTATCTTCATGCCACGTTCCTGGTGTTACCCTTGTCTGATTTTAATTAAAAACTGTGCGACTGTTTTTGGCATTCAAAAATTGATTTAAACAGTTATGTAAAATGATATCAACTTCTAAATCTGATTAATTAAAATACACAGCGATAAAATCTTTCTGAAAAGCGAATTCGCGTTAGTTTTCCTTGACAAGAAAGAAAGGAAACATTTCAATTTGATTTTAACGGTATTCTATTATTTTAAAAAATCAACAATTAAATTCGAAAATAAGAAAATATTTTCACACATTTTAATTGCTCCACACCTATTCTTTTCAAAAGTACATTGAAGGAAAAAAAATTCATTTTTTTTCTCACATCTTTTTCTTATCGTTTTATCTTTCTTAATGAAGCGAAACTCTAAAATTTTTAAGGAAAATAATGGAATGAACTACAAAGAAGATAAAAGAAAATTTGAAAAACATCTTTTCTTTCCGAAAAAAAAACTAAAAAATACACATGGAGCAATTTATTGAAGTAATCATTTTTTGAACAAGAACCTTTAACAAAACAAAAAAAAAAACAAAAAAAAAACTTTAGTTTGGATCTGAATAAGTTTTAGTCTGACACAGTCAATAGAAATAAAAACACTCAACTAAATGTTTTTTTTTTACTATTTTTTGTTACAAAACACAACAATACATCTTTTTTTACTTTTAAGAACAATAGCTACACGATGCTTGAGCGATTGTTTTTTAAAATTTTATGGGAAACAGGCCACTATCTTAAAAAAATAGAAAAGAATAGAAAAATAGAATCTCTTCTTCTAACGAGGAAAGAAAAGTCTTATAAAATATTTGTTTTTTTTTATCTACTTTTATTGACGTTTAAAGCCTTCTTTCAATTTAGTATTTCTAAAAAGTGTTGTTTATATATGATATGTAACAATCTCGCATTACTAACGTAAGTTAAATGGCTTTAAAAATATATGTTTTTCACTTATTTCTGCTCAGCATCCATTTAAAGGACGATTCCTTTTTTTTTTCAAAATAAAAAAAAATGGTAAAAGTGGTAGCAAAAGTGTTTTTTATTAAAATTTATCTTGCAGGAACGAGATAGTGTTTGCTACCACTAAGAAAAACATTTTCTGAAACAACAAAAATTTCGTAGTTGTTCGAATGTATGTTCGTAACAGCCACCCCATAGCCTGCTGAACTCAAACTTTCTTTTATTTTCACTTTTTATTCTATTTCATGATGTATGGGATATGGGCAGGGCTGAAAGCCCATATATATCAAAACGGAAAAGTGTAAAAACTGGTAACAAATAAATTTCTTTTTTTAGCTTATTTTCAAGAATAATAAAAATTCATAACTACCAATTATTTTTTAAAGAATACAATTTTTATATTGATTTGCTTCATTGCCGAGAAAAAATTTATTACAGTGAATTGTTTATTGTTGAGAATAGATTAACTCCTCCCGAATATTATCTAATATTGAAATAGTTCTCCTACCAGTATTTTCTCTTTTCCGTCCCGCTTTCAGGTCTGGATATGGGCCTTCTGCGCTGCCCAGGTGCCCAATTTTCTATAAATAAAGAAAGAAAGAAGAATGTATGTTCACGTGCAACGCAGAAAGGGTTTTCATTTGACTTCCAAAATTTAATAGTGGTAGCGAAAAGAAGATAAACTACTATATTTTAATTTTCTTGCGATCACCACTATAAAATATTTCGTAAAACAAATATGTTTCCATGACAACTCTGTCCTAAAAAACCTGGAAGCATTGAATTGGTATCTTAAAAAAGGTCTTTAGCATTAACTTTAACTTACAACCTTAATTAATTATTTTATATTATTTTATAAGCGTCGTTGAACCAGCTAACCCAATTTTGAATTTACGACTACCAATGCACAGCCTTGTAGTTTTAAACCCATTCCAGGAAACAAGGGAACTCCTGGGTCAAGTATTAGGACATATGCCTTCATGGAGGATTTTTTGATGGGACTAACCAGCATATGCGTTACATGAAGAGGAAAACCACGAAAACCTCCCTATGTTGGTCAGGCGCAAGGGGAGGTGCGAGCCGGGAACGGAATTCGTATCAACCAGTCGTCGCTGACATTCGAACCCGGGTAGTCACATTGGGGGGTGAGCGCTCTATCCCCTGAACCACAACGGCTCCATAATTTCTATTTGCTCGCAGATATTTCTAAATCTGGTTACGGATGAGTTAAACATGGTAATTTGATTCTACGTGTAGTCAAAATAACAATAACATTAGCCATTAATAAATAACTAATAATAACAGCCACAAAATTGTTTGTTAGTCTGCATACTTATTCACGAACTCTATTGAAATTGATATTTTATGGTTGAAATAGAGCAAGTGACTAAAATATTTTGAATTTGAATGATCCTAATTTTTAACTCAACATTCCTCACCCGAGTAGCTTTACAGTTAAAGAAGAGTTATTGTTATTTTCTAATAACTCAATAATATCCAAACAAAAATGGCAACGGTTAGCAAATTCATATTTCCTTATTTCATACGAAGGGGTCGAAAATGGGACATTTTGTAGTGTAGGTGTCTGTCTTAATAAGAAAAAAGTCACCACCGATATTTAAAGCAAATCACAATCGAATGATTTCATGAATGATCAGGAATCGAAATATTTTTAATAAATAAATGCTAAGAAAGAAAACGTAAGTTGCCAGTACTTATGAAAAATGTAAGATATATCACCATTACGGGAAATTTGTTGTCTTATAACTTAAAGACAGAAAGTAATTTTCATTATTTATCTCATTATTAAAATTTGTGATAAAGTTTTTTATTTATTATTAATATTATTTTATTATTTATTTATTATTAGTTATTATTACACTTATTTACTACCACTTTACTTTTTTTNTTTTTTTTTTTTTTGCGAATGTGATTTGTCAGAAATCCTCTTAACTTCTAACACTCATAGCTACCACACTGCCTACTAACCACAAAGAACTCACACAATGCTCACACAATGCCCAGCTAGCATAACAAGTTCAGTTCAGTTTATCTTCTAACAATAGTTTTTGGAGCCTTTAGTTTAGAGTAGACGCATAATTTGGAAACTTAACACTTCAAATGTTACAATCCCTGCGTTAATTTTAATCAGAAACGTCAGAAAAAGTGATTTTTTTTCCACATTTCATAAATTACATATAAAATTTTTTTCCGTAACTTTCCATACACCATCAAAAATAGATTGAAAAAAATATTCGATTTGTATAGATTTAGCTACCAGTCTTAAATTTAAAAGAAAGTTAATTAATTTAATTTTTATTACCATTTCTTTACAGCGACTCATAATAGTTTTGTAGCTTTTCAATCTAAGCATGTTAGCGAACCCTAATGTGCAAAATATCTACGATAGATTTCTGTACATACTTTCGTAACGATTAAGGATTCTGTGCGTAGCGGGCTTACGTAATATTTCACTTTTAAATTTAAACTGGTAATACAATAATTATTAAATTTTTATTTCATATCATTTTGATCGCTAAACATAAATAAAAAAATCCGTTATATATCTTTATATAATTTAAATTTCCTCGAGCAAAGTGCTCGAACTAATCTAACAACCACACAAACAGCTGATCTAAAAGTGTTAAAACAAATTCATGCCATATGGGATGGGGGCCGCTTAGCGTTCCAGAGCACTACTATATGACTATATATAATATTAAAAAAATAGTCAGAGTTGCTAACTTTTCTATTCTTTTATGAAAATATTTCGCCAACTGGTAGCGAAATATACGTTTATTATATTTTAGGCTGGGTCGGCTCTTGACTGATGTTGAACAGCCCACCCAATTATGAGTTTAAAACTATCAAATTAAACACTGTAGCCTTGTAATTTCGAACCCAAACCAGAAGACAAGGGATCTCTTGGGTCAAACTATCCTTCGTGGAGTTCTTTTAGATGGAACAAACCCACATTTACTTTACATGGATAGAAAAACTACGAAAAACTCCCTCGATTAGCCTAATGGCAAGAAGATTTTAACCAAAGTCTGCCTAAATATTTCAATGGTTGCAAAATTCATACTGTAAAATTCATTCCTTATTTTTGAAAATTGATCATTAAACTTTTTTTGATCACCACAAAGGCTTGGAAGTTTAATTAATTTATTAAATTCTGATACATGCTTGATGAATATTATCTAAATTGAAGTGGTTTCAAAATTAGGAAAAGTTCAAATTGCTTTGATTAGTAGTTTGCCACCAACTGAACATTTTTGGCGGGCCTTTGGGATCATTTTTCCATCGCCACTGGCTATCAACCTCAGATGAAGAGGCGAGTGCCGATCTTATAAAAATATTACATCATTGCAAACCATAATATTTCTAAATCAAAATTAGATATTAAACTAAGTCCACTAATCCATGTTTTGATTAGACCCGATCTCCAATCGCTAGCATGGGGCAACATTTCAAAAACGCAAATCAAGAAGCTTGTTACTTTCTCAAAACAAGATTTTATAACTATCGTTGAAAAGCCGACCCAATTTTTAGCTTACGACGACCAATGTTCAACTTTGTAGCAGTGAAATTTTGAACCCAACCCAGAAGATAAGGGAACTTCTGTATTAAGCATTAGGACAAACTAGTTTTCGATGGAACCCCTCATTTGCGTTACACGGAGAGAGAAACCACTCACGCTGGAGACGAAAACCTCTCACGGTTAACCCAACGGCAAGCGCATCCCTGAGGAGATTTCACGCCAGTTCTGAGATTGGAGAGAGTCGGGAGCACAATTCGTATCGTCCAACCAACATGGGAATCGAACTTAAGTCACTTCATAGAGAGGTGAACGAGCTATTCCCTGACGTTTTGAGTAAAATAATTAATACAAGATGATTCATACGAAAAGTTCTTACAATAGATAGAATTTACTGACATTTCAAGCATCAAATTAAACCAAAAATTAAAAATATAAACTTAGCTACCACTAGAATAAATTTTTACAAAAAGAGCAGAAAGTTGACAGCCTTGTATTTATGGAAAACTTCAATTGTTTTTAACGGACACTGTTTCCTATTGCAGCCGCGCATGCGCTTAAATTCGTTGTCACCACTCTTTCAATTTAGGCACTCTAAACTGATAAGGTCTTCGCTTATTAAATATCTGATTTCTTTCAATTAAAATATATTTAATTGTGAATAATTCGTATATAAGGCACTGACACCAAAGCTATAAGTAGAATTTGACGATAGTAAAATTTCTTTTATTAAATTATGCTAAACTTGAAAGGGTATTACCATGTGCAAAAAACAGGGACAAGTATTTATTAACAATCTTAAGCATTTTCCATTAGTCTAAAAAGATAATTTTTTTTAAAATTCTTAAATGCATTTTGAGAGTATGTAATTTACTTTTTAAACTCATTTAGCAAAGATCTTATTCCATAAAAAGATATAAAATTGTGCAAAGCAGACGACTTTTATGAAAAAGGTTTTCGAACATTTCTCATTTGTTATGCTGATTGGCTAATGAATAATTCAAATTCTAAACTCTCGTTTATTTTATTTTTTTCCCTCGTGGAATATATTTTTAACTTTTAGAAGCCATAGAAACAAGGATATATTTAACAAGCTTTATCTGAAAGAAAAGAAAAATAACACAATTTCTTAAAAAAACATAGACAGTAATTTAAAACGTTGATACTTTCCTTTTCGCGCTTAAATCCATGGATTTATTATAACATCATGATTGCCATATTTAAACTTATAAAATAGTTTCAGTCTTTGAGAATTCTCTATATTTAAGTAAATTTTTGCGAAAAATCATCTAGAAAAAAACTAAAAAGAATGCTCGTGTCTTCATTTTTCTTCTTCAAATTGGCTATCAGAAGTAAAGAAGACGTTGCGTGTTTAACTTTATGCAGTTTTCGACAATGTTTAAGTTATTATTTTGTTTTCCCCAGCAAAGTATTCTGTTTAAAATTCCTTGTATATACTATATATATTCAATATAAAGTGTTAAGTTTTCAGTCTTTGCCTACGTTTAGTCTATAAGCTAAAATTAAAAGTTCTGTCTGAAAACAGAATGCCACATTTACTGATAATTTTATAAATATGGATTTAGGAGCAAAAGGTTTTTTCCAAATTAGTAAAAAGTATTGACCAAAAACTTTTGTAATCAAACTATTTAAGTAAGAATTACCGAGTGTGGCAAACAAAATCGGACAAACAATGTTAAATATATTTTTATCAAAAATAAATGAACAATAATAGAGCAAACAATAATAAAAGCAGACTTTTACTCTAAACTCAGTGGCACGACAGCCCATTGAGGGCCAAGGCCTACTGTGCCCATCTCAGTTTTCTTGACATTGAACTCTAGGGTGCAGGAGCAGATGTTCTGGTCAGGTGGTCAGCCGAACGTGGAACCTCCAGTGTTTAGTTCCCAAGCATGCTTGGTACTCATTCATCGACCCGGTGAAGGGATGAAAGGCTGAGTAAACCTTGCCCAGTCCAAGGATCGAACTCAGGACATGTGGCACGGGAGCACAAAGCGCTACCACTCGGCCACTGAGCGTCAAAGTAGACTTATTTATACACGGTCCCAAATCTGACACTGTGGCCATGAGAACATATTATAAAATGCTCTCTCTAAATAAGGGGGCTCTCTTGACCAACCGAAAATTATCCAACTAAATAACACTAAAATGGAATTTCAAAATCGAAATAAAATAGTAGAATTAAATTTAAACGAAAAGCAAACTTATGAAATGTACTCAAGTAATGAAAATGTAAAAAGCATAAAAATAATTTTTAACGCCAGAAATTATGCTAGTGTTTTTTATGCACTGTCCCAAATGCTACATCATTTTAGCCATGAGAACATTTTCAAAAAAGCGCTCTCGTAACAAGAGGGGGGGGAGATATCTCTTGACCAATTGAAAACTAATCCATTAAATACCACTAAAATGGAGTTTTAAAATTGAAATAAAATAGTAGTATCAAATTTAAACGAAAAGAAAACTTACGAAATGTATTTAAAAAATAAGCAAAACGACAAAAACATATATATATATCTTTTTTTTAAGCACTAAGAATTGTGTTAGTGTTATTTATGCACAGTCCCAAACATAATCCCAAATACTACATTATTGTAGTCATGGGAACATGTTCAAAAAGGAGCTCTCGAAACGAGGGGGACATCTCTTGAAATTTTTGGCAACTGGCCAAAATGGTCACGTGTTAAAGTCAAAGAAAGTCTTTTTGACATGAGAAGCGAAAAATGTGCCTGAAAAATCAATGGCGGAATATTTTATCCTAATATTTGATCGTATTGTTCAGAAATGTTTTTACTCTTAGAGATAACGCATGAGCGGGGATAAATGACGAGGAAAATTTCCTTTCCAACTTGTTCGAATTCTAAGCATGGAATTCGGGGCTGCATTGATTAGAATTCGAATATGCCATTAATATTATTCTCCCTATATAATGAAACGCTGTAAACGAGGGTTGTTATCGGTTTTATTCTTGCCCTCAACTAGTGGAAAATAATCCACTAAACTTTTCTTCTAATTGCAGGCTGTAATTATCGGCATAAATCGTCGAACCTTTCATTTTTCGTGAACTTATTTACTTACTGGTTCCGGAATAGAAATAGCTCTTGTATGAAGTATTAATACATTTTTAAAGTCTTTCTGACAAAAGGTAAATATTCAGATAGATATTTCTTAAGAATTAATTGTTGAGAATTACATTTTCTGAACTAAAATGAAATCGAAAGATAAGAAAATATTTATAAACATAAAATCCAATTACGATAAATTCTCTTTCTAAAATGAATTGATCAAAATTTGAGTCCAATACAATTAATTATTATTCATACAAATCTTTCTGTAATTCTTCTTCAGATACAAAGGCCTTATTTGAGGGCTGGTGCTCAAATGAATTTATCAAACCACTTCAATTAATCATTATTCATACTAATCTTCCTGTAATTCTTCTTTAGCCTTATTTGAGGACTAGTACATAAATGAATTGATCAAACCACTTCAATTAATCATTATTCATACAAATCTTCCTCTAATTCTTCTTCAGATTCAAAGCCTTACTTGAGGGCTGGTGCACAAATGAATTGATCAAACCACTTCAATTAATCATTATTCATGCAAATCTTCCTGTAATTCTTCTTCAGATATAAAATCCTTGTTTGAGGGCTAGTGCACAAATGAATTGATCAAACCACTTCAATTAATCATTATTCATATAAATTTTCCTGTAACTCTTCTTCAGATATAAAGGCCTTATTTGAGGGCTAGAGCACAATTAAATTGATCAAAATTTGTGCCCACTACCATTAATAATTATACATAAAAATCTTCCTGCTATTCTTCTTCATATATAAAGGCCTTATTTGAGGACTGATGCATAAACACTAATAAAAATAATGGAGTTAGTTTTACTTTCACGTTCAAACTTATTATTTTTTATCTTATTTTAGTTTTTAGTTTTATCTTTTAGCAAAATTAGAACAGATTATTTCTGCTGCCGCAAAAGTCACTATCAAAAATCATAAAAAATATGCATAAGAAGAAAACACTCATGTACTTTAACCAGGTGTCAGAGTTTTGACGTCAAAAACTTGGACAAATTCTTTGAAATAAATGATGAGATATAATTAGTAACTAAGAATTATTTTATTATTCTCATCTTAGCTACTAGTTGTTCCTTTAAATAGGCACATTCAATAGATTTCCCCCTTTAACACATACGTCTTATAAGTTTTTCATAGTTGTGGTAGTAACAAGTATATTAATTTTCTTAGTGGAAAATTAATCATAAACGAATCATTGTTTCACTAATGAATAAACATAATTTTAATCCACTCTAGCCCTTTCCAAAACACTGTTTCTTTTCCTAGAAAATATGAAAGTGGTAGTACAAGTGTTTCAATATTTAAATTTACTTAGCAGAAACGAGATAATTATGTTGTTTGTTGATAAATATTATTCACTTAAATTTGTATTCAAGTTAACACGTTGAATGCTATGGGGGTCACCGTGGGGGTCGTAGGGCCACGGGGATCACTGGTGACCAGTGAAGCCAAGATTATAAAAAAAACACATAACTCGAGTAAATTTGTATTTTTTTTATATTATTATCGTTACTAAAATGGTTTGAAGAAATTAATGCAATATAGAGCACACAAAATAGTTTTATTTATATACACAGGAATGTCAACTTGCTCCGGAAAACGAATAAATATTTTTAAGTGGTAGTTTATTAATCGTGATTTTTGGTTTAATAAATTCAAAGTAGTGGATTTCTATCCACCACTATTTCTAAAATATTCGTAGCATTAAATAATTCACCACTTTTTTTTAAATAGTCATTCTAAACCTATGAAAAAACTTGCAAAATCTGTCTAATATTTGCAAATTTAGTTTGTAGTTATGTACCGTTTGGCCAGACGGGCAAGCCATGTAAAATTAGCGTGGCAAGCGTGATAAAAGGGTTGACAACAAAAAGAAATATGATCTACCTCGTTTTTCATATACAGACTGAATTTCGTGGTGTGGCATTAACATGGATGCCAACTTTCTACGCTTTCTGAGAAAACTTTTGATAGTTTTAGCAACAATTATGTTTTAATGTACGACTTTTTATTTAGTAAATTTGATTCAAAGTTATTTTCTTTACCACTGCTCAAAAGTTCATATAAATAACCATTTTGTTCAAAAGTTCATATGAAAAAACCTTTTTGTTCCAGTTCTCTCGTGGCTAAGATTTTAAAACTTTGGCAAAATCATTCAAAATTTTGAAAGCTTAAATTTTTAACTCAATCAATTAGTCTATTAATAGTTTTGACATAATACAATAGTCTTTAGTCTACCGCTCAATAAAATATTTTGGAAAAAGCGTGGCTAACAGTCCTGGCATTACTGGATAAAAGTAAAAACTTATTGTTCGGTTCAGAATTTTTAATAAATATAGTTCCAGAAAGAAAAAAAAAAACAATTTTATCTTTAATATGTATTTTCTGATATTTTNCTGGTGCACAAATGAATTGATCAAACCACTTCAATTAATCATTATTCATACAAATCTTCCTGTAATTCTTCTTCAGATACAAAGACCTTATTTGAGGGCTGGTGCACAAATGAATTGATCAAACCACTTCAATTAATCATTATTCATACAAATCTTCCTGTAATTCTTCTTCAGATACAAAGACCTTATTTGAGGGCTGGTGCACAAATGAATTGATCAAACCACTTCAATTAATCATTATTCATACAAATCTTCCTGTAATTCTTCTTCAGATACAAAGACCTTATTTGAGGGCTGGTGCACAAATGAATTGATCAAACCACTTCAATTAATCATTATTCATACAAATCTTCCTGTAATTCTTCTTCAGATACAAAGACCTTATTTGAGGGCTGGTGCACAAATGAATTGATCAAACCACTTCAATTAATCATTATTCATACAAATCTTCCTGTAATTCTTCTTCAGATACAAAGACCTTATTTGAGGGCTGGTGCACAAATGAATTGATCAAACCACTTCAATTAATCATTATTCATACAAATCTTCCTGTAATTCTTCTTCAGATACAAAGGCCTTATTTGAGGGCTGGTGCACAAATGAATCATTCTAAATCTCTTAAAAAACTCGCAAAATCTGTCTAATATTTGCAAATTTAGTTTGAAGTTATTTACCGTTTGGCCAGACGGGCAAGCCATGTAACATTAGCGTGGCATCGAACGTGTTAAAACAACGCTTCCTGTAACTGAAAGCCTCCACACGGTTTTTCATAGGTAGTCCGATCAAACCACTGTGAAGGATATCCACTTACCGAACGAGTCATTTAATACAAAATATAGTTAAAATAAGAAAGTGGGAGTAAATATATGACTAAAAATTTATTTTATTTATGAATATTACTGGTTTGCCTTATTCACTTGTCAACCACTACTGATTCAATTCTCAAATATATAAGATAAATTTCTCTCAATTACTTTTATAAAGTGTTTTGGGTTCATGCGCATAACTGGTTCACTTTTTAAACAGTCTGCGCTGACTAATTACAAAAGACCGTGTGGAGGCTTCTTGATGTAGAAGGTGATGGTTAAAAGCACTATACTTTTTAATGCTAAAAGGGTTGACAACAAAAAGAAATATCACTTTGGTGTAAATAAATATGATCTACCTCGTTCTTGATATTAGTGTTTTTCATATTCAGACCAAATTTCGTGGTGGGACATTAACATAGATGCCAACTTTCTGAGAAAATTTTTGATAGTTTTAGCAACATTTATGTCTTGATATACGACTCTTTGTTTAGTAAATATGATTTAAGGTTATTATCTTTACGATTACTCAAATATAAATTACCATTATTCATATAAATTACCATTTTGTTCAAAAGTTCATATAAAAAACTATTTTGTTCCAGTTCCCTCGTGGCTAAGATTTTAAAACTTCGTCGAAATCATTCAAAATTTTGAAAGCTTAAATTTTTGATTCAATCAATTAGTCTTTCAATAGTTTTGACATAATACAATAGTCTTTAGTCTACCGCTCAATAAAATACTTCGGAAAAAACGTAGCTAACAGTCCTGGCATTAAGTAAAGACTTATTGTTCGTCTAAAAGTAAAGACTTATTGTTCGGTTCAGAATTTTGAATAAATATAGTTCCAGAAAAAAAAAATTAATTTTTTCTTTAAAATTTATTTTTGGGTATTTTTAAGATAAAAATGTAGAATGATGTTTAACTTACAACAATAAGATTCTCGTAGATATCTCCTCTTTTAAATAAATATAAGTCGCACTGTTCTAAGATATCCTATTATCATTTTTCCCGTATGATTCAGTTTACTACACCATTTGATTTTCTTACTAAAATATCATTTCAATTTGACACTGTATAGCAAAAAAAAGTTAACAAAAAACTATTCAGTAACAAAAGTGAAGTAGAATGGAAAAAAAGATTTTTTTTAAATATATTCGTGAACTGAAAAAAGAACTTAGTAAAAACAGCTTTAAAGAAGATATTTAGCTGCATTTCGATGTCATCATAAGTTTTCCCATAATCATGAAATTCAGCACGGCTATAAATCCCAGTAATCCCGACACTTAAAGCAAATGGCGGCATAAAATAAATCCCAGGAGCATGCCAGATTCAAAAAAGTAGACTCGGCATTCTAAATGTACATATTTACATTCAGAATTTGACTTTACAGTTCGAGACTTGACTGATTTACTTCCAACTGTCTCTAGGGTATATTTATAATAGTGAAATATTTACGAAGTTCTTATTGATGGCTTTGTAGAACATAAAATTTTAATATGCAAACGTTTATTCCTCTTTTTCTGCTGTATACTTGAAATATGTTTCATTATTTAAGACGAGTTGATTTTTTTTTTCAATTAGGCAGTTTCATTTAATATATTAAGATACCCTGCTTAGTAAGTAGTGGCATAATTTTTGATATTGTAGATAAGCTACGTTTAGATATTTATATGTATATACAGTGTGCAAAAAAAAACTGAATAACTTTTGATCTAATGATAGGACGTACTAGGACTAAATAGTTCGTGGGTCTAACCTTAACGTAAAATAGGACAATTAATTGATGCAGACGATATTTTAAGTGATGGAAGCCAACAAAAAAAATGTACTTCGGTTTAGTAAGCATTTTTTCTTTTCTTTTTTTCTGTAGACGGTTTCCGATTTTGAACTCTTGAAATATGGGGAGGTAGGGGTGGGTTACCTGGAAAATATGGTTCCAATAGTTTAGACAAGAGAGAGAGGTAGAACGAAGAGAAGAGAGAGAAGTTTAAACGTCTTAATGTTAATTTTACTTTTTGCCTAATCTCGGGAACTTTTTAAAAGAATCTAAAAGTTTTTGCACATAAGTAAAAAAATTTTTTAGCCAAAGATTTATTAATAATCGAAAATTTTTAGAATATTGAGGTATACAGATTTTTACCTCACTTTAAAGACAGTGATTTTTAGAAACAAAATAAATTCGAATAAAATTGGTCGAATAGTTCTTGAGAAATTAAATTCCTACAGTACGACCCTTTTAAAATTTAATAACTTTTTTAAACTCACTGTACATTAGAAGTTATAACGAAAAAACTTATAAACTCTTTCAGCTCAAATTTAACTATTAAAGAGAAATATTTTGTTAGAATCGCATATCACTTAACAAATCAACCTTTTAATTGGGTCTAAAAATTTGATAATTCTTAGTCACCCACAATGTATTAAGTAATTAAATATCTATACATTAAAATTTATAACACTTTTAATAGAAGAATTTGGAAGAAAAAGAACTTCCAATACTAAAATACATTGAATATTCAAATAAGTTTCTATCAAATCAAAATCTTTTTCCATTTTTCTCTTTGTGAAATTGTCATACTAAAATACTCAGCATAAAATTTCGATGATTACTTCGAATATTGAATAAAACCATTTTTTTCTTTTTCTTTTTTTTTGTTTGTTTTTTTTTGTTGTAAAAACTGACTTTGTAGTCAGTTGCTTTGAAACATATAGGAAATGCGATTGAAAAGACGATGTTAAAAATTGCCCGTAAGGTGTAAACAAAAATATTCGCTTTTTCGTTCCTCGAATATTCTAATCTGATTGGGACGATGTTCGAAATCATTGACTAGATGGGTTTCATACCTCCAAGGAATCATCGGAGAGTCTTTTAAAGCAAAAGATAGAATTTTAAAAAGAATAGTTTTCGTTAGGAGAATGGCTGGCAAATATTTGACAATGAAAAAAAATTACTTACAATTTTCTAGACAAATAAATTAAAATTTTTCTTTGATGCTCCATTTATTTACTCTGAATTTAAACAATCATAAATGTAGCTGTTTTGATTTTCGCTACCTTAAAATTTTGACTTTTCCATTTCTTTTTTACTGCGGATATATTTTTTTCGTGATAATTAGTGAATCACTTTGAAATAAAAATGGTGATTGAAGAGATATTTTTTTGACACGTTTTGTTTACATAAGTTACTGATAGTCTCTTAGTCATCTCATCTGGAAATTTTTTGCCGTGTTTATGCAAGGCCTTGATTTTATCGAATCCGGGTATATGGATTTCAAATCAACAAGGAAAAAAAACAAGTGTTTAAATACTAGGATGCGTTTTGCCGAAACTGGATAGTTAAAATATAATATATTAATAATATGAGTATTTATATTTGAATAATAAATCTTTCCACCGTATTTTTTTTAAAAGAAAAAAAGCTTTATTTATAGGTATAAGGAAGAAATTTCCACTGGTATAATTAAATAAATACTACCCCTTTTTTAAGTTGTTGACCACTTATTGTGACTGGGGATAAGTTGGTTAATTTTTGGGTACTAAAGAAAAATCCAAGTTTTAGAAAACCCTGTAGAATTGGAAGCACAAATCTTTTCTGTAAGTGGAGTTATTGCCTATACTCCCGGCAATTTTGTGATGCCGGTAAATGCGTCCTAGTCATGAGGCGTGAGCTAGAATTCTAAGTCTTGATTTTGAACACCTGCTTTAATCTTTTGCACTACGAGAACTGTTTGAACTATTGTAAACACCAAATCGTTTAAGGTAGGGCACTGGGCCCATGTCCAAGAAATAGTGGGTTCGATCCCCGCCGACGGAATACTCCCCGTGTAGTAAATGGTTACTGATGCACGTTAAATCTGTCGAGTCGCAAAGTCCTCCATGTTCCCATAACAAATCAATACCTCTGGAGGAACTGATCCGGGAGTTTTCTTGTCTTCTGATTGGTGCAAAATTTCAAGGCTACGGAGTTGAACATCAGTAGTCGTAAACCCAAAAATTGGGTCGGCTGTTCAACGACGGTTATAAAATAAAATAAAATTAAATAAAATCACTTAAGCTCAACCGTGATGGCTCAGGGGATAGAGCGTTCGTCTTCCAACGAGGCAATCGGGTTCGAATCCCAATCGATACGAATTCCGCATCCGGCTTGCACCGACTACAGTGCTGACGTGAAATATACTCAGTGGTAGACGGATCATGGGTTAGAGCCGTCAAGCTAACCGTGGGAGGTTCTCGTGGTCTTCCTCTCTATGTAACGCAAATGCGGATTAGCTCCATCGGAAAGTCCTTCACGAAGGCAAATTTCTCCCAATGATACTCGAGCCAAGAGTTCCCTCGTCTTCTGGATTGGGTTCAAAATTACAAGGCTACGGATTTGAACATTAGTAGTCGTAAACCCATAAAATTGGGTCGGTTGTTCAACGATGGTTATAAAATAAAATAAAATCATTTAAATTGGGCCAGGATAGTAGGGAGTACCCGGCTGGTAGGGAGTTAGCCTTATGTTCGTGATAAGGAAAATTCGAATCCAACCGCCAGAAGAATCCCAGTGTAATCAGTTGGGGTCACAAAGTTCTCCAAGTTCCCATAACAAATCAATACCTCTGAGGGTCCAGGAGTTCCCTTGTCTTCTGGATTGGGTTCAAAATTACAAAGCTACGGAGTTGAACATTGGTTGTCGTAACCTCAAATTTGGGTCGGCTGTTTAACGACGGTAATAAAATAAAATCATTTAAACTACATAGAACAGTATTTTTCACCTAGTTTTTAAAATTCATAAAATGCTTCGATGTTGAGTATTTTTGAGGGATCTGCCTAACAGCACCTGCTTCTTCATTCTCAGTTAGAGTGCCTGCGGCGACGAGAAAATGATTTCGGAGGAGTTGAACCATAAAATAATGTGGTCACTAGTTATTGAGGTATAAAAGTTTTCAGAGCTGGAGTGGTGCTTTCGAGGCCTACGTAGAGATGATATCGGAGTGCAAAATTTTAGAACTTTCTTTTAAAGAAGATTATCGGGTAAACTAGTAGATTATGGTCATTAGTTAACATTTTTGCGTGTTTGAATCTCTGGCTTTGTGGACATATTGCTCATCAATATTGCGTTTGCAACAATAGATTCCTAAGTGGTTCTTTTTTTCATTCTTGGCCTACAAGTGGAGTTTTTATAGTTAGGGAATCAATAAGCACTTGAAATGTTTTACAGTAATCCTCATTCCCTGCCGAAGGCAAGACTACCAACTATCAAGCAATTTGTAGAATAGCTTATAGAGTGATAAAAAAAAATAAAAAACGAAGACTTTCAGAAGTTTTGGTAGTTTTACCAACATTTTGAAAGCCTCACCACAAGAAACTTACGTTTCACATGAACTTTTGAATCATTTACATGTAGTGGTGTGGAAAACAACTTTAAAAAGCAAAGAATAATATATTAAAACATTAAAACCTAGCTACCACTAAAAGAAATTTTCCCTGAAAACCATAGAAAGTTAAAAGCCGTACGAAGAGGGAGTAAATTGCCTTTTAATGCTAATGGGAAAAGTGACAGGAGGCTTGCGCTTACATTTGCTGGAGATTTTCGTCTGCTAGCCATAGCCACTACCTTATTTTTCTAAAGGAAAAAATTCAATTAATCAAGTCAGAGATAAATTAAAAAAATACCCAATTGCAAAAATGAAGCTAATTAGGGAAAAAAACAAAACGTTAAAGAACTGGCGCACTTTCTTATAGTCAACTTCGAGAAATATTTTTAAATGTTATGTACCGTAATTAAAAAAAAAAAGGAGAAACAAAAATGCTTCTCTTTGAATAAGCTGTCACAATAACAAAACCACTTCATCATGTCAAATAACAGATTCTCTAACCGACGTGAAAATGCGAGGACAAAATTGCGAATACAAACACTTTTATAAATTAAACAGGTAGCATAAAAAAGTCTGTAGAGAATGGAGAAAATAATTTGTTCTTCCTATGCAAAGAGCAAAGAAAACGCGCCATAAAAAATAAACGACAAAATACATAAAAAAGAATCCCTCCTGTCACCAAAAGCGAGGAAACTTGTTATGACGCGTCTTCTCATAGATGGCACTATTGTTAAAAGAAGGCTGGCAACAACAGCGGACGCCATATTGTTTTTCTTCTTACTCTTCGCGTTCGAAGACCTGTGAGGGTACTTAACTCATTTACAGCTGGTGAGAAAACAGCTTGGCTCTTTTCTTACACTTAAATGCCATCAACACCTTCTTCCACCCTCCTTCTGGGGCTGTGATGTTAAGCTGTATGACAGTGTTCCAACTTGTCTTGTGTCCTGTAAAATAATTTATTTTCTCTAGAGGGAAAAGTTGGGACAGTTTTTTCTTGTTGGTTGTATTTGGACTGCCATCTTCAAGAATACGATGTAATGAAGAGAAAAAATTACCCTGTAAATACCATTAACGTTTTTATGTTGCTTTTTCCAATTCTAGGCTTTTACGACAAAGGGGGCTTATGATGAAAAACTAATATACTTTTATTGCCAATTTCATCAATTTCGTTTGATAGATTAGAAGTGAAATTTCTTTATAAGAATTATTCGTCGGAAGAAAGATGTTCGAAAGCGTATTTTCTCATGCCAAAAGAAGTTCGATTTTCTTCTCTTTTCTTTTTTTTNTTTTTTTTTTTTTTTTTTTTTTTTTTTTTTTTTTTTTTTTTTTTTTTTTTGATGCATCGAAAATTTAGTTTTGTTTGATTTTTGACCTCTTACTAGTGCTTACAGATGTGTTCTGCTTCACTATAAGAAACCATAAAATCCATCGGTGAGCCACGACTACTCATTTAAAACAATTTTAGAATATTTAAAGAAAAAAATTATTTATTTTATTTTTTAAAAATACTTTTTTTTGAAATAATAATTTCCATAAAACAGGGTACTTCATAAATCAAAATGTTCCTTTTGAATTGTTGTCATATTTGCCCACTTTTACGATTTTTACTGAAGATATTTAATGGTGATAGCCAATTTAACCCTTCAGTGGGCCATTTATTTCTAGTCAAGGTAATTTAAAGAATTTTTGGAATTTAAATTCTTATAAGAATAGAAAGGAAAAACTCATTTAGCTTATAAAAAATTTTAATGCCATTTTAATTTTAAGTACAATTACCACGACCTATTAGGAACTTATTGACTTTTTTTTTTCTTTACTTATAAAATAAATTTTTTAAATGCTACAAACTTCGGAAGGAATTATGCATTTTATAACTTCTACACGTTTTCTTATACTAAAAACTGGTTGCCAATTTTATTAATACGCACTTCAAGAAAGCGGAAGTTATTAAGAAATGGAAACCTAAATTAAAAGTGGTAGATAAGTTAACGTGGGCTTTAAAAATTGGTGGTAAGTATACTTACTACGGCCTTAGAAAAGGGTTAATGCTCACTCAAGATTCAAAATATTTGATTTAAAATTATTTTAATGATGCCTCATAAGCAGAAAAGCCAACTGCTCTACGTGGTGGCGTTTCACATAAGCTTTCGAATTTAGAAATAGTGGTGAGTTAAAACCCTATAAATAGAATTTATTTACCAAGAATCATACATTAAGACATGAAGATATTTATCCCCTGTCCTGAACAAGTTGGCATCTCTGTCTGTTACGTGTAAAGGCCTGACAAAATTTTAAGAAATGCTAATAACATTAATGCATTTTTACCATTATCAAAAATCGTAAAATTGAAAACTATGGGTTGTATATTTTTTATCTCGTATGGTTATACTCATACAATTTTTACACATGAGTTGAAATAATTACTAACGCACATAATTCTGATGATGTATTTCAGGTGCGGCCATGATTTTCTTTCCTCCCACTTTTCATTTGAAATAGTTAACGGATTAATATATTTACTGACAAATACTTCAGTTTGTTTTCATGGAGTGCAGCTTTCGATGAAATACTTTACAGAACTTTAAGTTAAAATATCACGTAACTCTATTTTTTTTCTTTTTGTAACAATTTTGTTTTTGTTACATCAAAACAAAAAATATAGGGCGCAACACTTTCCAGAACAAGGTGAAAAAGAGATTTCACGAGGTAATGAAAGTTCATTGATGCGCCCCACGTTTTTCGTTTGAGGTGTGAGAAAAATAAAGTTATTTTCTCCTTTTTAGTTTACTTAAAATAGTAATTGTGAAAATATTTTCAAATTGCCGACGAGAGCAATAATATGAAATGTTAACAACGGCAGGAAAGAGCCGAACTGAATAAGGGAGGAACGAGAAAGAAATCTAGAACAGCCAGTGATCGGTTTTTACTCTTCATTTATACGAGTCATCAGGCGCATGACGTCAAAAGAGGATTAAAAACCTGATTTTTCTTTTACCTTCAATTCTCTTAGCCTGCTTTCATTGCCTGGTGAAGACAACTTCGGACGAAATTCAGGCTCGTGATGATTGGCTCCTTTCGCCACGTGGTCATAATACTTTTCACCTATCCTTGCAAGGTGGGGTTCTTAACATCAGAAATTGTGTAAATTTGATTAGCCGTTTCTCTGGCTTGTGACGTCAGAAGACTGCTTTCAGGTGCCTTTTTTCAGCCTTCGTGTAAATGATTCTCACTTTGAACAGATAAGCAAGAAATAACAGCGTGAAGAAAAGAGCACAACGCGCCTGAATTCCGGCCTGATTCGAAATTGTCCTAGCATGACAATGCTTGCTTACAAGCAGACTAAAAGATAATCGGTTGTAAGAAATTCGGTTTTCAATTCTCTTGTGACGTCCCGTGCCTGATGTCTGATCTCGTGTAAATGAGGAGTGATAAATAGATAGGGGGTGTTTATCTAAAGAAGTTACCGCTGAACCGACGATGCTACCAGTGACTGGCCGAGACATTTTTGTTAGATCGCATTATAACACTCCTGTTGGCTAATTTCAATACCTGCAGTAAGTTTACACATCTAAATGTAATTTATCAGTTGTTGGTTCTTTTGGTTGGAAGCTCACTGTAGAATATACAAAATGTACGATTACTTAGAAGCATCAAAATTTAGACAACTACTGGTCTCTAGAACGATGGGTGTATTTGTACATCTGACATGAAAAGGAATATTTTTTAAAGGAGTTGTAGTTTTACGATACTGTAATTAGCTAACAAATTATATATTATCGGAGTCAATCATCATGAAGCACTTGCATGCATGCGACATCTAACTGCATGATATCATTGTAAGAGTGATAATTAAAGACTGCAAGAACATTCCTCTTAATAATGGCGATAAATTTTACTTGCAACCTGCAGGAAAAAAATATATTGTAGCTTGCATTTTCATCAGGTACAAAGCTGGAGGTGAAATTTGAGCACTCTAGCCTGTCGGTCAAAACCTCAATTGACGGAAAGAATTACTTGCGGTGACCAGAAAACAATTAACCCCACCCCGAAACCCACAACATAACCTCAGATAAGATTTAAGCACCCTAGTCAGAAAGTACGCAGAATTCGATTCAATGATCAATTCTATTTGACGATGAAATGACGATAAATATTCTGCTTTTGCCAATGGAATAGAATTATAACGATATAAATATTAAAAGACTATTGAAATTTGCATTGTAATCTTACACGGAGCTTCTCGTGAGATTTGAGTATTCCAGCTAGTAAAAAAGTGGTCATAATTTCGATTGAAAACTCATACACCTGAAAACGTGGTAAAATAAACTCTATAGCAGCATAACTTTATAAAACTCCTGCAAAAAGTAGTTATTAAGAACAATCCTTTCTCTAATGACAATTTTTTTGGCTTCTTTTCTTTTCTTTTTTAATGTACCCTCAATTGAAGATAAATTAGAAGACTTTGGCTGTCTTGTTAATCTTTGTATGTGATTTATCATATACATGTAGTGTTTAAAATTAGCTCTTAACTGCAATTTTACAACTTTCGGCGCAGTGAAATTGCAATAACCGTGTATGTAAGACAGCGGTATTACAGCAACTGCTTTTATCTCGTTCCAAATTAAAGACTGAATACAGCTTCTGTACTCAGTCTGAAGGTTTTCAGGGGGATTACTGACTTCGTTCATCGAAATTGGGCCAAGCAATAAAGTTAATGTTCCCCGACATCCAATAACATATTGGATAACTTCCTAGCCTAGTCATTTCCTTAAAACAGACTGATAAGATTTGGCTTCTTGGCGATAAAATGCAGCATGGCTAAGCATAAATATTCTATCAATAATCCAGCTTTCATTTGGAAGAAGGCCAATGGGCTTTTCTTGTTAAGCGATAAGATGGGAATTACTTTTTCGATGACAAAAAGTAATATTGAAATATTCCTTTGTTCAACACTTATTTGTTGCTGCGCCATGAAAAAAACCCGTTTAACATATTTTAAAGAAAGCGATTTGGTAAAATATAGCAATTTTAGGGAAAATTATGGTTATTATACCTTTATCTAAAGGGTCTTCTAAAAGCTATAAGGTTTGTTTTAATTTGAAATTATGCTTTACATTTTAATTTTATACATTAAATCTACGCAAATAAAGATAAACTGTCCTCCTTAATCTTTCTTTAACCCCTTGGGGACGGGTGATTCAGAAAAGCATTTGTACAAAATCAGAATCAAGTTGCAATTAAATAAAAAGCGGTAACTTAAATGTAGTCGTTGCTAATTTGACAGACTTACTTTGCTTTTTCTTTAATTATTGTTAATTTAATCACATATCCATATACATCTATGCGATTTCCCCAGTCTACGATTTGAAACATAAACATGGAAAGATTATAGACTCCATCAGTNAATAAACTGCTAAAGAAATACTTTGATTACCAGTTTTATCTTTTTACCCTGATTGATACGGTTTTATGCTGGCACGTATTTGTGACAGTCGGCGCGAAAGCGTTAAAAAGAAGCTTAAAAAAGTTTAATAAAAGGGATACTTTGATAATTATATCAGTTGATTTCGTTAAAAAAAATCAGCAGCTGAAACAACACGGTGGACTTGTAATTCTATTTACTCAGGTAAATCAACCCTTAACCCTTTAATGGACCCTTTATTTCTAGTAAAGGTAAATTAAAGTATTTTTGGAATTGAAATTGTTTTAAGAACAGTAATTGATATAAAAAAAAACTCATTTAGTTTATAAAAATGCCATTTTTTTGGTGGTAAATATATTTAACATGACCTATTAGGAACTTACTGACTTTTATTTTTCTTTATTTATAAAATAAATTCCTTAAATGCTACAAACTTCAAAAGGAATTATGTATTTTATAACTTTTATACGTTTTTTAAAAGTGACAAATGGTTACCAATTTTATTCAAACTCACTTCAAGAAAGCTGAAGTTATTGAAAAATAGAAACCTAAATGAAAAGTGGTAAAACGTGGTGGTAAGTATACTTACCAAGGCCTTCAAAAGGGTTAACAATCGAAATAGTTTTATTAGTCGCTTAAATTATTGTAATCACATAAATTTCAAAAATATTAAAGCAGCTTGATTGATTTTTATTTAATTACTAAATTACTGAAATTTCATGAGCTATATTTTCAACTATCACTTAGACATTTGATAACGTAGGATGCAATATATATCACACTACAACACAACTAGGTGCAGCTATGTGCAAACAAATTGAAAAAAAATTTATGCAGAGATTAAAAATGATGATTTTAACTAGTTTACCAAATCGTGTTCATACATCTACAATATCTATGGTGATTAGGGAAAATTATTTCTTAGACAAGTCCATTGGTTAGCAATCACGGGAGAAATTTTTAATAAAGGAAAATAAGAATTATTTTTTAAAATTTTTCTGTCTTGTGCAATATGCCGCACAAATTTATAACGATCGAATTATTAAGAAAGAAATTTACTGTTAGGAAAATCAGTGCAAAGTTTTAATTTTAACTGCCTTACCAGATAGAGTTCATACACTAATACATACCCTTCAACCATTACGGAATTTGTGTATTTTCAGAAATCTTCTTTTCTAGTGGTATTAAAGATCCACCTCTGCTTATAAATAGTTAATTCAAATATAAAGATCAGATCAGATCAAATAGCCTTGTTTTCAAGTTATGATGAAAGTTTCATAAAAGTTTTATTTGTTTAAAAAAAATTTTGTTTGTTTTAATGCCACTGGAAAAAGTAATTTTCATAATATTGGAGGGTATGCACTAAGGCATCGCTTGATTAAAAATCATTCACTTCAAAAATGCATGAGTAGGAAATAACAATCGATATGTTTATAGCGCTCAAAAATAGGCCCCCATTTTCAAGACTTGCTAGCTGTGAGTGAGAAGAAACAAAAGTTATTTGAAATATAAAACGCAAAGTTGACAACGGAGAATAAAAAAATAAAGGAAGAAATAAAAACTAGAGAAACTACAGTAGCCGAGAGAAAAAAGATGAAAACAGAACAAGAAAAACCGCAGTGGGCGAGAAGCACAAGTCAGTATAAAATGCATTTCCACGCGCTATGGAGGAGTGGTAAGGAGCTAATGTTGTTACCAAGAAAATAAACATTCATATGAATAAAACATGATTCCAGGGCATCAAGATGAGCTGATGCGACTGGTTGAATAAATTTGGTATAGTCGAAATTTAATTTATGTCTAGGATTCCAACAATGCGCAGGAATTGATGATTTCTCGTATTCATGATAACGGACATAACTATCGTGTTCCTTAAGTTTAAATTTTAAACCGTATCTAGTTTGTCCGATGTAGCCAAGGTCACACTGACATGCCAAAGCTAATGGGATCTTTAAGTGGCTTAAATTTGATTCTGTTAACAAACCTAAAAATTTATTTAAAAACAAAAGGGGGAAGTTTTTAGCAATTTTATAATAAGTGGAAAAAAAAAAGTTGTCTGTAAGGATTTTATTTTATAATCATCTTTGAACAACCAACCCAATTTAGGGTTTACGACTACTGATGTTCAACTCCGTTCAACTAACAAATCAAATGCGAGATAAAGAATTTTTATTTTTGTTTCGCTGTAGAAGAAAATCGCCTGCAGGAAACTATTATTATTCTCTCATCATTTCCTTTAAATGCGAATCGAAAGACGTATATTTGTTCCATATTTAAGATATATTTTTTTATTAATTCTTATTACTTGTTTATTGATTATTGTTGTCAGTCAGTAAGAAAGAAAAAGGGGGGCTGTACGACGTCATTTATGCAGTTGGCGATATTGATATACGTTCGCGCTGGGAGTTACGCTTCCATTTAGCGTGCACTTTGATGCAAACAAGCTTTCTCCAGAGTATAGTAATTTTATTTATTTATTGAATTATTAAAAAAAATATTTAAATAAAGTAGTTATGTAAGTACTTTTATCTAAGTAATTATGTAGTTATGAAGTATGCACGAAATAAATAAAATAAAATAATTGCGACTTAAANAAGCTTACTCCAGAGTATAGTAATTTTATTTATTTATTGAATTATTAAAAAAAAATATTTAAATAAAGTAGTTATGTAAGTTATTATGTAGTAATTATGTAGTTATGAAGTATACTAAGTAATACTACTAAGTAATTATGTAGTTATGAAGTATGCACGAAATAAATAAAATAAAATAATTGCGACTTAAAACTTTAAAAAAGCAACCTATTCTATTTTGTTATTATTTTCTTTTGTCAACAACAATTGTGTTCGTTTGCAGCCCATTATCGATGTTGTGTGCATAGCGAAAGATATTTGAACATCAAACAGTTTAGGTTTGCATTTAGAAATCCTTCTGGGATTTTGCGAGTTTTAGTGTAGAAGGGCTTCAACAATGACTTTATTTTCAAACAACTTCAAACATTCTATAGTACAAATATTCAAACGAAATAAAGTTTTCTAAGCAAACGTAATATATCAACAACAACAAAAAATTTAAAGCGCAGAATCATATTTCTGTTATTGCATACTATTTACTGATGTTTATTCTAAAAATTATACATGATCAAGTAATTCTTTATCGAATCTAAAAAAAATAATACTTCCTCTGTCCCAAATTCGTTGCAACATTTCAATATTTTTGTACTGATTATTGATACAGTTAATTTTGCTTTAATATTTTTCAGAGATTTTAGGGTGCTATGCTATAAATTAACAACATTTACTTACCAAGCATTCCCTCCTTAACCCCTTGGGGACGGGTGATTCAGAAAAGCATTCGTACAAAATCAGAAGCAATTAAATAAAAAACGGTAACTTA
The DNA here is from genome assembly GCF_043381705.1 of Parasteatoda tepidariorum. Classification (NCBI taxonomy): domain Eukaryota; kingdom Metazoa; phylum Arthropoda; class Arachnida; order Araneae; family Theridiidae; genus Parasteatoda; species Parasteatoda tepidariorum. Next base: position 29,907,249 of record NC_092212.1, on the reverse strand, counting down.
AATGTAGTCGTTTCTGATTTGACAGACTTTCTTTGCTTTTACTTTAATTATTGTTAGTTTAATCGCATATATAATCAATGTTAATTCAAAGTATAACTAAATAGTTTTATTTTGAACAAAGTAAAAGAATCATTTTCATTACCAGTTTTATCTTTTTACCCTGGTTGATACGGTTTTATGGCTGGCACATATTTGTGACACATATTAAATCAGTTCTAAATTTGTTTATAAAATCCTGGTTTATTTTTAAGCCCCGTCTCATTTTTTAGTAACTCTTCCACCAGCAGTTGTTTAAAACTATCTTCTAGCTATTGAGTTGTGAATTCATTAATAATATAATTTTACGGGTGTCGATTTAATAAACTACATCTAAAGTTATTTATGACTCCAGCTACTTGAAACGTAGCTATTAATTTATGAAAGGTTTTATAACTTTAATGCAGAGACATCAACCACATACCTGCCAACTTTTAATCCTTTCCATTATAATTTTTCCCAGTGGAATTAAAACTTCAATTTTAAGCAAACAAATACGTTGTATTTGCAAAATCCTCATAAGTTGGAGGGTATGGTAACGCATATTGATATATGTGCTTAATTTTTGTAAGAATAGTGGTGATCAAAATCATCTAAAAATTAAATTTATAAAAGAAAAAATAGTATGTATTTACTACCACTTTAAATATGAATATAAAATCTTCCTGAAAATCCGGAAGAGTTGGCAGGTATGCAACCACGTCTGAAAGTCCATATATATCAAGACGGAAACGAGTAAAAACTGGTAATAAATAAATTTCATTTTTTAGCTTTTTTTCGGAAATAAAAAAAATGTCCATAATTATCAATTTTTTTCACGAATACAATACATTTATTGAATTGCTTCTTAACCGAGAAAAAATTAATAGCAATGAATTGTTTATTGTTAATAATAAGTTTACTTCTCCCGAAAATTATATATTATTCAAATAATTCTACTACCAATTTTTTCTCTTTTTCGTCTCGATTTCAGGCCTGATACCAACTTGCTCCGACAGCGAATAAATATTTTTGAGTGGTAGTCTTTTAATGTCTGATTCTTAGTTAAAAATTCGATTTATAGTGTTTTTACTCACTATTACTTCTAAATAAAGCGAAGACATTTTTTATACGCCACTTAGCTAAAGTTAATAGGAATGCAAGATGCAGGAATACCAACTTTCTTGGATTTGTAAAAAAAATAGTTTTTAGTGGTTACGAAATTTAAGTTATTTTAGTTTAGTACTTTTCATTTTAAGTAATTTTTCCACCACTACGTATCAAAAATTCAAAGTATCATATCAATTTCAACTTGATAGCAATATGTTGAAACTGTTAAAGAGTAGGCGCAATTATCCTTAATCTGGAAGTATAATCATTTAATTCACTACCAGTTTATTAAAACTTTTGCAGAAAGCGGAGCAGTTGGCATCCCTGAAGAGGAAATATTAAAACTGGTGACTATTTCATATGTGAAAATTGAAACTTTAAATAAACAGTTAAACTTTAAAAAATACATACTATTATAAATGTGCTTTAGTAGTTAACACGTTGAATGCCACGCTAATTTTACATGGCTTGCTCATCTGGCCACACGGTAAATAACTACAAACTACTCGTAAATTGGCAAATATAGACAGATTTTGCTTGTTTATAAAAGATTTAGCATGACATATCTGTCATCATCATCATCGAAATATAACTGGGCGCCTGGGGCCGTTAGCGGCCTTTTTCCTATTCATCTTGTATTTAATCTTTAAGGTGGTTCTTTCTGGTAATTGGAATAAAAGGAAATTAAATATTTTCTATTTTAGTAAAAATTATGTCTCTACAAAAATGAGCTGCAATCGGCCTGAGGTTTATGTCTTCTCTTAAGTTTTCGAAAGTAAAAATTTCGTTGAATCCTGCAGTGTCACAATATGGTCTTTTCAAAAAATCTGAAGTTTAAGTTTTGCTTTGCAATGTGATGATCTAAAAAATCTATGTTGAGGTCGCGATGTATGTTTTTATTTCGGATAAACCATCCTGCTTTTGTTATTTTCCTGAGGATTTTATTCTGGCATATTTTGAGTTTTTTAAGGAGTGATGTGGAGATGTTGCACCAAGCTGGAGAAGCATAAATTAGGATGGGACGGATCATCGAAATGTAAAGTAAACGTTTAAGTCTGAGTTCCATTTTAGGGTTCTGAAGAAGGATTTGTAATCTGTGGCAGGTTGTTTGCGCTTTGTTGATAATTGTTTTGACGTGATCTTTCCAATTAAATTTGCTGTTTATGACCAGACAAAGATATTTTGCTGTTTTGACTATGGGTATCGTTTCGTTAAAGAGTACAACTTGATTTTTGGGGAGGATAGTTTTTCTTTTATGTTGAATGATTAGTAGTTTCGATTTTTGGCTGTTTACTTTAAACTTCCAGTCTAGGCACCAGGTTTCTATTTCTGTGAGCTTTTCTTGGAGTTTCTGTAAGGCAATGTGCATGACATATCCATACCTGCCAACTTTTAATCCCTTCCATTATCATTTTCCCCAGTGGTATTAAAATGAAATTAAAACTTCAATTTTAAGCAAACAAATACGTTGCATTTGAAAAAGCTTAAGTTGACAACCATGATAGTAACGCATATTGATACATGTGCTTAATTTTTGTAAGATTAGTGGTGATCAAAATCATTTAAAAATTAAGTTTATAAAAGAAAAAATAGTATATATTTACTACCACTTTAAATATGAAAATAAAATCTTCCGAAAAATCCGGAAGAGTTGGCAGGTATGCATATCTGCTTTCGCTTTATTTAAAAAGAACTGGGCACCTGGGCCGCGCAGCGGCCCCTATCCCATACATCGTGACATATGTACATTGTGTTTAAAAACATTTTGAAATTTTGCTACATTGTGGTGGCAGAAACAAAAAACAAAAAATAAAATATATAAATTTACAGTTGATGATTTAGAGTTTACAGATTGATTATTTACATATTTGAAAATTCTATTGTAGTATTTTGTAATATAATATAATTTTTATTAGAGTTCTATTTGAAAGTTCTGAGTTTATTTAGATAATATACTNTTTCAGTGTCAGCCACCGGTGGTTGACGCGGCCTAAATGTAATTTCAGTGTCAGCCACCGGTGGTTGACTCGGCCTAAATGTAATTTCAGTGTCAGCCACCGGTGGACGCGGCCTAAATGTAATCTCAAGTTCAGACACCGATGGCTGACGAGGCGCTCAATGTGTTAAGAATGTGTAATTTAACTCTACACGGAATAAAATTAACTTGTTTTATTACCATTACCTACATTTTTAAGCGTAGCTTTCACCTTTGAAATTAAGCCGTGTGGAACCTTTTAAACAGTTGGCAAAAGTAACCGAAAATCTTCGGATGTTAGTTTGCAGTTCTCTAATGGTTTTTTCTCTAAATATCACGTCAAATCCGGAGCAATAGGCATCTCTGCCTAAATGTAGCAACTAATTTTAGGACGGGGGACAATTTCTTTAACTAGCGTTGACCGAGGAAAGCCAAGATTCGAATTCCTGTCGTAAAGTCTATAAATGTTGCGCCAAAGTTTTGTAAGCTTTAGCTTTATAAAGGTAATTATGGCTCCGAAATATGAAATTTTATGTTTAACTTAAAAAAAAAATTTTATTTATGCAGAATTAATGCAAGTAATTACTTAAAATGGTTCATAAATAAATTTAAGGCATATTTTCGAAGACTTTTCGTCGCATTTAATGAAGCTTTTTAATGAATAAAATGGTAATTCTATAAAAGATGTGAGTCAAAAAGAGTAATTCATGACTGTTAGATTAAGCTTTGTCCATCTGTAACCAGCAAATAGAATTATTATTGTGAAAATTGCTTAAATGGTCAATTTAAAAAATTAAAAGTTTTATGAAATTGAAATTTCTTTTCTTTTTTTTTCGATATTTGAAAAGGAAGCTGTTCTGTTCCGCAATATGGAGCTTTTGGAGTCTGCTCAAAAAATGTTTTAACTTTTGAGAAATTTAACGTTTAACGATGGTTAATCATTTTACGGTTAATTTTTGTTTGATTCAAATCTTAATTTTCAAGTGACTTCATTATTTTTTTATTTAATAACATTTCTTTGATCGATATTTTAAATATTTCTCACCGATAATTAAGCTACAATTGGGTATAATATAAAAAAAACACAACTACTTCCACTTAGTAGGAATAACATTTACCATGACGCAATGCTAAATTCTATGCCACTATCCACATAAATGCCACTATCCACATAAATCAATTATTAATCGAATATCAATTACTTTTCTTTATAATGCAATAAAATCTGGCAAGCAGCTATTTAAACGATCAAACACTTCGTTTGTTTATTTGTGGCTTGAAGTTAGGCTCGCAGAAAATGCCGTTCATGGGTTAAATTTAGTAGGAATAACACAACCTGTGACGTAGGCTATAGTATACCCAATTATAAAAGTAAAAATCTTTAAATATAAAAATACAAGTCACGATTTTTTCAAACTTAGGGAACATTTCTACTGAATGTGGTTTGATCTTTCAATTTTAAATGCATCAATCAAATTCTAAGCTGACCAGGGTCTCCATTAAAATTTTTTAAAAAAAAAACTAGTAGCAAAATTTCTAAGAGAGCATTCGAAAACTGACCTCTTTACCTTTCTAATTATTTAAAAAAAATTTTATCGTTCTTGAGATTTTTGCGAAGGCTTTCTGTTGTTAACATATAAAATCGAAAAGATAAGGCAGCAAGTTTTCAAAGATCAGCACCAAAACTTTGCGACCAGTTTTTTTTAGTTTTAAGAGGCCGCTGGTCAATTTACAAATTTTTAATTCTTAAATGCATATTTATATAAATTTTTATTTCAATGAAAATGTGATAAAAAATATTGTTGGTAGAGCGTTGGAAAATGTTTTGCATTTGAAAAATTCTTTTTAAAAATCATTTTAAATCAACACAAAATCGTTCATTTATAACAAAAAACGATGGAACGAATATCTCTACTCTTCACGTAAAATAAAAACCGATTAAACATTTCAGTTCGTTTTCGAACGGCATCATCAGAACAGTTAGGAGTAATCTCCATTAACAACAGTTATTCATAACTGCTAGTTAAATTTTTGCATATCGTTAGCCACTGCTCTTTATATCACTTATGAAAATGATGCAAGATGCTAAAAAATAGAATGCAAGAAATGAAGAAAGAGTTTGTGATCTAATTTTTAAATATTTGAAGGTACAAAAAACACTATCAATACACTGTCAATGATTTTTATCTAGGTAGAAAAATCTCGCCAATTTGGCAAGTTTGTAAAAAATCTCAATATGTTTTTAAATGTTAAGTTATTCAAAGTCCATATAAATCTTTACGACAAGATGGCATTTAGAATTTAAAATAAAAAATTTACTTAATATTTAAGGTACTTGAAATGTGTTCTTTTATTGCCATGGCGAAAGAGAATCGTTAAATAAAACACGTTCTAAACCATGCAAGTTTTATTTTCGAAATTAATTTATTTATAGTTAGTTATAAATTTATAACTTAAGTAAATAAATTGTTAAGAATATTAAATACTTTTATTAATACAAAGTTTATGTATTTTATTTTCACTTATTAAGAACCGTAAAATCATTTTTAAAATTTCAAATGCTGCCTTGCACAGCGATATGATGCCTTGTCAACATCAGCAAAAATTAAATAAAGAAAAAAGACATCATTACAATTTTAATGAGGTAAACTTATCCTTTGAGCAAGAAGAATTTTCAGCTCGAAGGAAAAAAATAATATAGAAATAGAGTGTGAAATAAAAGTGCCGAAGGAGGTATGTTTCAAAAAATGAAAAACTTTGTAACAAAATTGGATCGGTTTCGAGATTCTTTTAAAGAAAAAACTAAATAAAATAAAAAATCTGCCTCGCATGAAATATTCCAGCTTTTTTTACATTTGAACAGTGAGAAAAGGATTTTATATTTCGCGTTTTTCCATACAGTAATTGTGTTTGATGTCAACAAAAAACGTTCTTTTTTTTCAAACGATTTTTTTATCCCACTCAAAATTTAATAAACGCCTTACTTTAAAATGATGAAAAGAATTTTTTTCACCGATTAAAATGAAAAACGAAGTTACAATCGGTATGGCTCAGAAGTATATTTATTGACCCCCACCCTCCCACACCAAAGGAAAAAAATTAAAAGAATCGTTTGGTCTGTTATCAAGAAAACTCATCTTTCAAAAACATGCTAGCTGATGCCACCACAGGAACTTTAATCTTCCCATCCTTTTCCCGAAAGGGATTGAGACTTATTCTGCCACCTTTCTTCTATTTTTTCATTTGGTTGCTTCGGATTTCCTTTCCTACCATTAGCTAGGAGTTTTCCTTCCGATAGAGCGACAACTTTTTCTTCATTCGCTAGGTAGATGAGGTTGTTATAGCAACGCTGCCATTTTGAATTTTTTTTTTCTTCGTTTTATTATCAAGCTCAGTATATGAGACATATTTGATGTGTGTGTGTTTTAGTGACCAATTTGTATAAGATATTTTTTTTCTTTCTTGTCAAGTTAGCAATTTAGATTTTTGCTATTTTTTTCTTTACCAAATATGTGTATCATTCTGCAAAGACTAAATTGGAAGAAACGGTATTTCTTTTTTAGTTCTTTTTACTTTTTTTAATAAGATGCGAAAATATATAAATCAATTTTTAGCTGAAGTTATAATTTTTTTTGTCTTGTTCTATCTTTGATTTTTTGGGTATTCTAATTGCTTCCTTGTTGGTTTTTCAGCTTGAAGAGTTGTTTCACCAAGTTTATCAGAAATAACTTTTATTTGGCTATAAAAGAGGTTTATCTTCGGCTCTAATTTAATTTCCTCACGAAGAAAACAAAAAAAATTAAAAGCGTCTGTTTATAATTTTCAGAAAAAAAATCTAATTGCATAACACTTATGCATACTTTTAGAGCACTACTTCATTACTTATTGTTCTGTAAATTTCTATTTGAGTTTCCTAAACTATGAAAAACTGGGTGATTTTAAAGTTTTATCGCAAATGTTAAAAACTAAGCCGGGATGATTAATGTACTTGTTTCTTAATGAGATGATCTCATCAGGTCAAATTGTATGATCTAACCTATGATCTTTTATTGGTGGACGAATCATAGGTTAGATCACTTCTTGCTGTCAGCTTGCTTAACCGTGAGACGTTTCGTAATTTTACTGTTTGTGATAAGCAAATATGGGTTAGTTTCGCTTAAAAAGTCCATACGAAGGCTGGTTTATCCCAATCTTTGAAGCAGGATTTCTTTTACTTTCTGCATTAGGTTCAAATCATAGATGAATTTGTTTATACAAGACCGGTAGTAAAATGTTAAAACTTATACTTTTAAGATTCTGGTTTCCATCATAATTGAAAGCTTAGCGTTTTAAATCAGCAAATAACCCAGAAAACCTAATTTATAACAACTAATTTTTTTTTCATTTATTACGGAAGAATTTTCTCGTGATAAGTACAACACAAAGACTATGGAAAAAATTTCGCGTGTTCCAAAAGTGGCCGCAAATAGAGGAGGTCGTTACACAGTGCCCTTGCCATCAGGCTAACCGTGGGATATTTTCGTGGTTTTCCTCCCCATGTAATGCAAATACGGGTTAGTTGCATCAAAAAGTCCACCATGAAGGCCGATTTATCTCAATATTTTATCCAGGAGTTCCCTTGTCTTCTGGATTGGGTTAAAAATTACAAGACTACGGAGTTGAACATTAGTAGTTGTAAACCCAAAAAATTGGATCGGTTGTTTAGCGACTGTTATAAAATTATAAAATGTTAACGTCTTTCATAACTGTCATCAACTCTTTCTTCTGCTCTTCGAGCACACTTTATTATAGTACTTAAAAAGCGTCACGGCATGACTAATACTCATTTTTTCAATGAATAACAATAACAAGAAATAAAATTATTGTTATTGAATCTAAGTACAATTGAAACATAATATAGAAAACTTTGTTTGTTGCTATTAAACTATTCATTATGAACCTTTCAGTTGTTCACCCAACTTATAACTCAGTTTGTTTCAGCTTTTCGTTGTACTCACGGGAAAAAAAGTTCGTTCAGAAATTTTTAAACATTTGCGTTTATGCTTTCGTGCTTATGACAACTCTCATGCTTGATATTTCAGTTCTTTGTTATCAATGCGAAAAAGAAATGAAGATTTTTTTGACACCGTTTACGATATATATACATATCAGATGAAAACAAACCCTTGTTTCCCAAGTAGGCGGAAAATTTCTTTGTATTCAAGCCATATAAATAAGGTGATTATTCTTTTGATGTTAAAAAATTACAAAAAGTATCTCACATAATAAGTGCTTTCAGCTCTCTGTGTTGGATTAGAATCCGGTTGGAAGGACAATTTTTAGTTCCAAAAAAATGCAACCACAAAAATGAGTTAGCGATAAAAAAATTTGGCTTCAAACTTTGTATATTTAGTTTCTTATAATCCTATATATTTGCTTCTAACAATATGAAAAACAAATGCGCTAGTTTAAAGAAAAATCGAAATTTAATGTAATATTATAATATACTTCAAACAATTTTTGTTTTCATTTATGAAGTCGAAAAATCATCTTTATAAATGATAAAATAAATGGTAACATAATAATAAATTTCTTTTCTTCATACCATTTGAAAAATTTTTAAACATTCGTGGGGCGAATTCTTCTACTGAAGAATTAAGCATATATTAGAAATAAAAGTTTAGTATATAAGCATGCATTTTTTTTTCAGAATGAAATATTTATTTACTCAGTCTTTTACGTTTATTAAATTTAGTCAATTTTAATATTCAAACAATTTAAATTTTTTTTATTCGTTCATACGTTTGATTAATTTGCAGTAAAATCTTATTTTTTTAATCTGTATATTTAATTTCCCAAATGCTTTTGCATTACTCATTTAAATCATTTTTCTCAGAATTAAATTATCAAAAACTTGAATTCATTTTACAGTGTTTATACATTTTATTTCTTTCTCCTTATTACATTTATTAAGAAAAAAATAAGTCGATACCATTACTCTAATCACCTAAATAAACTAAAATGTTTAACTTCTTTCTTACGAAAGAAACTATTTTTACAAGACATAATCCTTGAGAACAGATTTTTTTATTCGTTTCTCTGGGTGATTTCGAATGCTTCATTAAACAATGGAGAATTAAGGTTTTCAGTTTATTCGGCTACTTTTTACGAACGCTGATTTTTTTTTTAAAAAAAGAAAAGGCTTTTGATTTAGGAGTATTAAAGAATTCGAAAGAATGAGTTGATATATTCATACAAATTATTTTTATATAACTTATAAAAGATGAAAATTTTTATACCTGACTTTCTTTAATCGCTTTCCTAACCAATTTTTTTGAAGAATAAAAATGCAAAAAATTAACGTATTTTTTTATTCCATTAATAAATTCAATGAAATAAAGCAAAACATAATACACAAGTTTTAAGTGGAATTTGTAATTTTTTTACGTGTAAAAAAACATTTAATTTACGATTAGTTTCCTATCCGGATTTTTTTGGGCAAATGAAAAAAGTTAAATATTAGTCTTTGTATGATAGTAAAAGAATACAAAATATTAAATTCTAAATTGACAAAACAATCTTCGAAAGAAACGCGCTTAAAAGCAGCAGAATTTTCAAAAGAAAGAATAATTGAAGCAATGAGAATAAAAATATGACCACCGAAGCCGACGTCTTTAAGAGGGTATCGGCCTCGGAAGCCATAAAACAAAACCTTTTCTATTGAGAGAGAGGACAAATAACAAAATTAACTCTCTCAGTACCCCAAAGGTTTTGTAGAAGTCCAAAAAAAAGTACATGAAATACATAAAACCAAATCAGAAAAAAAATTTCAACAAAATCTTGAGAAAATAAAAACACACTTTAAACTGGTCAAACAGCGATTTCACAAACAAACTAAATGCAAAGGAAACTCTAAAACAAAAGAAAACAACGCCCTCTACTAAAATGCGCAGAATGAAAAAAAGAATAGTAAAAGAAAAGATTACGTAACAAATTAGTATAATGCTTAACTGGGGCTGCTCAGTTAAGGCTTGATTTTCGCCCTGTTAAAAGAAATAATTAACTAGTATACTTCAATCATTTTCTTAATCAAAAAATTAATATTAAGATAATTAAAAGGAAAATCATTATTGTTCAAATTATTCAAAAAATTATTCGCAGCCTCCGGAAAACTTTCAACGTTATTGCAAATACTTTTAATCCTAACCAATTGTGAAAAAACTAAATTTTTGAGAACTTTATTACACATCTTGTATGATAGTTTTCTAATACTAATCATACTAATTCTTTGTATGATAGTTTTTGATACAAGGAACAACACAAAAAGGTACTTTTCGAACACCAATGAAGTGATACGCCATTTTTTTTCCTCTTTTTTCCATGTAAATTCAGTAACCATCGTGACACAATCGCACAAAGCACGTATGCAGTCCCACAAACCAACAGCAAACCAAACAAACCTTGGCAAACTTCTAATCACAGCAGATTTTATTTTATTTTATTTTATTTTTTATTTTTTATTTTTATTTTATTTTTATTTTTATTTTTATTTTATTTTATTTTATTTTTATTTTATTTTATTTTATTTTATTTTATTTTTATTTTATTTATTTATTTATTTATTTTGCTTCCGGCCGAGTAAAATCGTGATAAAACAAAACGAACTGACAAATACTGCTACGCCCGAGTTTTCTCGGAATAATAAATATTTGCAACATATACATACCCAAGTTAACTCGGATAGTCAGGGAAGCGGTTAAAAACTTAGATATAAAAGGTTTTTCGCAATGACTACCCTTCATATATATTCCTAAATTCCTTATCACTGAAGTTTCTAATAGGTATAGGGCGAAATACCTATATTTTTACAAAATTAAATAATCGTTACTGGAAGGAGACCCTTAATTAATTAGTTTATAGTAATTAACAGCTTTTTCAGTCAATCGTATAGAACATTCGTTTCACGAGTAAATTGCAATAATGTATTAATATCATTTTAAATCTTCGAAATATCGTTGTTTTTATTTTCAATATAAATTTTAACAAAAATAATTTATTTATCTAACCTCCCTTTATGAACAACTGTTCTTGGTAATCTTCCAAATATGTTGATGAAAAATCGCCTTAATTTAAATGTTCAATTTTGTTTCTCCAGTAACTTCCACCATTTCTCCTATTGTTCTTTACAATTTCAAATAAATATACTACAATGCAAAAAAGTCTCAATAAAGAACAAAATTTTCAATTTCTACAAAAATCAAGAAATTTTAAAAAAATTATTAAAGCACTCTGACCATCTTCGGATTAAATATAATCAAAAATAGACATAAAAGTGAAGTAATTTTAAATCAATTTAACTCGTAGTATTTCGGTTTATGAATATCTTCCCTGTGTTATGTTTTGAATTAATTGTGTAAATTCAACTGAATTAAAAAAAATTCAAATTTTTCTTCAGTATTGTCATTATTTTTCGTATTGTTCCTTATAATTTTAAATAAAGATACTACAATTCAAAAAAGGTTTCAATAGACAACTTATTTTTCAAAAATCCAGAAATTTTAAAATACTCTGAACATCATCGGATTAAATATAATCAAAAATAAACATAAAAGTGATGAAATTTAAAATCAATTTAACTCGTAGCGCTTCAATTTATTAATTTCTTTCCCATGCTATATTTTGATTTAGTTGTGCAAAATCAACTGAATTGAAATTTCCCGAACTTTTCTTCAGTGAATGCCCTATTGTTATCCTATTGTTATCTACAATTTTAAATAGAAATATTGCAATGCAAAAAAAAAAATAGTAGATAGCTAATTTTGCAATTCAAACAAAACTAAATGTTTTTAGAATGTTAATCAAAGCCTGCGAACATCATCAGATTAAAGGCAATAAAAAAATAAACAGAAAATTAAGAATTTTCTAATTCAATCTTACTTGTTGAACTTTTGTTTATGAATATATTTTCCTGCTTGTACTCTGAATTAGTTGAGCGAAATTATTTCAATTGAAATTTCCCATTTTAATTTCAATGATTTGTTTGCAATATCAAATAAAAATATTACTGTGCAAAAAAAATGCTAATAAAATTTTTAATGTCCAAGCAGTCTCACCGTTTCTGTAGGTAGAGGTAACGGGTTCGAATCGCGTTGTAACCCCCTGCATGTATCGTTGTGTTGTCCTCCATTAACCTATGCTTTTTATCCTTCATTTTGACAAAAGTTTATACTAGTCGGTATTTTGTATGTACAACAATAAATAATCAAATACAAATTTTTTTTTAATTTAAAACTTTTGTTGCTTCTTACGTTTCTTGCCAACAACAGCAAGCCTGCTAATGGAAACCAGCGAATTTAAAGCAGAGGGATGCTTTTTTTGATTTTCAGTGGAGCCATCTATGACTGAGAATACGATTTAAGCCAGACATACGTCATAGCCTATTTTACAAGAAGGACTACTTCATTCATTCACAGATCATAATTTTGACCTGCACCAGAGAACGACCAATTTTCAATTCAGTACCCTCCCCAAGAGGCATAATTTATTATGAGAACATGGAGAACTTTGTGACCCTACGGATTTAACTTGCACCAGTTACCTTTCAATACACGGGAATTCATTGGCCAGCGGGATTCGAACTCACAAACACGAGCCAAACGTCCTACCAACCATGCTATCCTGACTCCAATGCAAAACTAATTTTACAATTTAAATGAAAATCATTAAAATAGTTTTGGATAAATATAATATCTANAATATATATTATATAATATAAATAACATATATATATAATAAAAATTTTAAATTTTAATAAAAACTAATCTTTAAAATCTTCAATTAAAAGTAAACGGAACGTTTTCTAAAAATATATATTTCTATGCTATATTAGGAAAAGAGAAAAATTTCATAAAAAAAAAGAAAGTACTGAATGAAATTCAATTGTGCCTGACTAAGCCTTTCCTTCTATTTCCTGAAAGTGTGGAAAAAGTAGTTTTTACGGAGGAAGGGAAATTGAAATGAAAATTAGAAATAAGAATAAAACTGTCTTCCTCCTACCTATAGATTAAACTAGTCTGCAGCTTTCTATAGTATGGAGCTTTTTCTTTAGTTTTCTTATTTCGAAGTTATCTTTCCGAATTCTTTTATTAATACATTGAATGTAATCAACTTTTCCAAATATTTTTTCAAATAAATAAATACAGAAATATAATTCCGCTGTTGTAGACAAAAATGCGAATTGACGTATGATGTAGAGATGCGAGTTTTATGCGAGTAGATGTAATCTTGTCCTTGTGGATTTAACTAGGATACAATCATACCCAAACCTTCCAACTATTGAACTTTTTGCGAAACATTTTTTCCAGGGGTAAGAACCAAAAACAAAAATTTTTATATTGAATAAAATTTTTGTGAAAAATTTTGTTTTGAAAAGTTCACATAAGCTTAGTCATTTGTTTATTTGACTTTTTCATGCACCCATTTGAAATATTTATTTGTTACGTAATTAGATTTCATTTCAATTTAATTTTTAAAAATATTAATACATTACCTTTATCACCAACTGAAGAAGAAATTTTCTGAAATTACGGAAATTCCGTAGTAGCTGGAAATAATAACACTTCAACACTCTAGCTCTCTGCGAATTATTTTTCTCCAGTGAACGGTAGCGGCAAAATAAATACAATATTTACAACTTTTTTATTGAAACTTAAGAACATGACTATCTAAACTGACCTTTCTTATATTTTTTTCAGAAATTATTTACACGTAGTCGTGAAAAAAAATCTTTTTATCTTAATTTTTTAATATATTAATGCATTACCTTTGCTATCTGCCTGCACCATAGCGTTATTTAAGTTAAATTTATTATACAGCGATTTATTTCACAAGTATATTTAAAACAAAATCCCCTTAAATGAATTTTTTATAAATTTAGTAAAGAAAAGTATAGTATTCAGCTTTATTTTGCAAGTATATGGTATGCCTAAAGTTACATACACTGAAATAAATGTTTCAGAAAGTTAGTTTAAAAAAGCATACTTTACTACTGTATTTTGCAAGTATGAAGTATGTCTAAAGCAACACCCACTGTAATAAATTTTTCATGAAGTTAGTTAAGAAAATATATAGTGTACAGCTTTATTTTACTAGTATATCCAGAGCAAAGTACAGTTAAATAAATTTTTCATAACGTTAATTGATGAAAGTATAGCATGCAGATTTATTTTGCAAATATATCTAAATTAACATCATCAGAAATAAAAATTTTAATAAAGTTAGTAAAGAAAACTACGTATAGTATGCAGCTTTATTTTACAAGTATATCTAATATAACATAATGTAAGTTAAAATTTTCATTAGGTTTTCTAAAATAACTGTAAAATACGTAAATTTAAGATGCAAGTATCTCTATATTAATAGAAGTTTTACATCAATTAAATTTTCAGGAATATACTTAATTTGCAATTTGTATGCTCAATTTTCAAAATGCTTAAAAGCACGACCCAGCACTGTAATTATAATATTCCAATACAAATTTATTATTCCCCAAAACCTTTTGCAACAGACAAAATAAAAATAATTCTACTTTTAATTAGAAAACATATCTGGAGGGATATTAAAATCAATATCTAGCAGATCTAGTGCCCGAATACCGAATCACATTACGATCCAATCGTGCGTTTCTACCATCACATACAACCCGATTAATCAATTCCTCTATCGATTCAAGAAAAATCAATCGAAAACTAAGCGGAATTGTGTTCCTTCTTAAGTTCGACAATGTTCTGTTCTTCAATATCAAGAATCGTTGCCAATGTAATGAAACTTATAATCATAAGCATAAGGGTTGGGGCTTTGTCAATAGCATGTGCATTATAATCTCATAGAATCGATATGGTGACTACTCCCTATTTTTTTTCTTGTTCCCAAAATGGGGAGTGAGGAAAAGGTATTAATCAAAAAGGTAAAAGATACGGTTGAACGATCTAATGGTACACTAATGATCTGGGCTGGAGTTGTTACTCTAGTTTTATATTCTACACCTGCTCATATTATTAAATATTTTACACCGTTTATGATATAATAACTGAATTTTCGTTTTCTATTAACACTTTCTTTACATACTATAATTCATTTGGTAAAACTTGGACACTTTTTAAAGGGTGGTCGAAGTTGGGTATAATTTAAAAAGTAGGGGAAAAAATTGAAAAACTATTTGTTTTTGTTAAGTTCCATCTCTGTAAAAATATATTTGTAAACTAAAAGAAACATATATTATTGTCAAAATTGACTAACTCAGTTTCTGAAATTAAAGTAAAATTGAAACCATTAAAATTTCCAACAGCTTTTATGAAATATTTTATTTTATAACAGTCGTTGAACAGCCGACCCAATTTTATGGGTTTACGACTAATAATGTTCAGCTCCGTAGCCTTATAATTTTGAACCCAATCCAGAAAACAAGGGAACTCCTGGATCGAGTATTGGGAGAAATTTGCCTTTGTGGAGGACATCTTGATGGAGCTAACCCGCATTTGCGTTACATGAAGAGGAAGACCAAGAGAACCTCCCACGGTTAGCCTGACGGCAAGGGGACTCTAACCCCTGATCCGCCTAACACTGAGGATATTTCACGTCAACACTGTGGTCGGTGCAAGCCGGATGCGAAATCCGTATCGACTGGGATTCCAACCCGGTTCGCCTCATTGGAAGGCGAACGCTCTATCCCCTGAGCCATCGCGGCTCTTTATGAAACATTTGTCATCATTTTCGTTTGTTATACCGTTTGAATACCGTTAAACAAATTATTACTAAGGCGATATTAAATTCAAAACTATTTGAATGGCTGCACCATCTTCTGAAAATTTAAATATAAATCTAATATAAATAAATCACGCTTTTTTAATGAATTGATGACTTTTTCCTCATCACAAGGAAAAGAAAGTATTAATGTAGTATTTTCCATGCAAGAAAGAAAGAGTTTTAATGTAATATTTTTCCTTCATTTGAACTTGTTTTCCACACCACTACACATAATTGATTTCAAAGTTCATATGCAACACCACTTTGTTCCAGCTTTCATGGAAAAGCTTTTAAGATGTTAGCACAGAAAATTCTAAAGAGCTTTGGCTTTTAAGCGTCTGCCCTCTATTAAATTTTTTTGCAAAAAGCGTAGTAGTTGGCAGACGTGTAAAAGTAACCGATATGTCGATACGTGTATTATAACAAAAATTAGTAAAACTTAAAAATGTTCTTTTTTATCGAATTTCGCGACTGTAGCTCATTTTTGCTTGGGTTAAGTGTGTATATCAACGATGTGTAGTAGAGCTTGATAGAAAGTGATCAAAATTTTGATTTGCGATAAACTATTATTCTACTATTCCCACTATTTGGATAAAAACCTTGTAATGCTATTTCACCGCTAGCAATCCTTTCTCACTAGGGTGCTGGCACACCAAGGTAAAATGAAATTCAATAGTTGCTGAATTTTTTTTTATATTTTGGCTTACTTGCGCCTAGAAAGTCGGAAAATACAGAATTTGTTTACATATTTTGTCAGTATTTAAAAACATCTTCAACCTTTTTAGACGTGGTGTACGAAAAAAGTGGTTATGTGTTAATGTTAATACCAAGTGGATATGTCTTTCTGTTACTTACCATTCTAATATGAATAAAAAGAACTATATGTTGACTTCGTATCCAAATTTAAATATTTATATTATTAATACATTAGCATAAGCATAATTTTCGTGTTTGCGCAAAATAAATTCTAATAATGAAACTTTTATGCCAACATTTTTTTTCTCCTTTCAAAAAATAAACCACCTATTTATAAGGACGATTGGCACAAATGGGTTAATCATCAACTTTTAATTTTGAAAAAGTTAAACATAAAGCAGATTGCCTCCTTCTGGATGTTCATACAATGACTGCCATTTTTATGGCTTTCCTAGACTGAATTTTGGTTCAAATTTTTCTGTCCAAATGAATAAGTTAAATGTTTATCATATTTTTTATATAATATCTTTATTATTTAAATGATGTAATCATATCTCTTTTTATCAAATTTTAAATCGTAAAATTTACAACCACTGTAAAAAGTGAAATCAAAGCTTGTGAAATTCGCAAAAATAGCTTAATCCATAAAGCACCTATTTTGAGAAAAAATCATTTTTTTTTTGTCAAAAAGCTCATAAGGCTATTAATTTAATTGTACATTGAAGAATTTTTTTTTTCAGCGAAAGAAGTGTTCATATTTTTCCTTAATGCATAATATTAAAATAAAATTATTTTAAAATAAATCTATCTTAAAATAAAAGTATTTGAAAATATAATAATAAAGGTAGCATTATTTTCATCATAAATGATCAATACTATGCTATTTTCGAAAGAAGTAGTGGTAGCTGACATTGGAAAGTTTCTCCTAAATTTAAGCTTTTCTTTTTACTTTTTCTTTAAAAAGATAAATTCCCTAATAATATTAAAAAAAGGTTAATTTACGTTTCCACGGTAAAAAATTAATTGATAATTGCTTAGTTGCCGAGTTTTTTTTATTTTTGTGGGTAATTTTATTTTGATTTTTAAAATAGTAACAACATATATACGAAAATATTCTTTTTTTTTAACGAAGTTTATTAATAATGATTTTGATCACCACTAATCAAAAATAATTTAAAGAAATTTATAAAAGTCCTAACAATATTTTTTTTAAATATAAAGTATTTTTTTAGTTATCTTAATATATTCTTTAAAAATATTACGTGTTTGCATAGTTAAAATACAATTGTAAAATAGTAGCTTGCAATTGTTAAATCATTTGTTGTATCGCTAACACTACAGGCAGCTATGTTAATAAAATATTTAACTGCATTAAAAAGATTATCTAGCGCATTATCAATGACTGATAGCGTAATTAAATAAAAATAATTTGACGAATTTGAGAAAGAAAGAAATCTCTCGTTGAAAAATAAATTTTGAATAAAATAATTAATTAATTATTGATAAGTTTCTTTGACTGTTTGACTCTAAAATTAAAAATCGAATTAAATTCTCATAAATCATTCGTAGTGACACTCGAATAATAAAGAGCCAATGAAAATTCTTTCAACATAAAGAGAAAAAAATTTCGACTCTTAATTTCTATTAATCTAAGATAAATGGAGTTTTAATTAAATCATTTAATTCCCTTACCCATATAAAAGAATGCCTCTTAAGCAATAATTACAATACTCCTTTTCAACCGAGTCCCAAAAAAAAACTTCAATTAACTGAACGTGTATGCATAAAAGAATCAAATAAAGAGAAAAGAAGTTTTTTAAAAAAAAGTTTCTCATATTGCCAGATTCTAAAGCTCAAATATAAAAAGCGCGGGAAAAAATACCAACCAAGCTTGAATTTGTGACCTTGGCGACGCCCTCGTCTTAAAGCTGATATATTTATATGAAGGAAAAGAAATGGCAATGGAATCCATGAGCAGCATCGAACTTGCTGTGATCGCCATGGAAACCACCGGAAATACAGAGTGGACTCGACCGAGCTTGTTTTAGAGTGATTAACATCGCCCAATTACACCTTCTTAAAATTCTTTCCCCATTTGCTTAACCTGATAGGAGGTTGAAAGTTTACTCCCGAAATAGCGATAAATTTTTACGATCAGGTTAAAAGATTTTTACGTTTACATTGTAATTTTAATTCTAGTGAGAAAAAAAAAACTGGTGTTTTGTCGTTGAAACTTTTTGTATTGCTTTAATAGGTTGTTAATGGTAACATGTATTTGCTTAGAGCAAACGATAAATTTTTATTATGAGATCTTGAAAGAATTTATTCATGTAGAATAATAATTTCACTTTAATTAAACGCACATTAAATATATACTACAGGGAGGGATTATATGTGAACTGAAAATAATTAAGAATAATAAAAAAATTTCAGAAAAAGGAATAAATCACACTATTTTTTACGAGAGTTCAGTGTGACCAGTGTATTTTGGCATCAATGGATGAACAAATGATGACTCAGAAAATAAAAGAATCAAGCGATTGTATGAAGTAATAAACAAGTTAACAAATCTTAATTTTTTCAAAATTAATTCATTCGAATGCGAAATTACGGATGTTCTTTGCGTTATTGAGAGTAACTTCACCGGTTTAGGGCTATTTACGGTAATATTTCGAAAATCTTTACTCGTGACACTGAAGGAAATCCATCTGAGGATTTCTTAACACTAGGTTTATGGACGTTTCTTATATACCTATCTCTAGGAGCATGCTTCAATAAGAAGCATGAACGAATACATACAACAGCACTTACAGATGCCAACTTTCTCCGAACAGCAAATATATATTTTAAAATGGTAGTTTATCAATGGTGATTCTTAATTTAATAAATTCAATTTAGTAGAATTTTTTCCACCACTATTTCTAAATAATTCGTAGGCTTATATAATTCACCTCTTTATATTTGCAAAATTTGTTTAGTAACTATTTACCGCTTTTTTAATTATTTTGGCGTGTCCGGAGCAGTTAGCAACTCTGCAATTAGAAAGCAATGCAATTATATACTACAAGAAAAAAAATGAAAATGTGAGATACATATTTATGAAATATTTTAGTATTTCATTTTTCAAAACTCGAACTAAGCAACTGAAACCTTCAAAATTTGACACTCTGACATCATTTGACATTCTGCGTTTCTTCTTTCTATTATTGCTTATCGGCAACAGTTGTTTATCGCTTGTTTCATTTGAGATAACGATATCGGACCGAAGTATTATCGGTACATTCCTATTTATTATTGATGTGACGTTTGCATGTTTACTCAAAATTTTGTCTAAATTACGATCGCGTCAAATTGACGCATATCCATACAGATAGGTAAACCACAAAGAGAATTTCAATATTTCAACGCTTTTCAAGAAAATAGACTTCAATATATGTTTACCTCGATCAATGGATAAAAGTCATTACAAGAGATAAAATAAATATGCAAACGGGTTTTGTAACTTTCCTTATAAAATTCGAAATGCGTCAAAATGACGCGTCCCATAAACCTAGTGTTAAGCAAACCAAATGGGTAATAGGATTTTTAAAATGACAAACAAACCACGCGAGATAGTCTATGACGTCACAAAAAATAGAGCTTGTCATTGGTTAACGTGAATATTTCTTTTTTCCAAAGTATATTTTCATGTAACATGTAGACTACGTTGACGCGATGTTACAAATTTTTAAAATATCAAATCTGAAAGTATGAAACTTATATAATAAATTTTGTAGCAGTGTCACTTTGAAAAGATAACATTTTTCAAATATTCTTCAGGGAATCAGTTCCTCACGAAAAAGATGAAAAGATATTGGATAAAACCTGTTATGTATTGAGAGGTAGAAAGAAATCTTTCCTTGAAATCAACACAAAATTTCCCTGCGCGAATAGAACTTATGCAGGGAAACAGTTTTACAGAGAATCTTATATAAAGCAGACAAAAAGTAAAATATGAGTTTTAACAACGAGTGATAAAAATGAGGAAAAAAGTTTCCTTAAGATGGCTTAATGTTATTATAATCACTGTTGTTGTTAATTATTCTTCATTATTTCTTAATTTTGTTACATTATAATAAGAAATAAACGTTCATTAATGTAACTTAATTTTATTACAGTCATTTTTATTGATAATTATGTTTAATCATTTTTAATTAATTTTATTATAATTAAAAAAAACTATACGGATACGATAACCTAATTTTAATTTTATTATTTACTAAAAATAATATTTTATTGTTTTCAATTTTATTATATTGTAATAATAAACAAACTTTCCTTAAGATAACTTAATCTTATTATTATTATTGTTTATTGATGATAGCGTTTTACTTACAATTTTATTTCAGTATAAAAAATCAACTTTCTTCAAGGCAATTTCGTTTTATTATTCACTATAACGTTTAACTGCTTACACTTTTATTCCATTAAAATTTTTTATTATTTCTTTAAAATTTAAAACTATTTTATTTAAGTAATATTTAAAATTATTTTAATTAAGTTAATCTAAACGTTAAATATTATATTATATTATATCTTAATACTGTAATAAATTAGAAAGTCCTAAATACACTGTGTATATGATAGGATTCCGTAATTTAATTACTACATGTCCTGAGTAAACAATAGGTAAAAGTAAAAGTTATACTACGTAGTTCTCGGATATTAACTAAAACGTGATAACTAAATTAAGCTATATTCATGTGTAATTAAAGTTTATCTGTTATTATATATTTTACCAGCAAAGTTGAAAAACCGACGCACTTTGCAATGGCAGAAATCAAATGAAAAATAAATGATTTCACATGCATCACTTTCCCTACTATACTAAATGACAAGCTGACATGGCATGAAAAATTATTTTTCCATAATTTCATTTAACTTAGTGTGATTTTGATTTACTAGTGTTGGCTATAAGCAATACCTTGATTATGAAACAAGTAGTTTTTTTCTTTGTTATCTGTAATAAGAAAGGCAAAGGGTTTTAGTAATCACCAAATATTTTTAATTATAACTGTGATATTAGCCATCAGGGATGAGAAGTGCCATTGCTCGATATTCCCTACATTGAGATTTTTAAGGTAAATTAAGCTACGGAATTCTCTACACTAATATAAGATTTAGGGTTATTATCCCATATTCCTTACATAGAGGCTAAACTGTTTCTATACACTGATGATCTGATATTATCAATATGGCAGTTACAGTAAAATTTGTGTTTCTTTAACACTAAGTTTACGGGACGCGTCATTTTGACGCATTTCGAATTTTATAAGAAAAATTACAAAACCAATTTGCATTTTTATTTTATCTCTTGTAATTACTTTTATCCATTGATCGAGGTATATATAATATAATGAAGTCTATTTTCTTCAAAAGCGTTGAAATATTGAAATCTTTGTGGATATGCGGCAATTTGACGAGATCGTAATTTAGACAAAATTTTGAGTAAACATGCAAACATCACATCTACAATAAATAGGAATGTACCGATAATACTTCGATCCGTTATCCGATATCGTTATCTTAAGTGAAACAAGCGATAAACATTTGTTGTTGATAAGCAATAATAGAAAGAACAAACGCAGAATGTCAATTGATGTCAGATTTTGAAGGTTTCAGTTTGCTTAGTTCGAGTATTGAAAAGTAAAATACTAGAATATTTAATAAATATATATCTCATATTTTCAATTTTGTTCTTATAGTATATAATTACATTGCCTTCTAAGTGCAGAGAGGCCAACTGCTCCGGACACGCCAAAATAATTATAAAAAAACGGTAAATAACTACTAAATAAATTTTGCAAATATAAAGTGGTGAATTATATAAACCTACGAAATATTTAGAAATAGTGGTGAATAAAAATTTACTAAATTGAATTTATTAAACCAAGAATTGCAATTGATAAACTACCACTTTAAAATATATATTTGCTGTACGAAGCAAGTTGGCATCTCTGTAAGTGTTGTTATTCATGCCACCATATTGTAGCATAACTCAAAATGTTTTAACTCATTGTAAATATTTCATGATGTATGGGTTAGGGGGCGCTGCGCGGCTCAGGCACCCAATTTGTTTCAAATAAAGAAAAAGAAAGTAAGTGCTGTTCTATGTATTCGTCAAATTGACGCGTGTTCGTAGAGATAGTTATATAAGAAACGTCCGTAAACCTAACGTTCAAAAACGTTAGGTTAACGTTATTGAATGAAATTGCTATTTCACGTTTTAAGGAAAATTAAAGAGAGCGAAGAAAAAATAAAGGGCTTTTCTCCATGTTTCTCATATGTTATACTATGTTATGGTCTGAACAAGCTAGACATTTTGTATAATGTCAATATTTCGTACATAGTATATGATAAGAATATTTTTATACTTCTATTTAAATGCAACTGAAGCATTCTTTCTAGATTTTATAACAAAAGGTTACGCTTAAAATGGTAATGCAATGTCTATAAATAAAGTTTAAATTTCGTTTACTTAATTAATTTACTTAGTTGCTTTATGAATTTACTTAACACTCCTTTATTAAAATTCAGTGACACTTTCATAATTTTATTATGTGCCTACACTTTATTTCCTTTCTGAAGATTGCTACTAAGTTTCAATTCAAATTGATTAATCTATATTCAGAAAAGACATTGTATCATTTAATTAGTTTAGCATTCAAATTAAAACTATCGTTTCTAAATGGAAATAAAGTAAAAATATTGGAACAAAATATATCTAATTAATTAAAGAGTTATATAGTATTCTTAAAGTAAAGATAAATTAAATAACTATTTTCTTGCGTTATGTATAATTTTTGCTTGAATAAACTGATTGAATTGCAAAAGATTAAATTACCAAAATACTTTAAATTTACCAAATGATTTTACTTTTACTTTACTTTAATTATTTTGTGGGTAACAAATTTCAAAGAAATGTAGCATTTTCAGGCGTCTAATTTAATCACACCGAATACTCATCTATTGTTGCAAAGTATTATTTTAGAAAAATTCTTTTGTGCTGAATTTGAATCTAAACATTAGTTATACTAGCTGCAATAAATATAATAGGAAACTGAAAAAGACGAAAAATACTCTATAATAAATAAGAAATTAGAATATTCATGAAGTATATCAAACTGAATTATATTTTCGTATTTTATTGAAATGAATAAATCATGACATGTATTGTGCTTCTTTTAATCGATTTTTGAATAAAAATTTTTCGTTTTTATTATGAATGCGACAAAAATCATTATTTTTTCTGAATACTGAAATCAGATTACTTTGTACTTTCGAGTAGGGATAAAATAAGAAATATCTGCAATTTCAGACTGTTCTCGGGAGTTGCGCACTGTTAAGTAGACCGCCCCCTCCGCGCATCTTTTATCTCATTTCACTTTTTTTTTGGCAAAATCATGGCCAGACATATTATTTTATTTTTATAAAAATTTCGAGCTGTGTCCATTTTCTTAAACACACCTTTCGAGCTGTGTCTATTTTCATAAACACGCATTTCGAGCTGCGTTCATTTGCGTAAACAAGCATTTCGAGCTGTGTCCATTTTCGTAAACACATATTGTGTGGTGTATTAATTTTCATACACACGGATTTTCAGCTGTTTCTATTTTCGTAAACACGCATTTCGAGATGTGTCCATTTTTTAAACACGCATTTCGAGCTGTGTCCATTTTTTTAAACACGCATTCCGAGCTGCGTCCATTTTCTTAAACACATATTGCTAGCTGTATTAATTTTCGTACACATGGATTTCGAGCCGTGTCTATATTCGAAAACACGCATTTCGAGGAGTGTCCTTTTGCGTAAGCACGCATTTCGAGCTGTGTCCATTTTCTTAAACACGTATTGTGTACTACATTAATTTTCGTATCCACGCATTTCGAGCTGGGTCCATTTTCTTAAACACACCTTTCAAGCTGTGTCCATTTTCTTAAACACATATTGCGAGATATATTAATTTTGTGCACATGGATTTCGACCCGTGTCTATATTCGAAAGCACGCATTTCGAGAAGTGTCCTTTTGCGTAAACACGCATTTCGAGCTGTGTCCATTTTCTTAAACACATATTGTGTACTACATTAATTTTCATATTCTGCATTTTGAGCTGTGTCTATTTTTGTTAACAAGCATTTCGAGCTGTGTCCATTTTCGTAAACACGACTTTCGAGCTGTGTCCAGATTTAAAGCTCCTGACGATCTATTTAAATTATTGTATATGTAATTGAATGTAATTAAAATAGTGTATAGTAATTAAAATAATGTAGTGATGGGATAATGTTTTAATACTAATTTATTAAAATATCAATGCCTTATTTCTGTTACTACTAGGAAACATATTTTTCAAAATCTCGGAAATTCCACAGCAGTTGGAGGATGTATGTAAATTATAATCATAGCTCGGACATTCCTATTGAAATCTTAATGTAAAACTTCAATACTTCAATCTTAACATGTGTGAAAACTTTAGAAAAAAGGATTTTGAATGTTCATCAAGATCATTTCGGAAAAACATGAAGTTTTAAAACAACTCATGCATTATAAAAACGCAGTTTTATCTCACGCGTTAACTCCAATATATTTCAATCCATTAATTTATTGACATTTTCGGGAAGTAAAAGCATATCTTACAAATTTGACTGCTGACAAAATTTATTTTGAGTTTTAAAGCACGTTCTAGCGTTATCTTCAGCCTTTTTTGACAACCAAAATACCATGATTGCATATTTTTAAACCTAAGTTGACTGTTCTTGTCAAGAATGTTTCGAGGTAACAAAAAAAGAGACAGAGAATATCAAAATTTGTTACTACTACAAACAATGTATAACTTTTTTTATTAAAAGTGCTTCTATCTTATTACAGAAAACAGATTGACTTAAAATATAAATCATGAAGCTGTCAATTTTGGGAGTTTTTCAGCGGTTTAAATACACTGCATTTTTTTTCTCGAGTGTTCGTGAGTATAACAAAATCTGCAAATTCGTTCGAAAGTAAATTTATAGATTTTTGAAAGACCATCGGAACTTTATTTATTATTCATACATTGCTTGCTTATATAAAATTTCCAGCTACAATTAAAGTTTACATTTTTGGACTATGGTTTTATATTTTTTGGAAAGCAGCAAGCTATTTAAAACTTTTTTGTTTTGCAATTACTTAACAGCGCTTAGTCGAAGAAACTGAAAAACTTTGTGTATTAAAGTAATATTCCCGACATATTTATCACATTTTTACTTATTTTTTTTAATTTAATAACATTACTTCTTTACATTTATAGTAAAAAAACTTATTTCATATGTAATATATTATTACAAATACAGGGGTCATCCGTAAAGTACGTTTCCCACCCCCACAAAAAAAAAGTTTATTGCCTAGATTATTCCCTTAAAAATGAATTACCAGAAGATTATAATCTTGAAATTCATTGCAAAAGATACCACGACATTTTAGCCTTCGTTATTTTATTTTATTTCATGATCAGCGTTGAACAGCCCACCCAATATTAAATTTACGACTATCAATGTTCAATTTCATAGCCTTGTAATTTTGAAACCAACCCAGATGACAAGAAAACTCCTGGATGAATCAATGGGACAAACTAGCCTTTGTGGAAGACTGCTGGAAATTACTCCGCACTTGCGTTGCATGGAGAGGTTTGCAAGGGGATTCTAACCCATGATCCGTCAACCACAGAAGATATTTTACGTCAGCACTGTAGTTGTTGTGAACAGGAAGTAAAATTTACGTCAACCAGTAAAGACTGAGAATCGAATTTGGCTCACCTCATCCGAAAGCGAGAGCTTTATCCCCTAGTCATCAGCGATTCAGTAGATTTTATTTGAAATCTGTTATCTATTATTTAAATCAATTGACTTATCACTGTTTATTAGCCCTTATCATTCCAAGATTCGAAGAATTCGAGAATGATTTTCCTTCAACTTAAAAATTTAAAAAACTGATATAGAAACGATTTATCATTATTTATCGATTTATAACAATGATCAGACTTGGCAATATTGCTGCCGGTTGAAGTGATCAATGCTAAAATAATTAGCACTAATCATAATTTGTTTAATTTTCCAAACATAACCTTCACAGCGGGATCTCCACGTCTTATACACTGCCCTACAATAATGAAAAAGACACTTTCAGTTTTTGATATTTTTTTTAATTCTCAAGAAATACTTAAAAGATTATTTTGTAATTTTAGAGATGTTTAATTCATGCGATTTTTCATATTTAGTAAATAAAATCGAAAGCTTTCTGAGGTTTGAGAGACCTACAATAAATTACGAAATAAAACAAGTATTTTTAAACACCCTTTGCTAGAAAATCAAACAATGATTTTGTAACTTGTGTGGATTACTTTGATTGTTATTTTCAATATCAGCATAAAATTTCGTCTGGCTTAAATGTTTATGGAGATACAGACATTTTTATACAAAAAAAATATTTTTTTTATCTCAAACTTCTTTGCTTTAACTTACGTTTGTTACGTTACTTCTACGTTTTTTCTACGACTTTAAAAATATCAATGAAATTAAACAAAACTATTGGAGTAATTTAAAATTAATTACAAAATTATTGTTTTGAAATTTGAAGAAAAAAAATGTTAATAACTACCCTAGATATGAGTATTTAAAGTTATTCTTTTATAATGCGCATGATCGAAAAAAAATTTTAAGTTTTTTTTTTTCTTTGTAATTTTGTACTAAATCGAATTTAGCAACTTATAAAAAAAGTCATATTATACTATCTTAAAAGTTTAAAAAGTTTCAAGCTATTTTCTATTTAGTTTTTGTACTTTTAAAAGGAATCTCAAAACGATAAAGTTCGAAACAATTTTTCATAAATTTCCGAAACAAGATTTATTAAAAATCACTCCGGCAGTAACAGCCAAGACGCAAGTTGATTTTCTTAAGACCCGTCTCCATCCCAATATTTTGCAAATCTAGTATTTACACGTCATCTGCAATAAAAATAAATACGATATGTGAAGTAGTCAAGTTATTAGTTCTGTTATAATCGAAAATGTGACAATTTGTCGCAGAGACAGAAACTTAGAGACTTTGAAAGTTGGTTGTCACATTAATGGCAAGTCTATGGGCGAAGTAGCGTTTGATTTATTCTAATCACGGGTTCTTACATACATAAGAGAAAAAATCAAAGTGAAGTGTTTAACAGCGTTAAATCACGTGATCTGGATGACTAATTCTAAACACCACAGCAAAAAATTTCGTAACTGGAAACAACAGAACAATATTCAAAATATTACTCAACAATGGAAATGCGTTTCTCTTTTGTAAAGTTCTTCAATCTTAATAACCCTAAATTATTAACTACTATTTTATTTTAAGAAATCTTATAAATCTAAATATGTTTTACATTAGTTCTGTATATTTTAATGGCATTATATTTTTAAAAAAAATCTATTTCTCTGATATCATATAAAACATTACAACATATAAAAAATTGCCTTACATGTGGCATTATATACGACAGATGACATATACGACATGCTATGACATTATATATGACATTAAATCTATTTCTAGGACATTATATAAAAAAAAATCTATTATCACTATTTGTTGATTGAAATAAATTTAAAAAAAATGAGAAATGAATGAAAGATACTTTCTTCAATTACAATAAAATTACTTTAACTCTGCGGTAAATCAGTTATAACTTTCGCACTTACAATAAAGATCAGCATTATTTTCGCTTTAATAAAGATTCTACTATATTTCTAAGTCAAATTTCCCATTTAAAATTTTTAAATACAATTCCTTCGTTAACCGCATTTACTAAATTATTCTTGAAATTTATTGTAATTTGTTATAGTTTTATTTTTACGAAATATTGAGTTTTTAATTTGAACTTCATTCCGAAAAAATTTCTTTAATTTATAAGGAATTTTTCAATCTTTTAAGAGTTTCGAATACAAGTCTTATTTCGAATATATTAAAAGTAAGAAATATATGAACACATTAAAAAAATGACCGTAAAATTTATTAAATTACAAGTATCTGCAATTGGAGCATTTTTATACGAATGTGGTATAAATAAAGATGCTAAATTGTATTTCTCAATAAAAAGGCTAATTTTTATACACAATTTTAAACTTTATGAAACTTATTTACATTTTAAAATTACATTAATTTAACATAAAATGAACATGCATTAATAGAAAAAAATTAAGAAGTACTTGAGAAAGTTTGAAGAAACAATTTATTTTCATTAATTCCTATCAAGCTGAATATATTTGTAAAAAAAAAGAAATATATGTAGATGTTTTAGTTGACCAATAACGTAATTACTAAAATTAAAATGAAATAAAAACCTGTAAAATTTACCACAGCCTCATTAAATATTTGCTAACACTTTTTTTAATAACTTTAACCGGTTGTGGTTGCTCTAAGAACTCAAATTAACATGATATATAAAAGGAAAAACAAGAAAAAACCATAAAAAGCATTCAAAATACAAATTATGCTAGTTTTCAATAAGTCCCAAAAGCTTTAAAAAACATTATATAATGCAAATTTTCTTTTTCATCTCAAGAACATAATGAGTTCTTTTTTATCTTGATAGATGTTATTTGTCTATTTTTTTTTAAAAAAAAGAGACCTTCCTTTAACATCCATTTGAAAAATTGCCCTTCTAAGAAACTAAAAAAAAAGTAAAAAAGCAAAATCCGCGGATCATATTCAAAGTCATTTTCTCCTCGCCCAAGTCAATAAAAAGGAAATGTTCTCCTCTATTCTCTTCCGAAAGATGAGATCCGCCATTTTGAAAAAAAAAAGTAAAGTTCAAAATAAATGGCTCTTCGATTATCGTACACTGTCAGATAATTGCTGAGAACACCAGGAACATTTTTCCCTCTTACTCAGTCTTAAACATTTGACGAACGGATGGGCATTAGCCACGGACAATTGACACCCATTGGTCCAGCCAGCTGACACTTTTAAAGAGGCAGTCCATCAAGTTGTAAAGATAGGTAGTGGTAGAGCGGACGGTGTAGCGAAATTTAGATTGCAGACGATGCGAACAGGAACGCTGTCTAACGCTTTGATCCCATCTTCCATGGCGGCTGCGACAAATAAATTGCTATTCAAAATGCCCAAAATATTCTTTTGATCCAATTTTTGCGGGTATCTGTATGATAATTTCTCCTTCCAAGAAGTTCCTCTCTTTTGTAAATGGAGGTTTTGGCAATGCGGACACGTTTCAGACAGAAGCATTGGTTGCTTTTTTGAATATTTCCTTTTCCGACTTTCATTTTAATGAAAAGATTTTTCCAAGAAACTTCTAAACTATGCATTCATGGTCTGTTATGGCGAGGGGAGTATCCATTTGATGCATTTATTTATTATTTAAAAACCCAACCATACAATTTCGTAAATGGAAATTAGAATGGCTTCGTGAAATTCTATCACAACATTGTAGAAGGTATCCGATTACTCTTTCCAAACTAAAAATATTTTTCTGAATCCATTTGGAAATTAAAATATCATCTATTCTAATAATACTTTGTAAAGTAGACAAGTATTTTAATCAATACTTCTCCTGTTGAGCCTTCTTCGTGCTTTAATAATTTATAAGGTACAAGCATATAGTTAAATATTTTTTTTCTTCGCATTTTATTTAACATGAATTCCAATTTCTTACATAAAAGTTGTTTTTGTTCAACTAAAATAAAGTAATTTAATTATTTTTAAAACTGCAGTAGAATCTCGATTAACAGAACCAAATTTGATTCCGATATTTTTTTACACGGACACATTGTTTTTTCTTTTAATTTCAATAATATACTATCATAATTCAACTGTACATGTGTTCGAAATGAAAAATAAACAATGTTTGTGCAGCAAGATTACAAAAATTATAGTTACAAAAATAGTAAAATTGATAATTTCAAGCGAAGAGCAAATAACCTAATAAATGATGTGCTGGGTAGTGGAGTAAGTTGCTCTGAAAGTTGTAATTTTTGTTGTTCATCCACTTTTTCATTATTGCTTGTTAATTTTAGGTTTTCCATCATGGTTTCCACTTCTGCTAAAAAAGTTTGTAATGTTATTTGTGCAAAGATATTTATAATATCGTAGTGCGAATGGTAGGATATCTCACAATGTTTGTAAACGAGCATTAATCATTATAATAAACTTCGAAAAATTAAACCACCACTTTGTGCAAATGGCTTATTCATAAAAAAATACCACTAAGTGAAGGAATTGTATAAGAAAATTTTAAAATATTTATTTTTACAGTAATAAACAAAAAAAGCTTATTAAATGGCCCTATTAAAATTGATTTTAAATGTTATATAGCACGATTAATAAAAACTCTACGATTCTCAGCAACTCTTTTTGTTGAAAATAGGTGCGAAAAAAAGTTACTTCCGTAATTCAAATATTTCAACTATGTGAAGTAGAATCAGTTCCAATTATTTCAGTAGTCTGGCTTTCAGTGTTGCATGAATTCAGAAGTTCTAATTTGTATATTAATAGTAAATCTATTGTGTATCGTAATATTAGTCAGAGCATCATAAAAAACAATTCGCTGTGTGCATAATTGTCACCAAATTCATAAAAACATTTATTTAGGGCTGTTTAACGAAAGCTCCTTCGTCCTATGAAATGATACTTTTTTGCGAATAATGTGCTATTTTTATGACTGTTGTGACTTTGTAAAAGATACTCATGACTGTTAGTCAAGTTTAGCCTATCTAAAGCCATCGGTGTCAAAATGCATATTTTGAAAATAGCGCAAAACGTGAATATGGAGAAAAGCCACAGTTTTGGGGAAATTAAAAGCGTTTGTGGTCTAATTTTGTAATATTTAAAAACTTACCCAAATGCTGTATCATCTGGGCTTATAAAAATTTGCAAAAACTGGGAATAAGGCAGTGATTTTGATAATTTTCGTCTAGATAGAAAATTTTCACCAAATTGGCGATTTTTAAAAATTTTTATTAACTTCTAAAATATTTAAGTTATTTGTTAAATCTGAACCCCAGATAATTCTTCACGGCAAGATGATATATATGGTTTGCAATCATGGCATCGCTTCAAATGTGTAAGTCACTTAAACTGTGGCTCTTTTATTTTCTTTGGCGACAGAACTTCGAAAAACAATGTTACCAAATGACCCAGAATTACTTTTAGGGTCATTTTGCACTGCATCACATTTCTCATTAAAATATGTTTAAGTCATCGTAAGTGTCTGTGTTTATATATTTTGATATTAATATAGTTTATATATATGGCTTATATAGTTTATATAGTTTGTTATTAAGTTATGACCGGCATCCAGCAGATGGAACCTTGCATTCTTCTCATAGTCAGAATGAGTGGCTCTCACGACATTTTATTATTTTCACAATTTTGGAAAAAGTGTGTAACGAGCCAACGCAACTATTTACAGTTGCAACCTATTACAACCATTTACGCCACAAACAAACCAACTTAAATATAAATGTTTAACGACAAATTCTTCTGGAAGTTTATAAACAAAGATGCTTTTGTGGATTGTATTTTCCTCTGCAAGAAATAGCAGGAATTTTTAAAATACCTATCTAAATACAATACTAAGAAGCAAAAATAGTGTGGCATATTATTCTCTCTTTTTAATATTTCCCAGAATTGTCAAGTGCAGTCAATATATAGTATTCAAACATGAGTTGTTTTTGTAAGCAATCTATTTAATCTATAGCTGGGCACTATATAATCTATAGCTTTTATTTACAATTTATCTATAACTGGGCAGTTAATTACATTAAATTAAAACCGAACATTCCAAATTAAATTATGAGATCATTCTTTATTTTACTTATTCAAGTTTGATATCTCTTGATACAATAAACTAACTTCAGCGTAAATGTTAACTATTAATGACAAATTAATCTCAAAGCTTATCGTCGTAGAATATCGCAAAACTAATACAATTAGCGTGCATATTATATGCCTGATGACCAAAGCATGCCAGTCTTTTGTGTTGGATTTGATACAGCGCTCAGTTTCACTAATTAAAATTCCATCGCGCCAATGAAAATGACTAACTTCTAGAACAAGGAATCAAATAAATTCCTAATCGGATTTCATGTTCACAGCCTTTGACAAGTCCAGAGGCCAATTGTAAAATTAAATCCTGTTTAAATGTGTAATTGTGTTTCACCGCGTTGCGTCAGGATTAACTTATACGATTCTATATGCATACCATCGATTAACGAATCGGATTGATAGTTATGTGAAGAGTTGTCTATTTTCCGGATCGTCTGCTTCCATTAGTTGTGAAGTGAAGTGAATTAACTTTATTCTTGTATACATGTAGTGGGATCAATTAATGGAAGCTTTAATTTAATAGGTATTTTTAATGTTCGACTAATTTAAATGATTAAGATGAATTAAAAGCTTATTATTTTCATACTTATCAAGTAGAATAAAATAGGTACTTGAATGAATGAATAATTAAAGGAGATATTTATTTCAAGATAAGAGATAAGCATTTGTAATTAAGAATATTGATGATAAAAATGTTAATTTTGATAAAAATGCTATTGATGATAAAAATGTTTATTAATAAACACAGCTACAGTTAACTTTGTAAGAAAAAAAATCGATCGATGCTGAGCAAAAATTTTGTCTTCTCTCCAACGTTAACACATTATTTTCTCAAAAAAATTAAGATTTCGTCTCGTTAATATAATTTAATAAAGTTTTGAAACTAATAATCTAAGAAATTGTAATTATAACGTTTTTTTATTAATAATGAAAATGTTTTATTAAAATTTTTATGATAAATGAAATGCGTTTTCTTATTTTGTGAATCATTGGATTTAAAATTAATTTTTTTTTTAAACATTTAAGTGAAAAACATTTTAATCGATGTTTGCTTTTGCTTGTCTGGTTGCACATTGCAATATCGCGCAAATATAGACAATGCTTGTACGTTTTCTCTAGAAATAAAATAAAGATTTTTAACTTCTTTTTAAAAATATCTAGGTAACTTTCTAGACCTCAGAAGCTGGTCCCTCGATCCTTTTTAAAACTTGAAATATCACTTAATTTTTTTTTTAAAAATTTCCATTTAACCAGCAGCCAGAATCCCTCTTTCTTTTTTTGAAATATTACCCAATATTTTTATAAATGTCCAGGTAACTCTCTAAACCACAGCAACCAGACCCTTCCTCTTTTACAAAGTCTGAAATATCAATTAATATATTTTAAAAAATCTCTAGATAACTCTGTATACCACAACAACCAGAGTCCCTCCATCTTTTTTAAAGTTTTTAATATCACCTGAAACGTTTCAAAATAATGCCTAGGTATCTCTCTAGACCGCAGATCCTTTCATCTTTTTCAAAGTCTTAAATATCACACAATATATCTTAAAACGTCTTGGTAGCTCACAATACCACAGCAGCCAGTCCCTTCATCTTTTTTAAAGTCTAAAATAACAGTGTTAATGTCCTGTTCGTCTGCATTGCATTCATATTGTTGAATAAAAGAACTTACTAAATTATTCTGATGCAGGGAACAAATTTATTATTTATACTTTAATATTATCCTCATCAGATTTTATTTTATTTGAATATTATCATCATTAAGTTTTATTTTTTTTAATATTATCATCAACAAGTTTCATCTTTCTTTTTGATTGCACGAAGCAAAAGTATGATTGTATAAAATTGAATCAAATTAATAAAACAAAATTTTTGTGTTCAATTTTATCATATTTAATAGTTGCAAATTGTGTTAAATATATGCTGATTAAGCTGAATTTATAGTGTAATAATTTCTGTCCGACTTCATTGAAGACAGAGGTAATTTTGAATTTTTGAAGATAATACTGCACGTTGACCCTGTATCCCCTTATTAAAGGTATCAGTGAATTTTCACCATATTATGGTTCAACACTTTGGTCGACTTTTTTGAGATTGTTTAATTTTCGGAGTCTAAATCGACATCGAAAACAAGGGAACTTTTGCATCAAGAATTTGGTCCAACTCATCTTTCATGATGACAGAGCCGACTTTTCTGAGTTTGTTTAGCTTTCGGAGTTTAAATCGACATCAAAAACAAGGGAACTTTTGCATCAAAATTTTGGTTCAACTAATCTTTCATGATGACAGAGCCGACTTTTCTGAATTTGTTTAGCTTTCGGAGATTAAATCGCCATGGAAAACAAGGGAACTTTTGCATCAAAAATTTGGTCCAACTAATCTTTCATGATGGCAGAGCCGACTTTTCTGAATTTGTTTAGCTTTCGGAGTTTAAATCGATATCAAAAACAAGGGAACTTTTGCATCAAAAATTTGGTCCAACACAACTTCCATGATGACAGAGCCGACTTTTCTGAATTTGTTTAGCTTTCGGAGTCTAAATCGACATCGAAAACAAGGGAACTTTTGCATCAAAAATTTGGTCCAACTCATCTTTCACAATGACTGAGCCGACATTTCTGAGATTGTTTAATTTTCGGGATTTAAACCGACCTCGAAAGCAAGGGAACTCTTATATCAAGAATTTGGTCCAACCCATCCTTCATCACTCATCATGAGACCTTTCTGAGAAAAACGAACTTGAATTTGCGTTGCATGGAGAGGAATACTACGAAGTCTTCCCATGATTAATTCTAGAAGATAACTCTAACACATGATTTGTCTATCGTTACAAGTATTTTAAATCAACATTGTGGCCACCGGGAGTCACGACTGGATCACCTTACTGGGAAGCGAGTGCTCTCTTCCCTGAGCCCTTCCGGTACAGCTATAGTACACTGTTTTTAAACACGTGTTGAAATCAGTGCTGGCTAAAAACACCCTCAATAATACATGGATTCTGAGTATCAGTCGAGCTTATTGTGATTCATTAAGGCAAACATGAAAATTTCATTCTCGTATTGCGTAAATGTCAACTGCAGTAATTTTCCACGAAAAACGAGTTTGTCTTAAATGTAAAATCTTTATCTTACCTTCTAAATTATTCACAAAATTACAACCAAATTACAAAATTTTAAGTGGCGCAGAATCGAATATTAGAAATAGCACTTACGCAATGAAAGTACTCTTCCACCACTTGTGATAGAATGAAATATATTGTAAAAAATTTCACAATTTTCTGCAAACCTGCATTAATTAGCCATTATTTGCTTCAGTAATACTTAATATCCTGTAGAATAACTATTCCATTAACTATTCTGTTTTTTATAAAATGAATATTCGGCAAACGTTTTTAGTGCATCGCATTTTCATGCAAGTCCTCTCGTATTAAAATATTATTAGGAATGGATAAATAAAATTAACTTCTTAATAACATAATTATTTTTAAGCAAAAAAGAAACAAGAAAAACAAAAAGTAGCTTCTAAGATAGAAAAATTACAAAAATAATCCACATTTACAATTAGAAAAAGCGTTTCGTTTGAAGCTTTGTTATGAGGATAACCGTGCGGAAAACTCCATTTGGCACTGAAGTAATGGAACTTTTATTTGATGGATAACGTTAAAGCTACAGTTAAGCGAGTCGTAACGATAAGCATGTAATCTTCTGCATCAAGACCATTAGCTGGGAGCACTTAGCAATCATAACTAGAATGTGTACTTTGGGATGTGGAGAAATACATTGTAATCATACATGCATTTATCCAATAAAACTCGCTGGGGCTTTATGCAGCTATATTGCCCATTTTCTTTCCAGCTAACTGTCGTCTGCCCTTTCTACAGATTCTTTCTAGCATTCTTTTTTCTCTTTTAAGTGCAGGAAATTCCCGACGGTAAATACTTATACCTTTCCCTGAGCTTTGAATATAACTCTTTCTGAATATCTTCTTTTTTCCACATAAACAGGAGATTTTTTAGAAATACGTGAAATTTCTTCAAACTGAAGTAGGCTTAAAGTAAAATAATTCCAAGTTATGGCACAGTCGTTACTTAAAAAATTTTCAGCCAATAAAAATAGCTTTAAATTCCAACTTTTATGTTTTGCGCTGATTTTCGAAATTAAAATTGCGAATAATATGCATTTATATTGTTGTTAATAACTTTCCAAACTTTTTTAAATATTCGACTTTAAAGATCCTTTGATTTTAACTAAATAATATTACATACGTGTTATGAGGAATCAGCAATTTTACTTATATAAACATTGTTTTCAGCAAATTTTTTCAGCATTTGGAACAATTATATCAGTAGCTATACTGCCGTGCAAAGTGAGCACTTCAGAATAGATTTCGAGAAAAGTGACTTAAAAATTACACTGTTTCTAGAAACATTCATATTATGAAACAATTAAGGATCAAGTGGATGAACTTTCTCAGTGAGTTAAGTAAATTATATTTCTTTTGCCAATAAGAAATAAATATTATGATATACCCTTATTTCTTATCCACAAGCTTCCTCTTGGTGAAATCTATAACTCACGGCTGCCACAGGCGACAAAAAATGTAAGAAGCGCAATTCAATATTATTTTTTTTAATTTATTTAATTATTCGATGTTAGCTTATATAATAAATTATCTATATATGAAGCGAAAGCATTCTTTGTAATCGCTAAAACTAAATGCACTCTTTATATACAGTGTACCAGGCATGCAGTGACAACCTGAAGCGCAACTAGCATGACGCAAAAAAAACACTTCTCACAATTGCTGGTTTGCCAATTAACACTAGGTTTACGGTCGTTTCTTATATACCTATCTCTACGAACACGCGTCAATTCGACGCATGAATTAATACATATTACAGCACTTACAGAGATGCCAATTTGCTCCAGACAGCAAATATATATTTTAAAGTGGTAGTTTATCAATTGTGATTCTTGGTTTAATAAATTCAATTTAGTAGATTTTTATCCACCACTATTTCTAAATAATTCGTAGGCATATATAATTCACCACATTGTAGTTGCCAAATTTATTTAGTGGGTACTTATCGATTTTTTAATTACTTTGATAACAGCCACCCCATAGACTGCTGAATTCAAACTGTCTTTTATTTTAACTTTTTACTCTATTTCATGATGTATGGGATATGGGCCTTCTGCGAGGCCCAGGTGCCCAATTTTTTATAAATAAAAAGAAGAAGTAATTATTTTGGCGTGTCCGGAGCAGTTGGCATCTCTGCACTTAGAAAGCAATGCAATTACACACCTGCCAACTTTTACGCATTTGGCGTAAAATTTTATTTTTATATTTAAAGTGATAGTATATATATACTATTTTTTCTTTTATAAACTTATTTTTCAAATGATTTTGATCACCACTATTCTTAAAAAAATTAAGTATATAGATTAATATGCGTTACCAGCATTGTTTTTAGCTAAAGCTTGCTAAAATATAACGTATTATTTTGCTTACAATTGAAATTTTAATTCTATTTTACTACCACTGAGAAAAAACATAATAGAACAGATCAAAAGTTGGCAAGTATGCATTTGTTTGCTTAAAATTGAAGTTTTAATACCATTTTAATACCANATCGCTTGTTTCATTTGAGATAACGATATCGGATAACGGATCGAAGTAGTGTCGATTCATTCCTATTTATTATTGATGTGATGTTTGCATGTTTACACAAAATTTTGTCTAAATTACGATCGCGTCAAATTGAAGCATATCCGTAGAGATAGGTATACCACAAAGAGAATTTCGATATTTCAACACTTTTGAAGAAAATAGACTTCATTATATATTTACCTCGATCAATGGATAAAAGTCATTACAAGAGATAAAATAAATATGCAAACGGGTTTTGTAATTTTCCTTATAAAATTCGAAATGCGTCAAAATGACGCTCCCCGTAAACCCAGTGTTAATACGCTTTTTGTACAATATTTTATAGAATGATAGACATTGAAAAGCCAAAGCTTTCAGAATTTTCGATAATTTTGTTTTAGCGTTTTAAAAGCCTCACCACGAAAGAGCTGCAAAGTGGCGTATGCATATGAACTTTTTAATCATTTGCACATAGTGGTGTGCAAAATAATTAAAAGTAATAGATTAAAATACTTAGTTACCACTAGAATAAATTTTTGCAAAGAGCATAGAAAGTGGACAGCCCTTCAATTGAAAGCAAAATTTTAAAAAGAATTACAGGAGCCCCATGATTCATAAACATAAGCGATGAGAGAAGAGACATAAACATGGAAAACATAAATGAGCACATAGCTAAATTAAGCGCATCCTTTTTCAAGAACTCACTAAGAAGAACTTTGAAGAAGATCACTTGAATGTAATACGTGCAATTACAAGAGCATTTTCAATTCTGAATTTATCAATGACACAACACTAAATATAGCCCAGTGACTGCATTTTTCCTGTCAGACAGGGTGCTCTCCAAAAAATTATGTAAATAATGTTCATATTTTCCTATTTTATCTTCATTGTATCTAATCTCATTTTCTTATTATCATTATTATTATTAAATCAGGACTGTTCCTAAGGAGCAACCTGTAGAAGCTGCGAAAAGCCACGGGGGAAGCAGGTCCCCAGGACCTAGGGCAAACTTATATCTCCAAATGCAAATTTTTAAATAACCTTCACTCTATGTTATAATGTTTAACTCTATGTTTCACTATATGTTTCTTCATAATGAGCCAAAGCTCTTAAATGAGCTGGTACTCGGATTTCTTTCATTATGAGTACTCAAGTTTCTTTCGTTATGAGTAGACTGTTTGTGGAAAAATGCAAATAGAACACCTTCATGCACTCCAAAATCAATAAGAAACTGTCACTTAGTACCTGCATTCACTAAATGGCAAAATAAATCAATGTTGTATAGTTAAATAAAACTAAAATACGACGCTTTCTTAATGGCATCTCAATTTATTTTTAAAATGTCACTTAAAACCTATTCCAATCAAAACAATTAGCAGAAAATTCAGAGAAATACTTTCATTCATTGAAATAAAATTTTAAAAAGATAAAACTTGGTAATAAAAAGATAAAAGCTGTAATTTATAAAATGATGTAACACTTTCCGATAATAATTAATAAGTTAATTAGGACTGATTAAAATAATTTTGTTTCGAATTTTGGTGGTATCGTAACTCATTTAAAATTATTTAACGCGAGGACTTATTATCTGAAAGCAATTAATTAACATGACGCTTAGTTAAATAAATAAGTGTTTTACCAAACTTTTTAAACAGAAAAAAAAACTGTGTTTCTTCCGCTTCGGGCAATTTATTTCTTCTAAAGTGGAAGATAAATAGCGTGATAAATTAATGTTTCTTTTTTAAAAAAGGATCGGAAAATTCCCTCAGATTCAAATTGAAATTTGGCGCAGTAATAATTCTTTCTTCATTATCGTTTGCCTTATTTTTAACAAATTTTTCTTTATCTAATTTAGTCATGATTTTTGTCGTTTGCCATATTTTAATGCTTGTTAGAATAACCTTTAAAAATTAATATTTTTTCGAGCTAACCATTAATCATTACTTTTTTATCGGCTAAATCGAATCTATTACCATCAAAATATAATGCAAAAAAGAAGAGAACAAAAGAGCAGACGATATTACAAAGCTATAACTCAGAGCGAAGTTTAAATCACGAAAGTGTTGCCACGCGACTCGAAATAAATAAAAACGGACGATGTCAAGTAAGTGATTACCCAACACTGAACAAAGAACTACTTTTTCCTGTTGCAATTTTGTTTTCCTCTTTCTCTTGAGTTCATGCTCCCGCTTCTTTTGCGAAGAAAATTGGATAAACACTTCCAGATCGGCAAAACATTCGACGCCTGCTTACGCAAGTCCATTAATATCCATTAAGGGACCGAATATAAGTGGGTGATCTAGTGATGTAACGAAAACAAAAGAGATATCTCTGTTTTTCTTCCGTTTATTCTCTGCATTCCGCAGGGTTACTTAAGAGTAAACAAGTGCAGTACTATAGTAATAACAGTGATTTCCGTTGACATTTCTTGCAACACTAGAAAAGAGAAAAAAATATTCCAGAGGAAATAATTTATAACATTCATTCTGAAAAAATTTTT
The DNA here is from genome assembly GCF_043381705.1 of Parasteatoda tepidariorum. NCBI lineage: Eukaryota > Metazoa > Arthropoda > Arachnida > Araneae > Theridiidae > Parasteatoda > Parasteatoda tepidariorum. The sequence goes on along the minus strand of NC_092212.1, from coordinate 29,866,633 downwards.
AATAAAATTAATGAAAGACAAAACTTAAAAATTATTTTTTACTTTAAGTATTTTTTTTCCTTTTGAAACGAATAAATTGTTCAGTTTTTTTTTTATTAATTTTATAAATTAAAATATTTTATGAAAAAGAACAATTTTATGTTACTATGTTCATGAGTAATATCATGTAATTTCTATTTCCTTATAATATTTTTATTTACTTTTCTTATCTATATAATGTTAATTATCAGAAATTTTATGCAAATTATTATGCAATGAAAATAGTAATAAGAATTTTACACAAAAACTCCCGAGGAACAACTTTTGAAATAATTTTTAGCATATTCGTAATGTGTCTTACCTTAAAATTTTATTCTTTTAGTCATTTTCCATTCTTTCAAAGCTCTAAAATATCAAAATTTATAATGATAAAATACTATCCTTCACAAAAAAATTATAATTTATGTTTTTAAAAGGACTTTATAATGCTAATTTTAATTCTTTTTATAACTTTCTGAAAACAGTTATCACAAACTCTATTTCTTCAAGGACTAGATATAAATAACTTTAAAAAAAATTGGCACAGACAGGTTGATATAATACAAATGGAACAACTTTTCAACAATTGCTATACATATTACGTGTAAATTATTATAAATGAACTTTATCATAGACTTGATATAACTAAAATTCAACCGAGATGGTAGTAACTACGAAACTCTATCATCATGAATTGTAGTTCAATTCTCAAAGAAAAGAAACATTTAAATGTTCAATATCTGGTTTAAGAATTTACTTAACAAAATTAATTTAAATTTTAGAAACCATCTTTTTAAGTGGAATAAACAGGGGAAATATTAGTATTTTTCTNCAGACAGGTTGATATAATACAAATGGAACAACTTTTCAACAATTGCTATACATATTACGTGTAAATTATTATAAATGAACTTTATCATAGACTTGATATAACTAAAATTCAACCGAGATGGTAGTAACTACGAAACTCTATCATCATGAATTGTAGTTCAATTCTCAAAGAAAAGAAACATTTAAATGTTCAATATCTGGTTTAAGAATTTACTTAACAAAATTAATTTAAATTTTAGAAACCATCTTTTTAAGTGGAATAAACAGGGGGAAATATTAGTATTTTTCTCGATATTAAAACGCGTCTCCTTTGAAAAAAGTGAGAGTATTTTCACTGGTGATAGAAGTTTGTTAAAAAGTGATACACCCTAAGTTTTCATTTCAGCAGTGACAAAAATAGAACTCCTTTTTTACCACTTTAAAATATTATTACCCATTGTCAAAATGGGTCTTGATTTGGATTTGATGGCGTCCACACACTTTTCAACTGTGTTCTAGAGTAATAATAAACAGTGCGCATGCGTCGTCATTGCATGTGTTGCTATGGTGACCGCTGCTGCTTTTCTGTTTATTTTCACTAGCAGGTATTTTTAATCCATTTACCTAATAATAATTTAAAGTATTTTTATGTTCTTTTTATTATTAACATATAATTACTGGCGTGATGGTGATTTCAATATAAATATAAATGCTAAAGAAGGAAAAATATTTTCTGGCGCCTTGAAACACGTACGTATGCAGGATTTGAAAGCCAATCTGACGACAAATATCAATTGAAACAGTTTTATTTTATTAATGCCGAGACACCAAAAGTGATTCATATAAACAAAAACACATATGTGATAAAAGTGGACATATTTGCTTGTACAAGACATTTCTATCCTTTTTCCACCACTTTAATTTTAAAAAACCACTGTGCCCCAACTTTAGATACATTTATAAGTATCTATATTATAAATATATTGTGGGAAATAGAACTATGTGGTTTCTACAAAATAAATCTGCATAATGAAACACTTATGTGTTACCATATTTTTCATTTTCGCAAGAAATAAAAACATGCTTTTAAAAGTACGCTAGACACGAATGAGTTAAATTGTATTAACCCGTTTTGTCCCGAATTAATATATTAAAATGATACGGAAAGTGGTTTTATGGAAAAAGTGGTAAAATATATTATTGAAATTAATTGATTTTTCTACAGTTAGAGCATTCAAAAAGTCTTTGATAGATCAAAAAGTACTTCATCATCATCATCAACATTTATCTGGGCGCCTGGGCCGTGTCAAAAAGTACTTGCTCCTTATAATTCTATATCTAATTAGAAATAACTAAATCATTGTGGTATCTGAGAATCTTTTAATTCACCCAGATAAATGAAAATGCTGAAAAAAGTTTCCCACCACAATGAATGTTTTTGAAAAAAGGAACTGTCCTAAATATATGACGCTGGGCGTTAACCGGTTAATGTTTAGTTTAAGCCGGAAAAATGGTCAAAAATTTCGATTGTTATTCATAAAGATAAATTTTGACAGTGACGTTTAGAAAACAATTGTATCCTCAACATAGACACAGAGTTCTTGTTGAAATTTATTCACTTTAGCTAGTTGGAAGGTGGTCAAAATTTTGAATAGTGATAAATTCCTTTTGTCCACAATATGACTTGATTCAGTTTGTTGTAATCAGAAAGTGATTGAAAACTGTCAAATGTCGAATTCTGGTAAAGATTTGAGTACACTAGGTAGCCAGAAACTCTGGCAGTTTGGAAATTTGCTTCCAAAATTTCACTCATGCACGCACACACAAAATTAATAGAAACGTAGTAAAATACAGCATTGTCTATATGTTTGTTTTCAGCTGTGGAGAATTATGAATCTTGAATTACAATAGAATGTAGGAAATTTAAATATCGTATGTTAGAAACCCTACCTTAAAATTATTTTAACATTTCTTGAATTAACTTTTATGTAAATGGAAGAAAATGTACAACCAAATTTATTTACGTGGAATTCTACGTCTGGCATCGGAAGCTTGCATTATTCTATTTTATTTATCTAAGCAAGAGAAATCATAAGTCAGTCGAATGTATCCGCCATATTTTAAATAATTCAATTTTTCTTCTACATACAAATATTTCACTAAAACAACAGAGCACGAAATTTAAAATTTCCATTTACGACATCTTTCAAAGAATTTCTATAATAATGCAAACAAGCATCACTCTCTTTTTTTTTTAATGCTGAAAAATATTCATTAAATCAAGAAATTTTAAAAATGCTTTTGCCATTTTCCATTTTGAAATAAATGTGTCTTTACTATATTTGAATAATTTAAAAGTTTGCATCAGCCAAAAGGGAAGTTTTCAAAAGATACGGATGTAAATGATATTTATTCATCAAAATCTTTATAACTATTCCTTTAGGTTTTGTTTTTGAGGAAAAAAGAAAAATGGCTAAATATTTCAATGGCAAGTGTAAAACTCATTTATTTATTGGAAAATAGGAATTGAAGCACTTCGCATTTGCAAACGATTTTCTTTCAGAAAACCAACTTTGAGGAAATTAATGGTTTTAAAATGACTCATTTTTCGTTTTGATAAATATTTACATTTACAATTTCTTGGGTTCTAGAATATTCCATTAAGACTCCATTAGTTTTAAAGTTTGGCTACTTTTTTGGCGTAAGTATATGGATAATTTGAAGATTAATTATTTTCTCCGTCAAACTTTTGTCCACGAACGTCAAGACTGATATTTCCAGCATATTATTTTTTTCTGATTCTATAAACACAATGTTATATCTAAAAAAGAACAGAATTAAAAAAGATTGATTAATTCACGAAATTTCAATGCAATTCTTTTTAAATAAATATTTAGCTACCAAACTTCAGTTTGATCGATTGTTAGAATTATATTAATTTATCATCAACACTTATGCAATCAAAAATAAAGGAAAGTAGTTATGTTAATGGTTAAAAAAGATATTATGTACAAATTTATCAAATATGAAGATATATTTTTTAAATTAAGAGGTCAAGATGCTGATGTTGATAAAAATTATTCAGATATTATGCAAACATTTTAAAATATCATTCACAAAAGCAAAGACCGCTTGGCTAATTTCTGCGTTATTGGTTATTGGTTATTGCAATTACATAAATTTTCAGGCTTGTGTGCTCAAAATAGGCTTATAAACCTTCGTCAAGTAGAAGAGGACAGATAGCACAATAGGAGAGGCAGCATCAAGTAGTACCACCTCCGATATCCTAATTTCTGTGTTATAGAAAAAAAGTGGAGGGTGTTTAAAATTGTTAAAATCGTTGCCAATGCATGATTGTAAAAGCTCCATTTGTTTTGACATCACAGAAGCTTATAATTTTTTACATTTATACAATTATACGACTTGGCACAAACTGTTTTTGTATTGTAATTTTTTCATTGAAGCGAAAATACATATAAAATATAGATTGCGAGCTTAAGAATCTGATTAGTGCTGTTTGGTACAGCAGTAATAGTCCTTAAGTTTTTGAGAATTGTGTTATCAAATATTATAACGGTAACTATCTTTGGCGACCAGCTTGGTCATCTTTCAAAATTATCTTGTACAGCACATAAACTTTAATGGTAACCAGTCTGAATGCACGGCGTAACTGCATTTTTATATTCTAATTCGTTAACCCTTACTCCATTCTTTACACCTTAATTAGTTTTAAGCAATGTATTAACGAAATTTCTAACTGTCTAGCTATTGTTAGCGACTTTGTCCGAACTTTGATTAGAACTGATTTTTATATTCAACTTCGATATATATGATTCAACTTCCATCAACTTGATTTTTTCATTCGAACTTCGGCTTTGCCAAATTACTTTGATTTCAATTTTAACTATTTTCAAGACTTATCCGTAATATTGTCAAAGCAGGGGTGAAAGCGAGACGGAAAAGAGAAAAGGCTGGTAGTAAAACCATTTCAGTTATTGCTAGTTTTCATTTCAGTTCAGTTATTGCAGTTATTGCTAGTTTTCGGGAGGAGTTTAATTATTATTTTTTTAAACTATTCAATAATATCTATTTTCGTTCGTTCGTTCGTTCGCTGTAGTGGAACTGGGCATCTGAGGAGTTACGGCCCTTTTCCCATTCATCTTGAAGTTATACTTAGAAACATACATGACAAAATTAAAGTTTGGGGAGCAAATGGAGTTCTTGAGAAAAGAAAAATGGCACTTTGCCATTATTAGGCAATGACAAAATTATAAGTAATAAAAATGTACATGGAAAAGGTAAAATTAAAGTACAATGGAAAAATAAACACAAATGAATATTTACAGTTTGGAAATACATACAAAAGGAGGGCGAGTTAAAGGATTGTGAGGATGTGTGCATATGTGTAAGTAAATGTGGCTCTGTTAAGTAGAGACCCGGCCGTCAGTGAGTGTTTGTGTTGTTAAATGTTAGTATGATATCAGAAGTGTAGAAGTGTGCAATGGGTCGAATTTTTGCATCTTCTTTGAGATTTATGCAGTCGAAAATATCATTAAAATTTGCGGTATTGCAGGTGGCGGCTTTAATAAAGAAGTTTCTATTTAATTTGTTGAAATGATGGTCAAAGCTGTCAGTGTTAAGATCTCTATGAATGGCGTTGTTGCGGATAAACCATCTGGCTCCCGTGAGTTTTCTCAAGATGTTGTTTTGGAGTACGATAAGTTCTTTGAGGTCTTTTTCGGAGGCGTTACACCTCGCAGGTGAGGCGTACGTCATGATAGGACGTATCATCGAAGTATACAAATATCTATTTTATCATTGAAAAGAAGCAGATATATGTTAAAATCTTAAAGAAATCTTGATAGTTTCAGATATTTTATTTTTCACGGAAAAAATGCTATAATAAAATGTCTTTCGTACCAGTTTTTCATCTTTTCCGTCTTGCTATATAAGGGCTTTCAGCCATGTGTCAAAGTTCCTTATGTATTGAATTTTAGTAATAATTTGAAATCTGTCCGACAGTCATTAAATCACACAACGCATAGTAAGTATGAGTTTGAGACATTCTGCACAATGGGCGGCAGAAGTACTGTTGTTGTTGACGTTTGCCTGTTAAGACAGAGGGGCTGCGATTGTTTTTGTTTTCCAGTGGCGCCATCTATGGCCAAGAATTCGACTTCTGCCACACCGTACGTCACACCCGTTTATAGGGCGGACCCATTCATTCATCCACAGATCGTAATTTTGACCTGAATCAGAGAATGATCGATCTCCAATCCAGGACCCCCAGAGGTATTGATTTTTTATGGGAACNAAAATATACATTGGGAGATTAAGAATCTGATAAGTGCTGTTTGGTACAGCCAACGCCTCCTATAACTGAAAGTCTCCACACGGTTTTTTATAGGTAGTCCGATCAGACCACTATGAAGGATATCCACTTACCGAACGAGTCATTTAATACAAAATATAGTTAATATAAGAAAGTGGTAGCAAATATATGACTAAAAATTTACTTTATTTATGAATATTATTAGTTTGCCTTATTTACTTGTCAACCACTTCAGATTCAATTCTCAAATATATAAGATAAATTTCTCTCAATTACTTTTATAAAAGGTTTTGGGTTCATGCGCACTACTGGTTCACTTTTTAAACAGTCTGCGCGGACTACTTATAAGAGACCGTGTGGATGCTTCTTGATGTAGGAGGCGATGGTACAGCAGTCAGACCTGGCATCAGTAATAGTCCTTAAGTTTCTGAGAATTGTGTTATCAAATATTATAACGCTAACCATCTTTGGCGACCAGCTTGGTCATCTTTCAAAACTATCTTGTACAGCACATAAACTTTAATGGTAACCAATCTGCATTTTTATATTCTATTTCGTTAACCCCTCCTCCAATCTTTACACCTTAATTAGTTTTAAGCAATGCATCAACCAAATTTCTCACTGTCTAGCTATTGTTAGCGACTTTGTCCGAACTTTGATTAGAACTGATTTTTATATTCAACTTCGATATATATGATTCGACTTCGATCAACTTGATCTTTATATTCAAACTTCGGCTTTGCCGAAGTACTTTGATTTCAATTTTAACTATTTTCAAGACTTGTCCGTGATATTGTCAAAGTTCTTTATGTATTGAATTTTAGTAATAATTTGAAATCTGTCCGACAGTCATCAAATCGCACAACGCATAGTAAGTATGAGTTTGAGACATTCTGCATAGTGGGCAGCAGAAGTATTGTTGTTATTGACGTTTGCCTGTTCAGGCAGAGGGGGTGCGATTGTTCTTGTTTTCCAGTGGTGCCATCCATGGCCGAGAATTCGACTTCTGCCACACCGTACGTCACGCCCGTTTATAGGGCGGACCCATTCATACATCCATTCATTCATCCACAGATCGTAATTTTGACCTGAATCAGAGAACGATCGATCTCCAATCCAGTACCATCCCTTGATTTGTTATGGGAACATGGAGGACTTTTGCGACTCGACAGATTTAACGTGCGTCAGTCACTTTACTACACGGGTAGTCTTCGGCCGGCGGTTCGAACCCACGAACTCTCGGACATGGGCCCAGCTCCCTACTGACCAGGCTATTCCGGTCAGCAGAAGTATTGAAATTATTAATTATGTCCCTTTGCTCCATCACGTGATGTACTTCCTCCTCAACGCGCTGATGCTATAAATATTTGACTGGAAATCTGTGCTATTTTTTTTCTAATCTAAATTTTTTTTTATATATATTTAGCACAGTACTTTAAAATACAAAATGCATTATATGGTCATCTATAATTTTTTATACAAAACTGTAGGGGATAGTATATAAAACACATATCAAATAATTAAATTTGACAAACAACAATATCCTACTCATACCAATAATAAGTACTCTTATAGGTGCTAAGATTTAAAAGTGGATACAGAATGATACAAAATCAATTGAATTGCAGCTATTTGATTGCATTGCTTTAGAAATGAGACTCTGTAGCTTCAGCAGAGTACAGAACACCGAATCTGCTGAGCAGCACAACGCTGCTGTATGTTTCTCAGTTAAAGGTGAACGCCAGTTTAACAGACTTTGCTTTATGAAGCATTGTTATAAAATCGTCCAATCCTGAGAAAACATATAAAGCTAAAAAAAACATATATATTATTACAAAATGATGGTATGAATTCTTCGCGGTACCATGCTGGCACATCACAGTGCAGTTCTCTGTCTTGAGGCTGAGAAGTTATGATTGAGTTGTCAATTTGAAAAATAATGATAGCTACAATAAAAATCCTAAATGTTCTATGGTTAAAAGTTTTTGTTTTGTCATGTTTTATTTACAATATTTCCTATTTTATCACATGATAGAAATATTTGAAAATCTTAGTGGAAGAAGCAGATAATTGACATTTTCATGCGTGTCTGTTAATCAAGAGGAAAATAACATAGAATGGTTGCATTAAAATGGGTGATATGTTTACTGTAACGGAATCGTTTTCACTTTTACTTCAATTTTAACATAAAAAATCCGCATTGGTTTTGAGTATGCCTGCTTGATTTGTAATTCAAATTAATTAGTTGTAAATAAAAAAAGGCAAAGAATCACAAGCCCCACCTTCCAAGTAGTCTGTAAAAAATACAGTACGGATGCCACATTTTTTCTTCTTACCTTGATTATTGCCACTCTGAAAATGTCGCTTTCCTGGTTCATCCACTACGCTCTTCAATTCTAAATGGTATGCAGCTTAGGAGGTATCAAAGGTAGAATGTACCACTGGTTATCAAATGTACTCCTTTTTTTAGGAACTACCCTCCCCATAAATCTCCAAATATTTGTTTCTGCGTATCTCACCATATCTTAAGAACTTTTTAAGTGCATCGAAACATTTTTACAAGCAATGACAGCGTATAGAAACCATGTTATAGTTTTTGTTATGGTTACGAAAAAAAGTTTTAGAGAAAAGTTCAAAATGGCACATTAATTATATGGGTTGTATATTTGATTTTTTTTTTAAATTAATATTTATTCCTTTTTTTTCCTTTTTAGAAAGACCTCCTTCAGAAGCAACCTTCACTGGGGAGGAATATCTTCATTTTGATGTTCGGGGTAGTGGCGGAGAGCCCCTGGTCAGTTGGAGCGACCAGGTGTCTCTACAATTCCGCAGCAGACAATCTGCGGGATTATTATTCTTCGCTGCAGACTTGGGTGCACATAGTACTGGTAGCGAAGACTTTTTGCACGTCGCCCTCAAAGGAGGTGGTATAGCTGTTCACACCAAACTCGGATCTGGTCACGTCGAGAAAGTAGTCCGACCCTCTAAAGTTCGATTTGATGACAACCAATGGCACAAAATCGTCATACACAGAAAAGTTCGTGAGGTAAGCCAACGTCCTTTAAAATTTTTAAATTAGATTAAATTTAAAATTTTTCCTTCAAAATTTAAATAATGATAAATTTAATTATAAATTTATCAAATGTATTTACTGTTTGAAACTGGAAAATTAACTATCAACTTCAAAATCGGGCTGTTCTGATGGGGCAGGTGGTTAGAGTGTCACTGATTTACTAGTTAGGGAACTTTGTGAGTTTTGAATTGGATACTGGATGCCGACGAAACAATTAGCACGTATACACAGCAAGGTGTTCTTTATAACTGTCGTAACTGAAAGACCTCAGGTGGGTGTGCGGAAGATTTGAGCGAGAATGCAAGTTCAATCACTGCCCACATCATTTGAATAGGTTCAATATCAAGTGGCGTACTTATGGCCGTAAAAACAAAATCCCTAAAAACAGAGCGCTTGGATATGATAAGGTAGTGCGTGTATATTAAATAGAATTAGGAAATCCTTTCCACTTTAATTATTATTTTACTCACTTCTCAAAATGTTTATAAGCAATCGTACAATCTAGCAACTATATATAGGCATATCCAATTGTAAAGAATTTTTTGAGGAAGAAAAGGACGTATGTTTGCTCTCATATTTATGTCTACGAACCATAACTTAAACTAAAGTTAGTTTGTAACAAATAATTTTCTGCAGCATGCTTCAAATCTTACGTTAGAAAAAAAAAATTTCATGGAGACAGACAATAATTTTTAACTGGTTGTTCATATTTTTTTCTTGAACTGGTTTTCTTATAACTGCAGCTTTAACCCCTTGGAGACCCTGATTCATAAAAGCATTCGTACAAAATCAGAATCAGGATGTAAATAAATTAAAAAAAAGTAGCTTAAATGTAGGCGTTGCTAATTTCACAGACTTACTTTGCTTTCACTTTAGTCATTGTTAGTTTAATCATATATATAATCAGTGTTAGTTCAAAGTATAACTAAATAATTTTATTTTGAACTAAGGTAGTGGTGAATTAAATAAATCAAACAATTATTACCCCGCCCACATATAAACTGCTAAAGAACTACTTTGGTTACCAGTTTTATCTTTTTACCCTGATTGATACGGTTCTTATGCTGGCACGTATTTGTGACAGTCGGCGCGAAAGGGTTAATTCAGAACAGCTTGAAAAGCAACATTCCTAATTGGCTTAAATATAACGCGGGAAAATGAATGAACATTATCATTAAAGAAAAAACAGCAAGAAATTATTAGCTTCATTTGCTAGTTTTTAACAGCAATACTTTTTAACACTTTACCGACCGGTAGCGGTTCGAACATACTATGCCCTTTCACCGCCCGTTCAGCTGCAGATCGTCCGTAGTATTTTATTTAATTTAGTATTTTTCAGTTTAAGTCATTTTTTCACCACTAAATATCAAAAATTATAAGTATCATGTGAAATGCAACGTTGCAGCAATATTCTGCTGGATACTATATTAATAAGTGGGCGTAACTATCCTTCTCTTACGAACTCTACTATATAATTTGCTACCACTTTATTAAAACTTTTCCAGAAAGCGGAGCAGTTGGCATCCCTGCATGCTGAATTGGTGGAAAACGTAGTCACCACAGATCGGTCAAAAGTCGATTAATCGACGACCGGTCGGTAAGCGCTGGAGAGCAAACGCTGAATAATCTACGGCCGGTCGGTATACGATGAGAACAAAACGTCGATTAATCGACGGCCGGTCGGTATGCGCTGAGAACAAAACGTCGATTAATCGACGGCCGGTCGGTAAAGTGTTAACAAATGTAAAATGCAGTTTAACACTATTTCCACTAAACAGTATCAAAATGCACTGTAAGCTTCAAATTATAGTATAAATTTATGTATTTCCTTCACGGCTAATTTCTTGATTTTTCGTGGAATAGTTCAAGAGTTATCCAAAAATTATTTAGTTTTATGAAAATATTAGTTGAATTTTGTTCATTTTTATAAGGTCTTGTGAGGTGTATTTATTTTTTTGATATTTAAATAAACGATATTATGCAGCATCATACCAGAATCCCGATTTCAGAAGTAACGGAAAATACAGGAATAGTTGAATAATTTTAATACGTATTCGCTTATTTTCCGCCAGGTTACTCTTTAGCGCAAGCCGTTGCAGCGAATAATTTAGAAAAATGAATAACGCTGCAGTTGCACACCAAAACACGCAAATCTATTAATGAATACGGTGAGCAAATAATTTGAATTTGATACCCAACAGTTTTGGTATTCATTTGCATTTAAACGTGTGACAAAATGGGCAAACGCAAAGTTGCAGTAGAAATGGTGCTAAAAAATTCAGAAATATTNTAAGATTAATAGAAAGTGAAATTAAAATTACGTATGATTATAAAGAGTATCAGGTACTTGTCCCATTTTTTTCAAATAAATGAAGAAAGAAAATGATAAAGAAAATGATTTCATTTTTAGATAAATAATTTTAAAAAATTCTCTTATAAAAAGTTTTAGCTTACTTTTTTAAAGTCAGAAAATAAAACTGTTTAAATTTGTTAATGTATCACTTAGTAAAAAAAAAATTGTTTCTTTTCAATTTTTTTAAACATATGAATTAATAATTATAACCTGTTTATAAATATATAAAGCATGCAACTATATTTGAAAAATTGATCGTTTCAGACTGTATTATTTAAATTTCTATTTGATTTAATATCATTAAAATATTATTATTTTTATGGGTGGGCTAAGTGGGTGTGGCTAATTATTTTTTGGCTAATTATTTTTTAAAAAATAATTACCTTGGTAATTATTTTCAAAAAATAATTACCCAAGTGGGCTAATTATTTTTTGAAAAATAATTGGCCCACTTGGCGAATCCTGCTTTTTAGGAAAGAGAATATATTAAAAAAAACAACCAAAAATTTGAATGACTTTTAATAAATACAATAATTTAAATTATATAAAATTGTTAAAAGAAACACACAATCTCTTCTAGAACATTTTAGTAAACACTAAAGAAAAACAAGATAGCCTAGTATCAAATTTATTGTCCACTGAAGTTAACAAGGTGTTTAAAAAACTGGCGCCTTGACTCGTTGTTTAAAGATAAATTTTTACAATAATAATTTAAACGAACTTTAAAGTATAGATGTATAATTAAACGGATAAGATGTACAAGATGATTTGCAGTAGGTTCGGTATCAAACTGATGTTCACTTAAAATTAAAAAATAATTACGAGAACAAACTTTTTCAAGAACACTAGGAGCATTTTTCATAATTAATATTTTTGAGCTTTTACAATTGGTTTGAAGGATTTCTTGTCTGAACGCAATCTCACATTCTTTGCAAATATGAAATACGTCATTTGATGGATAAACTAGTCCGCCTTCTGATTTAAAGGAAATCAGTGATAACGAAGTTGGCATTTCTTTGGGGTACAACTTTATGGCAGAAACACATACTTCACATTTTAATTTGCCACTTAAACTTTTAACAATCCAGCCTGCTAGGTAATAAATAATGTCATTTGTGCATTCACTCAAATATGCTCCGGTGAAAACAGTATCGTGATCAGTAGATGTCTGAGTAGAAGAATGACTGTCACGAAATGTTACACTAGTTGTTGCATTTATGACCGCTTTAGAAGAGATAGTGCTTGATACATTTAAAATTTTTATATCTCCGAGTGGAATACAGTTTCCTGTGGCAGCGGCTTTAATTTCTAAATTTATCAGTATTTTCCTATAGGCAGCTCTGAATTGGCGGGCTGTAGGATTGTCATTGCTTCCACCATGAAAACGAACTGAAGCAATTCAATATGATCCTGGCACAATTTATAGACAGGAAAATATATTAATGCTGGATCTTCACAGCAAACTAATTTGTTAATAATAAATCTCAGGCTCTGAGCACATATTAAGAACCCAAGAAATCCAGTCTTTCTTCGCGACTGCAAAATACTGGGTCCATTTCGGCTCTCTTTTAAATTGAAAATATAAGACTCTGCTTTATGCAAAAATTCAAAACAAGATTCGGCATTTTCTTTAGAGATTGCCTTTTTGAGGCCATGTTGCCAAACAGATTTTGAATTCAATAAATCAAATAAATTGTTGAAAATTCTTAAAAACTCTACGGTTGCTTCACTATTTTCAAATTCCTTCAACTTCAGTTTTACAGTGCAATATTCAATTGCATCAGCAACACTTAAGCTGAACAATTGAGCAGCTAGTTTTACCTTCATCTTTTGCTTGGTAAAGTTTATATGATTGGCTCGTAATTTATAGGCCAAGTGCAAGTTTTCACTTTGTTGCAAATTATGCAATGCTTCAATATATTTCCAATCAATAACATCAGTTGAAAACAAGCTCTTCTTTTCACCCAATGTATTACGAACTAGTTTTAGCATGTGAGGTGGATCAGGAAAAACTGCTACACTTTTATCTTCATTATCTTTGTCACTGGGATAAATAAAGCTAGTTTTTAAATTTTTTGCATCCTCAAAACTACAGCCAAGTAGTTTTGCCATAGTAAAATTGCTTGACAGCCCATCAAATGTTAATGATATGACATTAATATTATTTTCTTCCATCAATGACAAACAACTTTTAATTAAGGTTTGTTTTTGGTTTGAACTTAAACCATCACTCAAAAAATAGCCAATCGGCAGTTTGAAGTGGGAATTAATACAAACCAGAAGCAAAACAAAAGCCTCTTTTGCTAATGGTAGGCTGTCATCATCACTGTGGTTAAAACCTAAGTTTATAAGTCCATGCATTTCTTTCCCGTCAAATTCGACATGTTGGCGAATCGACATTTCATCCATTATTAATGAAAAAAATAGAGGATAGGAGGTATTCTCAATTTTAAGCTTCAAGGCATCAATTGCTTCTTTCGTGAAACCTGGTTTTCCATCAATGTGTTGATACCAACGACTTAACGTACGTTGATGGGGGAGAGATAAGCCAAAGGTCGACCGGACATACTCGTAAGCTCTCGGTGAGTAAAAATGTAAAGTCAAAGCAAATGATCTTAGTTCTGGAGAAAAGGTGGAGGGCATAGTGGTTGCTTTGACTGACGCCAATTGCCTATTCAGGAATTCCTTGTTAACTTCTGTTGTAAGAATCTGAATGGCATCCTCATCCATGAAGTTCTTACTTTTCAGATCTGATATCAAATCCTCCAAAGAATTGATTTTCGTTTTGTATCTACGCACTTTTTGTTGCAAAACTTTAATTTTTTTGTTTTGGACCTGCACCAAGTCATCCAGTTCTTCAACTTTTCTTTTATAGAATAATTTAGTGGGAGACTCTGCTATGTTGTCTGCTGGTGGATCTGGAAATAAGGTTACTGAAGGTTGAATGGAATCTCTTTGAAATGGGGCTTTTCTTTCTTTATTAACCTGAAAAATTTAAATAGAGTTAATATTAGACAAAAATATAACACAAAATTAAATGTTGACTTTGAATGTTCGATCCACTTTTTAAATATAGAATTTGAAGTTTGTTTCCTTTATTTATTATAGTTTTCGGAGTATTTGGAAACAATTTATCCACTTAATTTAATTCTAAGATGGGTAATATTTAGATTATGCTGTTAAGTACTAAAATAGCAGTTTTGTTATTTAATTATGGCTTTATGGGCTGATAACAATATTTAAATACTGTAATAACTATTCTTAATATAAAACTTGAACCCATAATGATAGAACAAAGAATTCATTTGTTGTTTACAATGTCATATGAGCATAGTTTTACTTTAGCCAATGAATCTTTTACCATACCTTCTGAAGATGAGGTGGAAATTTAAAAATTGATGGAACAGCCCCCTCTCTTAATCTGACACACACTAAAGATGTTCTATTAATCATGTGTTCCGGAAAATGGTCTGAGCAAATTTTGCTAGCAGAGGTTGGCACCCAATTCTCTCGGCGAACAGCATTGATCCAGGAAACTCGTCTTGTTTCATCTTTTGGAAAACTAAATAGGAAAACAAAGAATAAAATATATTGCAATCAGTGTAAAAACAATTAAGAAAGATATAAACTCCAGGTTAACCCATTGTTTTACAAAATATCTTGTAATAATTTTTTAAAAGTTATTTTTTTATGTTTGAATACATTTTAAGAAATCACAAATACAATATATATTTTTTTTTTATATACAATATTTTTAATATGAAGAAATTGCATGTGCAGCAGATTATTAACTTGAAATATATTTTGTAACTATCCATTTTTTGAAAACATTCATAATATTTCTACATATTATCTAGAGAGCATCAACTATAGGGTAAATAATTAATATTTCATAGATGATATGCTGTTTTGA
Organism: Parasteatoda tepidariorum; assembly: GCF_043381705.1. Lineage (NCBI taxonomy): Eukaryota > Metazoa > Arthropoda > Arachnida > Araneae > Theridiidae > Parasteatoda > Parasteatoda tepidariorum. The sequence goes on along the minus strand of NC_092212.1, from coordinate 29,851,134 downwards.
GTATATTTATTTTATAACAGATTAAACAAAATATGCAGATGTAAATTTATTTTCTTTCTAAATCTGCTTTGATATTTGAAATTAAAATTCTATGAACAGATAGCCTACATGCTGAAAAAGTATTTAACAAAATAAAATATTATTTGAAAAATAATTTTTGAACATTTATTTTCTTCAATCACAATTTTCCTTTTTTATTTGGTGAGAAGAAAAGCATATATAGAGCTACTTCCAGTGTGATATTATCTTAAATAACTTATATATACTCATGTTTTGAAAACAATTCATCAATATTTGTGAAATATTATGTTGAAAGCATTTTCTTAAAATGAAATTTAGAATGTTGTTAACAATTTAAATTGCTCCATGCACATCATTTTCTCAGATACAAATCTGAAAACCTTTTTGAATGCTAGATAAAGCAGATATTAATAGAATTTTGCATGAAAAAATTCAAAAGCTATTATTAATTTTGCAATATAAGAATGATATTTCAGCATTTCTATTACAATTTCAGAGCAACAGGTTAAAGAATGAGAATTTTCGTCTTTTGTCGAAAGAAAAGTACTAAAACTTTCATGTTATACAGTATTTATTCGACGAAAACACTTTTCATTAAAAGTTAATAGTAAGCAACGAAAATTTAGGATAAATGAACTCTTAATGTTGTTAAATATACACGATTTTGCAAAGTCTCAAATTGAACAAACAAGATCGTAGTTTACAAAACGAAATCTTACCTGTGAAAAGTGACGCCGGGAATTTTCTTAGACGTCCTATTCGTGCAGTTAACCGCAACACAGGAACCCATTACGTACTGACTTTTTTTTCAACAATAGACTAATTGCTAAAATAAAATCTATTACTCAGTTTGAAGAATGTTTAAACACGTACAGCTCTAGTTCAACGAAGTTCGATTTGTTTTGGTTGTACCAATATGGCGCCGCGGTTGCGGTTAAGGCTTCACGAGTTTACGGGCATGCCGTCTCCTTCTATTTATTACTCTATGCCACAAATAAACTGCTAAAGAACTACTTTGGTTACCAGTTTTATCTTTTTACCCTGATTGATACGGTTTTATGCTGGCACGTATTTGTGACAGTCGGCGCGAAAGGGTTAATTCAGAGCGGCTTGAAAAGCAACATTCCTAATTGGCTTAAGTATAACGCGGGAAAATGAATGAACATTATCATTAAAGAAAATGCTTAAAGAAATGCTAGGAATTATTAGCTTCATTTGCTAGTTTTTAACAGCAATACTTTTTAACAAATTTAAAATGCAGTTTAACACTATTTCCACCAAACAATATCAAAATGCACTGTAAGCTTCAAATTATAGTTTAAATTTATGCATTTCTTCACGGCTTATTTTTCGATTTTTCGTAGAATAGTCCAAGAGTTATCCAAAAATTATTTAGTTTTATGAAAATATTAGTTGAATTTTGTTCATTTTTATTAGGTCTTGTGAGGTGTATTTATTTTTTTGATATTTAAATAAACGATATTATGCAGCATCATACCAGAATCCCGATTTCAGAAGTAACGGAAAATACAGGAATAGTTGAATAATTTTAATACGTATTCGCTTATTTTCCGCCAGGTTACTCTTTAGCGCAAGCCGTTGCAGCGAATAATTTAGAAAAATGAATAACGCTGCAGTTGCACACCAAAACACGTAAATCTATTAATGAATACGGTGAGCAAATAATTTGAATTTGATACCCAACAGTTTTGGTATTCATTTGCATTTAAACGTGTGACAAAATGGGCAAACGCAAAGTTCCAGTAGAAATGGTGCTAAAAAATTCAGAAATATTTCGTTCGCTGTTAACTATTCAATAATCAAAACGGAATATGGGAAAAAAACGAGGGTAAATTAAACTTTCGTACTTTCTTAATCAAAAGGTGTTATAAAATGGTACAGAAAAATACATTTTCAGCAAATTACCTGTATATTGTACTATAACAAATAATAATGATTAGCTAATGATAAGAAAAAATAAAATTGTTATTAGCATGATAACTTGCGAATATTTTTAATATCTTGTTTAGAGTATAAGACAAATGCTCTCTTTTCCTCTATGGTATGTTTGCTTTTAAATTTCTTTACTTTTCATAATTCTTAACCCGTATAATATAACTGCCAAATATTCCAGGGTTTCCGTAAGATTTTATTTCGTGTGCTTTTCTATTTCATTTTTAGAATGATTTGAACCACCATCACACATGAATAATTAAGAAATATACCTAAATCCATGATAAAATGTTTACGATAATGTGCTTTAAATCTGACAAAATATAAAAATGTGTTTGCCTAAAACTTAGAAAATAAGTCTTTTACGTTTTTTTTAAGTCTAAATTTATTTAAGTCTAAACTTATTTTTTAAGCCACTTGGGGAAATTCTAAATGAAAAAGCAAACTTTGGCATGTCTGAAGAAGAAGTGATCATGGTCTTGAATTCAATAAAAGTTTTATAAGAATTCTAGTGGTTTTAAAAATTCCTGTTTTATTTCTGTTTTGCATAAACTTCAAATGTTGTGGGTAAGTGTTAAGATAAATTATTCATAGATCTAAAAACTTGACATTTTAGAGTATAAATCTTTATTTTTAAAATTTCTAAAAGAATTGTCTTACTGGTCATGACAAATTTAAACCCGTGTATTTAAGATATATTAGCAAAGCAGTTAAAAATTTTAAGTGTTTTGCAGAGTAGATTAAAGTTTTAAAAATTCTTTCTAAATTAACCATAATTTTTTTTTTAAATGGCGGGCACTTGGGGTTTGTCCCATAGGCCACAAAAATGCCAGAACTGCTACTCTCTTCTCGTTACCCAGTGGGCACCTGTGGCGAAGTTACGGCGGTGGAGCAGCGTTGTCACGTCACACAACCACAAACCCGTTTATAGAACGGGTCACAATCACACACAAAGGAGAAAGGAGGTAGAACACAGAGAGAAAGAAACGTCCATGCCCTGAGCAGGATTCGAACCCGCTACCAGCGGCTCCACAGTCAGGCACGCTAACCACTCGGCCACCAGGTCGGCAATTGACCATTATTTTACTGCAACTATGTAAAATCTTTATTAGTGATCGTATAAAATGTCGGGAGGCCTAAAAATGAGAAGAAAAAGAGACGTAACTAGATTTTATCCAATTTTACTTACAGCTGATTAAATAAATGTAAAATTCTTATTATGCGAATCCGAAGAGGGGCCTGGTCTGGCCTGATCTGTTTAGGCTAGCTGGACTTTTGAGGCCAATAATGGCCCTTTTTCCATTCATCCTGTAATGAGAATTTAAGCAAAAACAATAGACAGATTACATGAAATGCAACAAATAAAGGTTGGAGAACACTGCTCTACAGTAACCTTCAATAGTAAACTGAATGAAATGTGCTAGAAAAAAAATACTATTTTTAATAGATTTTTGCTCCTTATCAGTCACCACTTTTTACTTTTTCTGTCACCTGCAGCTTTCCTGCATAGGACTCTTGATCATTGATTTATAAAGTGCAGTAGGAGCTGGAAAGTATATCTAAATCTGGAAGTAATGCGATGAATTATGGCGCAGAGATCGTACGGTCCTCAAAAACAATTTGAAAATCTGGTTTCAAAGCTTCACGTTTATTTTTATTAGTTTTCACTTTAAAATTAAACATTGAAACTAGTGATTTCACAAACAGATACATTTATTTTGAGTCATTGAAATGTCGCAATGCAAGTATTTTTTTTAATTTAAGTTTAAAGATTTGTAAGAGCAGTAGAACCCTGTTAAGATGCAGATGAAGAACTTTCGATTCTAAAAGAGAACTGTGAAACGAAGATAGTGTGAAATAAAAACTGAAGATGTTCAAAAATTTTGATTATTCTTGAGATGGTTTAAAAGTTTGAAATAGAATAAAATAAAAAATTCTAAACTTAGACAGAAGTTTTGGGGCGATAAACAAGTTCCATCGCCGGTACCGAGTAAAAAAATTTTTAGAAATACAGAAGCATCGTAGAGTATTAAATAAAAAATATCACAAATTCAATTTATTGGAAGGAGGCAAAAGGATTTGTTAAAAGGCTGCATACATTAAAAGTAGAACGTGCTGCTAAAAGAATATATTTAAAGGATGTATACGTTTTAAGGAAGCATGTATTGAGACAATTTATTAAATGGCTTCATACTTTTAAAAAGATTTATAAAAGGCTACATACATTAAAAGAATTTACTAAAATGAAGCATGCTATTAAAGGATTTGTTGATAGGTTACATATATTAAAAAAGGGCATACGCTAAAATAATATATTAAAAGGCTGCATATATTAAAAGGAGACATACATTAAAAAAAAATTATTAAAATGATGCATACTCTAAAAGAATTTAGAAAATTAGGCATACATTATTATTAAAAATAGGTATACATATCATTAAAATAGGTATGCATTAAAAGAATTTATTAAAAGAAGGCCTATATTGCTTGCTTGCTTTCGTATGCTTGTTAAGACAGAGGAGTGCAATTGTTCTTGTTTTCCAGTGGCGCCATCTATGGCTAAGTAATCGACTTCTGCCACACCCATTATGTCTCGACAGTTTATAGGGCGGACCCATTCATACATTCATTCATTCTTCCACAGATCGTAATTTTGACATGAATCAGAGAACGATCACTCTCCAATTCAGTACCCCAGAGGTATGGGAACATGGAGGACTTTGCGACTCGACAGATTTATCAAGCATCAGTCACCATTTTACTACACGGGGAGTCTTCGGCCGGCGGGGTTAAAACCCATGAACTCTCGGACATGGACCCAGGACCCTACCGACCATGCTATCCCGGCCCTGAAGCCTATATTAAAAATAATTTCTTGAAACATGACATACAATGAAAGAAGTCATACATTCGGTAGTCTACATTATGGGTGTAGTTGATAAAAAAATTGCATTAAAATCTGCTATTTAATGAAAATTAATCTTGAGTTCACACAAGATATAAATTTTGAGCTATTTGCATTCTGAAAAAGAAAAAGAAATCAAAGTGACTGCTGGTATTTCTGGGTAATTAAAAAGAGAGTTCATACCTTTCATCGTTCGAGGTTTTTGCGAAATGTTATTTCCATTGAGAGTGCACTGCGACACAAATATTTAAAACAAATTGAATTTATCTAGAACTTTTCGCAGGGTCTAAGATTGTAACCATTTGTCCCTTTAACCATTTATATTGGGTCATTTCCGCACCGTGTAATTTCCCGTTTTGGCAATCAGAATGGACTGTCTAGATCATGCGATTTGACTATGTACTGAAGAGTTTCTTTTTAAAATCTAAGGTTGATGACAATAATCACTCACATTTTAAAGTATGAAATTGAATGACCTGTAAACGAAATTCAGTCACATTTAAGCAAAACAATCATTTAAAACTTAGATAAAAGAATGCATGTGAGGTAGCAAATCTCTCTCTCTCTCTCTGTTAGCCGATATGCTATTCCATAAACTAACGGATATACTATTCTTCTGTTAACGATTATGCTCTTCTATATACTAATAACCCCGTAATCCATATAATCCTGTACTGTATACTTTATCAACCAATGAAATATTCACAGTTAAAATCGTATATTTTCTATTAAAATCACTTCTTGTCACAATCAATTGTCATTAATCTTATCATTAAAATCAATTAAAATCACATTTTTTATGTGAGATGAAACATTCGATTCGACTTGATGTCATGAAAGCGATTCTTAACCGTATTTAATATATTGCTAACTTCGATTTTTATATTATTAAGAATAATTGTTCCCAGTTTCGAAAATAAAGATGTTGATCTTCAGTTGAAAGTAAGCTGTGATTGTTACGAATAAAGAGGTAGTCGACATTTCCTGGTACAATGATAAGAAATACTTGTCTTAAATATTAAATTTGTAATCTTCCGCAATGTATTTATAGAGTTTTTAAAAGCTTGCAGCTTCTAATTGGGCTAATCAGTATTCATGCTTGTTGATTTTTCAAATAAAAACATGATTAAAATTTCAAATTTGATAACAGATTATTTTCGAAGAAAATAATAGCTTTTAATTAGAAATTGTGAAATTTATATTTGTTTACGTATTAAATTGTTAAGAAATATGTTTGGAACAGTTTATAGAGTAAAAAGTTTAGAAGTTTTACTGCCCAATAAGCACTCTTTTGTCGAAATTTTCGAAGACATTTTTGCAAAAATTTGATAATTTTGTTGATACGATGCTCAACTTCATCAATAAGTTATCGGTGCTTAAACATTCTATTTCAAAAAATTCCAAAAAAAATAAAGTTTACAGTGCTAAATCGCCTAACGTAGGTGATCTCCAGAACTGGAAATGACATGCGAGGAAATAACGCAACGAAACTCTATATATTTCTTAACACTGACAACATGTTGTTCTTTCTTGTAACACGTTGTTCTCCTTTTTACTTCCCTTGGTCACTCTTTTTCTTGTCTTTTTTGATATTTTCGTTGGCAGCAGTTTAAAGTGGAAATTAAATAAAATTTATATTTTGTGTGAGTTTTGGGATAGACTTTATTTCCATTTTGTGGGCTTTTGTAAGCACTTCTCAAACTATTTTGGTTTTGAACTTTTGCTAACTATTGTGTTTGAAATATCAAGAAGAAATTGTCAGTTTATGCACAGCGCCATTCGAACACAACCATTTAATGATGTAAAAGTACATTACGCTGTAATGCACGGAATGTTTTATTCGTAATTACTGAAATTATCTAAACAAAGTGTAGGCGCAGAGTCATTATCTAAATTTGTCTTTTGAGATTTTAACAATCGAAATCCCATTAAAATTTTTCTTCTCATTATTCTTCAAATTCCATTTAGTATTACTTCGAACTAGCTTTCACTATTATTTAGCAGTATTAGTGCACAGATATTGTAACTACATTGTCAACAATGGTTTTAAAAGTTTCTAAGAAAGTCATTTTACGAACGAGTTATTTTACAAAGCAATAGAAGTACTTAGAGAGGAGCAATGCACTTTTAATCTCTTGAAAAATTGCTTCTTTTTAGCTGGTTTTCAAAAATAAAAACCGATAGCTTTCATCAAGATTTATTTCCTCTTCATACATATTTCATTTTGAATTCAGGGCATTTGAAACCGCTGCATAGAAATGCTACACATTCTTTTCCGCTTTTAAGCTCGGCTCGTAGTATCAAAAACAGAGCATGATAAGCAATACCCCCTCAGGGACCCATGATACTGAATTCAGAAGGAAATTTATTATGCTTTTTTTTGGAAAATTCTATAGATAAAAGAGTTTTCGAAATTGCATGGGAGACGATGATATTCAACAATTGATATTTGATAGCGTATAGTATTAAAGAAGCCTCCTATTATGTGTTTGCATATTGGATCACGTCCGCTACAATGGAATTTGATTTTTCAACAATGAAAATATGACCTACTATGACTTCTACTTAACATTTCTCGGTTTTCAATTCATTAAATGATATTTACAGGCGTTATGCTAAAACAATTCATGAGATATAAAAAGGATTGCATGTGAGACACTGATATTCAACAAATGATTTTTGATAGGGTATAGTAAAGAAGCCTCCCATTATATGTTTGCATATTGGATCACTTCTACTACACTGGAAATTAATGTTTAATGACCACTATGAATTCTACATTACGTATTTAATCTATTTTAAAATTCAAAACTATCCTTGAGTACAACGTGTATCCTAAAACTCATTCTAACTGATCATAAACAGATATTTAATTTACAAATGTGAATAGCAGAATTTCAAGCATGTTCCCGACTGCGGATTAATATTTTCTAGTGGTAGTGCTTTAACCCTTTAATGGGCCATTCATTTCTAGTAAAGGTAAATTAAAGTATTTTTGGAATTGAAATTGATATAAGAATCGTAATTGATAAAAGGAAAAAAAACTAATTTAGCTTATAAAAAATTTATCTAAATTTTAATGCCATTTTTTTTGGTGGTAAGTATATTTACCACGACCTATTAGGAACTTACTGACTTTTATTTTTCGTTATTTATGAAATAAATTTTATAACTTCTACAACTTCAAAAGGAACTAAGTATTTTACAACTTTTATACGTTTTCTTAAAATGACAAATGGATACCAAATTTATTCAAACCCACTTCAAGAAAGGTGAAGTTATTAAAAAGTGGAAACCTAAATTAAATGGGGTAAAAACGCTCACCATAGACTTTAAAAATTGGTGGTAAGTATACTTTCCGCGGCCTTCGAAAGGGTTAATGCATGATTCTCTTGGTTTAGTAAATTCGATTTATAGGGGTTTTTTTATTCGCCATTATTTCTAAATAGTTCAAAGATTTATGTCAAAAACCACTTTGTTACAGTTTTGCACTGTTGAACCTTTAAAACAGTTGGCAAAATTAATCGAAAATATGCAAATTTTAGTTTATTGTACTACCTTTTTTTTTTTTTGATATTTTGAGTAGAATCCGGAGTAGTTGACATCTATGGAATAGTGTAGCTGAAGAAAACCAATTTTCGAAGAAAAAAGAAAGAAAAAAAAACAGACTAACTTAATCTGTAAAATTCAATTGAAGTTGCGTTAAAAAATTTCCTGGGTTGGCAAACCAGTTACATAAATAGTAGACTTCTAAACTCAGTAGCGCGACAGCCCATAGAGGGCCGAGGCATACTGTGCCCATCTCAATTTTCTTGACCTTGGGCTATATAGCAACGCCTCCTATAACTGAAAGCCTCCACACGGTTTTTATTGGTAGTCCGATCTGACCACTGTGAAGGATATCCACTTTCAGAACGAGTCACTTAATGCAAAATCTAGTTAAAATAAGAAAGTGGCATCAAATATATGACTAAAAATGTATTTTATTTATGAATATTATTGGTTTGCCTTATTCACTTGTCAACCACTACAGATTCAATTCTCAAATATATATGATGAATTTCTCTCAATTACTTTAATAAAAGGCTTTGGGTTCATGCACACAACCGGTTCACTTTTTAAATAGTCTGAGTGGACTACTTATCGTCCGATCGTGTGGAGACTTTTTTATATAGGAGGTGATGGCTATAAGGTGCAAGAGCAGATGTTCCTGTCGGGTGGTCAGTCAACACTACTCTTGGTGGTTACGGTTCAGTCGAACGTGGAACCCCCGGTGTTTAATTCCTAAGCATGCTTGGTACTCTCATTTTATAGACCCACTGAAGAATAGTAGACTTCAGCCAATTAAAAAATAATATTTTGACTTTCATGTTCAATCCATTTTAGTTTAAAACTAATTTACCTCTAACTTATTTCTGCCACCAAATAGATAGCACTAAAAAAATCAAACAATAAAATAAAATTACGCTCATGCGTCATATATGCATTTAGGTATGATTTAAAATTTTCAAAGCTTGAGATAAAATTCGCTTGTAGTCAACAAAATGTAAAATATTTTAAAGCCTGTAGAAATTCTGCCAGAAATCGAGATAAAATTCTGATATCCGATTACCAATATTTTCTATTTTGGGAGCAGTTTTCATCCCCCTGCAGTAGGAAAAAAATGACAAAATTCTGAATTAAAATAGCCTATATACTATTAATAACTTCCACTTTTAAAGATAGCCTTGAAGCTATTTATTATACCACGCTTAAATTACCATTTAAATTATTCTGAGCTCATGTTTACCATGTATTTTCTATAAGATGTACTCGAGCACAAATACAACTTCTAAATTTAGAGTTAAGGAGTTCAGCAAGTTTTGAGGGGATTCTTATATAAATGAAATTTTTTTGCATAGATTTTGCCATTCAACCAGAAAATTGAAATTTTTATAAAAAGCGAATGACATATGCTTGCTGAAACATAAAAAAACTCAAAATACTGTAAGAAATTTTAAATTTCATTGCCGTGCTTTACTGAGGATAATACAGGATGACAAAAAATAGTTTAAAAATAGTTCTATCTGTAACATACTTATCAAACTCTCAAAATAATCATATTTGACTTAGACGAGTCACATAAAGTTTCGGTTATGTGTGGCAACATGGCTACTAATGTTTTTTTTTTTTCATTTCTTGCAAAAAGAAGTTTTTAGAAGTGTCTTAGTACAGGATTGCCAATTGTTTCGCTTTCTGCAAACATTTTAATAAATTGGTAGCAAATTAAATAGTAAAACTAGCAGAATATAAATAATTAGGCCTACTCTTTAAAAATGTCAAAACGACGTAATTACTATAAAATTGCATTTTATATGATGCTTTGAATTTTTGATATGTAGTGTTGGAAAAATTACTAAAATTAAAAATACTGAACTAAAAATGACTTAAATTATTTCACAACTAGAAAATATTTTTTACAGCATGGAGCAGGTAGGCATTTCTGTAAGGCAGTAGAGTTGTGGAAAATAAAATTAAATCAAATTTACAAAATATGGAATAATACATTAACCTTTTCGAGACGAGCGAGTCATACCAACGCCTCCTATAACTGAAAGCCTCCACACGGTTTTTTACAGGTAGTCCGATCAGACCACTGTGAGAGATATCCACTTACCGAACGAGTCATTTAATACTGAATATAGTTAAAATAAGAAAGTGGTAACAAATATATGTCTAAAAAATTGTTTTATTTATGAATATTATTGGTTTGCCTTATTCACTTGTCAACCACTACAGATTCAATTCTCAAATATATAAGACAAACTTCTCTCAATTACTTTTATAAAAGGTTTTGGATTCATGCGCACAACTGGCTCACTTTTTAAACAGTCGTATAAAAGACCGTGTGGAGGCTTCTTGATGTAGGAGGTGATGGTCATACATGCATTNGCTGCTCAATTTATTTTTGATTCCTTTTTAGTTATTCAAGCAAAGAGCTTGAAACATTCATAAAAGCAACTCCATTGCCTGCTTACCTCATTGCTCAACCAAAACTGTTCTAAAATTCCAGATGAATCAAAACACTAGGACTTTTATAAAAGGTTTTGGATTCATGCGCACAACTGGTTCACCTTATAAACAGTCGTATAAAAGACCGTGTGGAGGCTTCTTGATGTAGGAGGTGATGGTCATTCATGCATTCTCAGGGTGGCGATAATCATTGGTAAAAAAGATAAAACTGTTAGCCGAACTATTTCTTTAGCAGTTTATTTGTGGGCTGGGTAATGATTGTTTGCTTTATTTAATTCATCACTACTTAGTTCGTATTAAAAATTGCATAGTTGCACTTATAACACACATGGGTTGGCTGTGTCAGATTTAAAGTGAAAGCAAAAATAAGTCTGTAAAATTAGCTATGCCCAAACTTAAGCTACCGCTTTTTATTTTTTGACATCCTGATACTGATTCCTTACGAATACATTTATGACTCTCCCGTCCCGAAAATGTTATAACATAAACTTAGCTACCACTAGAAGAAATTTCCCAAAAAGCGTATATCATGATAATGTATTATTTACTCTTTTGCAAATGTGCTTTAAAGATATTTTCCACCCACCACATGGAAATGATTTAAAAATTTATATGAAACTACACTTTGTTTCAGCTTTTTTGTAATGAGGCTTTTAAGATGTTGGGAAGATTACCGAAAATTCTAAAAGCTTAAGCCACTCTATGAAATATTTTGCAAAAAGCGTAGTAGTTGGCAACCCTGTTGGAAGGCTGAAAGTTTATACATACCTGTCAACTTTCACTCTTTCCGAGAATGGATTTTCAGAGTGGTTGTAATACAATTAACGAAAGACAATCTGACTCAAAAATTTATTTATATTTTGATCCCGTTGAAATTCGCTTGCGCAAGGATTATTATGCTTTTATATATTTATTGTAATTATTCATATGTAGTGGTGGTCAAACTCATTTATAATTATCATTATAATTCAAACAGTTAATTGGAATAACCTGAGTATTGCTACCACTTTAAATATGAAAATAAAATCTTCCGCAAAATCCGGAAAAGTTGGCAGGTATGGTTTATACATATAGCGATGGAAAGGAACAAAAGCAATGGTGTCAACTTTCTACGTTTTGTGAGAAAATTTCTTCTAGTGATTGAAAAGTTTTAATGTATGAGTCTTTGTTCAGTAAATTTGATTTAAATTTGTTTTCCATATGACAAGATGACAACTGCTCCGACAAAGCATTTTAAATAGCATTACAAAGCATTTTAAATAACGGTAGAGAACTACAACCTAAAATTTGTAGATTTGTGGTTAATTTTGCCGATTTCTTAAAAGATTCAACGTGACTTAACCGTAAAAATTGGCATTTCATTCATTGGCTTTTAAATTATTTCGAAGTAGTGATGACTAAAAATCGAATAATTCGAATTGACTAAACTAAAAATCATGAGCGGCGATGGCTCAGGGGATAGAGCGTTCGCCTTCCAATGCTGCGAACCGGGTACGAATCCCTTTTGATACAATTCCGCATCCGGCTTACACCGACCACAGTGCTGACGTGAAATATCCTCAGTGGTAGACGGACCATGGCTTAGAGTCCCATTGCCATCAGGCTAACCGTGGGAGGTTCTCGTGGTCTTCCTCTCCATGTAAGGCAAATGCGGGTTAGCTCCATCAAAAAGTCCTCCATGAAGGCAAATGTCTCCCAATACTCGATCCAGGAGCTCCCTTGTCTTCTGGATTGGGTTCACAATTACAAGGCTGCGGAGTTGAACATCAGTAGTCGTAAACCGATACAATTGGGTCAGCTGTTCAACGGCTGTTATAAAATAAAATAAAACTAAGAATCATACATTGAAAAACTGCCACTTGAAAATATTTATTCGCTGTCTGGAGCAAGTTGGCCTCTCTGCATAACGCTCCTGAATGCAAAAATTCATATAAAAGCTATAGCTCGTTCACCAAGTTTTTTTAACATTGAATATTCGATACACTTAATGAAATTTCGCACCTCCAATAAATTCTCTTTTTGAGTGAATAATTTGTCCTTTTTGAGACATTTGGCTGGGAAAACAGAAGTTTTTAAATTTAAAATATATTTGATTAGCTAGAAAAACGAAAGGTATAATAGCAGATGATAAAGCGAAGTAAGTGACTGAAAAAGAATTCACTGTTTGAGTTTGGCGCGCATTAAGGGTTGTATCAATTCTCAAGGGTTGCACGGAGATGTTATTATCAGTGAATTCGATTGTTTCTTACCTGAGAGAAAGTTAATGGAGGCTTTTAGTTCATAATTAAGATGAGTAAATAACTTCACTCCACAAAGTGTAGAATTACGCTATAAATTACTTAAAGGCAGGACGATTCCACGATTTATGCACCAATGCCAATAAATGGTCACTTACAGTTTATAGTCAAATGTTCATTTATTAATTAATCAAAATTATTAAAATCATTAATCAAAATCATATATTAAAACATAAATTCTGCTATAACTCGAAACATATTACCCACAAAGTGAGCACGTAGGCATTCCTAGTTAAAAAATGATTCAAATCTTTTATAGCACAATATAACTTTTATACTAAAACATTTACAAATTTAAGTAATAAATAACTTACTTCTAGCAAACATTCGGAATAGTTAACAAACTATTATGATGCACTTCAGATTGCACTAGTACTTACCTAACAGTCGAAAATTCTTTTTTTACAAATACCCTGAAATGTTTCTGATCGAAACAAGAAAGTTAATGACGTCATTAAGAATTCAACTAATTAGTTTCCGTGGTTAGTCGTTCCTAACTACAAAGACAGACAGTCAACTTGCTTTTTTCTATTTTATTTTGTGAAACGAAAACTTTTTCTTGATTTAAAACACCTCTGTAGGGCTCGAAGAATTTTTAAGGTCTTAGACAAGTTTCATAAATCAAATGTAATTCAGGAATCATAGCACCATTTGTTGAGAAGTCGCCCATTAATAACAGCTTTTCTTCACTTTTTCAAATATATGCATATTTTTTTTCGATTTCTATCAAATGATTTTTTAATTATTTTCCTTTCTATTTTGGTGCAAAAAAAATTTTAGAAATTTCCGTTATAATTTCTTTTGAAACCAGGAAATTTAAAAATTGCAACTTAGAATACAAAATAAAATCAAACTTAACGGTTGTTCGAAAAAAGACATAGCCACTTTCCAGAAAAATTGAAAAACTGGTAGATAGTTGAAATCGTAAGAGGGAATAAAATGCTTAATTACTACAGTGCAATGTTTTCCGCTGTATGTTAACCCTTTCGCGCCGTCTGTCACAAATCATCATCATCATCAACAACAACATTTATCTGGGCGCCAGGGGCCGTTAGCGGCCTTTTTCCCATTCGTCTTGAATTTTGATCTTTGGGGTGGTTCTTCCTGGTAATTGGAATGCAATTGAAGTAAAAGGAAATTAAATATTTTGAATTTTAGATAAAATTACGTCACAACAAAAATGAGCTGCCATCGGTCTGAGGTTTATGTCTTCTGTTAAGTTTTCAAAAGTAAAAATTTCGGTGAATCCTGCGGTGTCACAATTAATGGTTTTTTCAAAAAATCTGAAATTTAGTTTTGCAATGTGATGATCTAAAGAATCTATGTTGAGGTCGCGATGTATGTTTTTAGTTCTGATAAACCATCTTGCTTTTTTTATTTTCCTGAGGATTTTGTTCTGGCATGTTTTGAGTTTTTTAAGGTGATGTTGCACCAAGCTCGTCTGTCACAAATACGTGCCATCGTAAAACCATATCAATCTGGGTAAAAAGATAAAACTGGTAATCAAAGTATTTCTGTAACAGTTTATTTGTGGGACGAGTTATAATTGTTTGATTTATTTAATTCACCATTACTTTGTTCAAAATAAAACTATTTAGTTATGCTTTGAATTATCATTGATTATATATATGATTAAATTTATATATATATGATAACCGATTTTTTAATCATCGGTTATTTTTGGACAACCCGATGTGTGTAAACTCAGAAAACAAGTTTTTATTTTAACCCTTTGCTTATGGCTAGAACAATAAGTGGACCAGACTGGCTTCATCACGCTGAGCGCCGTTAGCAAAAGGTTAAAAATTGCATGTGAGTGGCAACATATTGGAATATACATTTTTAAATTATTTATTTTTAATGGTGAGGTCAAAATGGTATTGGGTCATATAATAAAATAACTTTACTGACATAATAAAATAATTTTTGGGGGGGAGGGGGGCTACAATGGCATTATTAGTGAATCAAGTCATCTAACCTACCTTTTAACTTCTATAGTATAACAACCACTACAGTAATATAATTTCAATTCACTAGTATATAAAACTCGGTAATTTAATGTAGTGTAACCTTTGATAAAGGAAGGTCGACATTTTAACCACCAATGTTCTTTGGAATAGATTAATCATTTACAAAAATTATCTCTAGTGATAGTTAAATGCTCTCTTTAACCCTTTCGCGCCGACTGTCACAAATACGTGACAGCATAAAACCATATCAATCAGGGTAAAAAGATAAAACTGGTATTCAAAGTATTTCTTTAGCAGTTTATTTGTGGGCGGAGTTATAATTGTTTGATTTATTTAATTCACCATTACTTTGTTCAAAATAAAACTATTTAGTTTTACTTTGAATTAACATTGATTATATATATGATTAAACTAACAATAATTAAAGTAAAAGCAAAGTAAGCCTGACAAATTAGCAACGACTACATTTAAATTACCGTTTTTTATTTAATTACAACTTGATTCTGATTTTGTGCGAATGCTTTTCTGAATCACCCGTCCCCAAAGGGTTAACAATACATGTCATCATGAAACAATAAATTCGATTTTGAAAACCTCAAGGTATAACTAATTTCAATAATAGTCAGAGTGGTAGAAAAATATGTACTTTAATATTTAATTCTTGTCTGATTGGACTGCCATTTTTTCACTCTTTCGGGGGAAATTTCTTCTAGCTAAGTTTGCATTTTAACGTATTATTCTTTCTTTTGTACTTATGATTTAAAGTAATTTTTCCATACCACTACATGAATATGATTCGACAGTTTATATAAAACGCCACTTTGTATCAGCTCTCTCGTGGTGAGGGTTTTAAAATGTTGGCCAAATTAGCAAAATTTCTAAAAGCTTCAGTTCTTGAGAGACTACCATTCAATAAAATATTCAGCAAAAAGCATAGTAATTGACAGCCCTGTAATTGTATTCTGTTTTAATAATGTAACCTTCTCTTATTTCAAAAATGTAAATTAAATCTCAGTCTTTAAAATACGGCGAATACTTGCGAATTCAAAAGAGTGACAGAGTATACATTTAAAAGTTTGAATCGTAAAAAAGGTTTGAAGAAGAAAAAACACAAGATCGAGACAGTGCAACGGATTTTTGTGATCTCATTTAGATCTCAGACTCGAAATGAAAGTTCCGATTCGATTCCGTAGTGATTTCCGGACAAAAGGATGAAGATTAATCGTCAAGCGAACATCGATTCTTTTCTTTTGGTCTCTTTGACCATTCTCTATTTCTCGAACGAACTACTTTTTTTTTTACTTATTTTGAGTCTGCAGCCGATTTAAAGTTTAATACTCCTCGCACAGCTTTTCACCTCTAGTAGTTGGCAGCGAGCCAAAACAGCAAATACCATAAAAAGAATACCAAAAATAAGTAATAAAAAATGATTCCAAAATGTCGTTTGGCTTTTATTCCGGAAGTGATGATTTTGAAACTGAGAATGAATGGTTTCACAGCGACACCTATCGTGTGGAAAGTAACTTTCTAAAATAGGGGGAATGATTCACGAGGTATATCTCTAAAGAATTTTTTTTGTTCTCTTCCGCTTACCGATGAGATAATTATGAGAAAGGAAATTCCGTTTTTGAGAGAAAAAGAATTTAATAAATGTGGCCAATGTAGTTTCGTGACTAATTGGAATGCATATTGTATCACTTAATTCTCGAATTGATTGATGAAAGTTAAAACAGTGAAATTCAATTATAACCATGAAATTGCTTTGACTTTAATTTTCATAGAATTCTTTGCACGTTGTATTTAGATTTAAGATGAAAGATTTCGCCATTTGACTGGATTTTTCTTAGCACACATCCCTTCGAACTTCAAATGGTATCAGGAAACTCATTGCTGCACTTTATTTATAAAAGCATAATCATCAAATTTGAAGATCTTACTGTTAGGTTTACCAACTTTCTAAGAAAACTAGTAATAAAAATTCTAAAGTATTCGAAAAATCTCACTGCTTTAGCTTTCCCATATAAAAGATAATATTAAAAACTTTCGGGAACATATCCTTTACATACCTGCCAACTTTTACGCATTTGGCGTAAAATTTTATTTTTATANTTATATATATATATATATAACATATCCTCCAAACCGTTCAAATGGGGATGTATGGAAAATGAATTTTCGATAGGATTACCATTAAGTATTGAATCGTTAATTTATAAGATGATGCCTGTAACATTTGACTGCTTGCAGCTCTATTTAATCAATAATGAGTTTCTCTAAAAGTTTAGTTTGTTCAACTTGTACTAATCTTTTTGACGTTATCCACTGAACATGTATAAATCGTATTTATCTTCATACCGTTTTTATACACATACCGAATATGCGAAGTTTGTACACCCCCCGTAGAGGGAAAAAAATGACGTATTACTGGACTAAAAAAGGCTAATGTACTATTAATAACTACCACTTTTAAAAATAACCTTAAAGCTACATATTATACCATGTTTAATAAATTATTTGAATTTATCTCCGCTAACAGTACCATTTGCCCTAGGGCAAATCCCGCTTACTGGTACCTTACCAAACACAGGTCGTCGTCATTATTTAACACGTTCACGCCGGGTGTTGNATGACTACCTAATCTATGCCTATTAAATTTAGATGAATCAGTTAGCGGCGCTTCGCGCCGAATACTGAGTTACTATTTATTTCCAACGTTCCAACTAATCATTTGAATTTATCTACGCTAACAGTACCATTTGCCCTAGGGCAAATCCCGCTTACTGGTACCTTACCAAACACAGGTCGTCGTCATTATTTAACACGTTCACGCCGGGTGTTGCGCATGGAAGCGGGACGGAAAAGAGAAAATACTGGTAGAAGAACTATTTCAATATTAGATTCTATTCTCAACAATTCACTGTAAGGAAATTTATCACGGCGAAGAAGCATTTCAATATAAAAATTGCATCCATTAAAAACAATTGGTAGTTATGGATTTTTATTATTCCCGGAAAAAAACTAAAATAATTAAATTTATTTGTTACCAGTTTTTACTCCGGTGCGCCGCCCGATGAGACAATCTAGCGTGACCCACCGGTGGGTCATCCCGGCGTGAACGTGTTAAAATTTTCTGAAGCTCATAATTGAAACGTATTTTCTAAATTGAGTGTTTCCACATTATTGTCCATACCCTGTAAATTTGAATATTCACCAAGGAAACGTTCTTGGTCATAACGTTAGTATTCTTCAGTAATTATTTTCTTATAAACCTAGATGATAAAGATATCCTTCACTCTATAAGGCAAAATTAACGATTGTTTGTGATTCGTCCCTTTTTTTGCCGAAAATGCACTCCATTTGTTCCATAACACGTGCTTTCAACTTCTGGTATTATTTATTACACGGAAAAGCTGTAATCATCCCCGAAACATTCAGGCTATTTTAAGCTGGGTCAAAATTTCGGAATTGAATATGATTATCAAAGGTTTCGTTTGAGTTCAGGTTATTACTTGGCACTTTTTTTTAATTTATCGCCGATAATGTTTAAGAACAATCTAATTAATGTAATCTCGTCATTATAATTTCATCATTGCGACTACGATTATTTCAAATTTATTTTGCAACGAAAAAATATTATACTTCTTAATAAACGTAAATTTTCAATTACTTAGGTTGGTTGCAAAAAATAAAATAATAAATTTTATTAGTTGAAAGCGTTATACAGAATTCTTAAATTTTAAATGAGCCTGCTTGGTGAAAAGCCCTGGATAACCAGCTTCCATAGCTTTTTGGCACCATTTCAAACAACATAATTTAAAATGACAAAATAGAAACTTTGAACGAAATTGATGGAATGATTTTGATAAATAAAAGTTTAGAAATATGAAATTTTTGAAATTTTATTACTCAGAAACTATTCAACTGATTTTGCTCATATTTAGTACGCTGAGATTTCAAATTATATAGTTATAAAAATGTAAAAACTTGCAAGGCATACTATTCTTAATTTGCATCTATTATTTAATTTTTTGTATTATTATTGTTACTAAAATAATGAAATTAATGAATTTAATGAAATTAATGCAACATAGAACACTCAAAAATAGTTTTATTTATATGTACAGAGATGCCAACTTGCTCCGGACAGCGAATAAATATTTTCAAGTGATAGTTTATTAATTGTGATTCTTGGTTTGATAAATTGAATTTAGTAGATTTTTATCCACCATTATTTCTAAACAATTCGTAGGCTTATATAATTCACCATTTTATTCATGTATGTAATGCTAAATCTTTTAAAAAACAAGCAAAATCTGCCTACTATATGCAAATTTAGTTTGTAGTTATTTACCGTTGTGGCCAGACGGGCAAGCCATGTAAAATTAGCGTGGTATTCAACGTGTTAATAAGATCTAGCTTAGTTAAACGAGTTTTATAAGTGAGAACAGAAACTTTTTTTAAATTTCGCAACAAATTTTAAGATGTGATAAAAAAAAAGCAAAAACTGAAATCAATACTAAAGGGTTCAATTTTTCAACCGTTCTCCTTACTAGATAGGCAATCTAAATTAAATTAATCAATTAAAACTAATGAGGCTATATTTTTCAGATTGCAGCTACCCTCTATATTTTGATATTCAAAAATCCGAATCAGTCGAAAAAAGGTAATGCTTATTCGTATAGAAAGTACGTCTTCGTATCTAATTCAATAACTTAATGAATAGTCAGCGCTATTTAATTTTCATATTTGAAGTCACTTCCTTTGAGCTAATACGATCGATTTTTAGAACAGGAAAATCGGATATATATATATATATATATATATATATATGTTTAAGAATAAGATATTGAAATAATATGTTGCATATTGTAAGATTCATTGTTTAAAAAATCGCTTCATTCTGCTAGATATTTAGNTACTCCTCTTAGAAGTTCTGAAACGCTTATATATATATATATATATATAATTTTTTTCTTTAATTTTTCTGACGGTGCATGCTCAAATATAATATTTTAAAAAACACTGAAAATTCTTTTTGCATTTTCAAATTGAGTTAATGAAATAATAAATTTTATATTTTCAGCAAAAACGTTTTCTTCATTTTATTGTTTCGCAAAAAAAATTAAGACATGATCAAATAAAAAGAAGAACCAATTAACTGAGCAAAGTTTAGAGTTTTCACTTTAAATATAAATTTTAGGTAACTTAAAAATAAATTTCAGCAATGCTAATTAAATAAAACTTTCTTTACTGAGTCAAGATTAAACAAATTGAAATACTTGGCACTAACGAAATTATTTAGCTTAATCATAATAGCGATGGAGAAAAAAAAAATAGCGAAACACTTAACGCAAATAAATTGCTCTCTAAAACAAATCAATTAATTTTCAAACTTTTGCTCGAAATCCTTTTTTTCTAATCAAGATTCCACTTCATCATTCTTAATCTTAGTTGTTACGAAAGAGCAGAATTATTGGGTTCTATTTATATCTCTTAGACGAAAAAAGAAACAAATAAGCGTGATTCTTATACAATCGATGCTGTCGAAATTTTTATTGCTTATTTTTCTTTAAAGATGATACATTACTTTACTGATGAAAACATCGGGAAATTAATTAAGCTTAATGAAAAGTTCTGGAAAATTCGAACTTTCATATTTTTTTTCTATGATTGATCTTTTTTAGTATCGTTTCCTTTGAAGGTAGCTTGAATTTACAAATCATATGAGCTTTTGCTATTTTCCTTTTTTTTTCTTTTTCTTTTTTTTCAGAATTTTATTATTTTTAATAATTATTGTCAGATTTTCTTGTATTTCAACTAGTAGTTTGCCGGTAAATTAAAATTTTTTTAGCTCCCTTAGTCAGAGAGAACGGACTAATATGGATATGGGGTTAGTGCAAACATTTATTAAGTCCAGCTTTTAAGTATAGACAGATGTTTCAGTTATTAAGCATTCGAAATTTCTCAGTCAAAAACAAGAATTGTACAGTGATAAAGTAACTTCTAAATTATTACTTCAATTGCAACTTTAGTTTTATTCATCGTTTTGAATAATAGGTGCTGTATTATTATGAATGAATATGCTAAATATATATTTGTTGCAATATATATTTGTTGTTTTTCTGGAAAGAAAGGTGGCTTGTGAGCTATGCTGACTACATTGCCGCGATCATGCCGTTGATCACGAAACTTAATAATCATAACTTCTATGACCTCTCCGGTATCCGTGACAACTGACTGTTGCGGGAACGCTTTACGTTGCATAAATAATGTAATTTGTAAAGTAAATAAAGTAATTTGTAATTTAAATAATGTAATTTGGAATATAATTAATGTCATTTTTAGCGTAATGTAAATATCAATGTTTTACATAAATGTATTAATATTACTTACGCTTAGAGCTGCTCCGAAAGCTACAATTAGGATAAATCAGGGTAGGGACAATGTCGAAAACTTTAAGAAGAGATTACTAATATTTTACAAGGCTTTTGGAAAGATTAAAAGTTTAAATTTTTTTTAATTTTGTTGATCATTTTGACACAAATATTTAATTTCCAAAAGCTTTTAAGTTGCAATTAATTAAAGCCTTTTACTTTCTGAAACTTTTCCAGCTTTTAAATCTTTCTAGACTATGGCCTACCTGGGATAAATGCAATATTTTTCATAAGTCATATTGTGAAATGGCAAAAAAAAAAAATAGTCAATGTCATTCGAGTTTTTGACATTTTTATTTTATTACTAGTGTTGAACAACCGACCCGATTCTGAGTTTACAACTACCAATGTTTAACTTCGTAGCCTTGTAATTTTTGAACCAATCCAGAAGACAAGGAAATACCTGCATCAAGTACTGGGAGAAATTTGCCTTGTTCGACTTTCGTGTTTGGCTTTTTGATTTGAAAAGTCGTGTTTAACTTTTTGTATGGGACTAATCCGCATATGAGTTACATGAAGAGGAAAATCCCAAAAACCTTCCACAGTTATTCTGGATTCTAACCCATGATCTGCGGTTATACCACTGCGGGTTTTTTTTACGTCAGCAGTGTGGTCAGTGCGAACCCCGGGAGCAGAATTCATATCAACCTGCCACCTCTGGGATTCCAACCTGGGTCACCTCATTGGGAAAGTGAATGTCATATTTACGTAACATTTGAATTTCAAACTTTGTAAAGAGCATTGTACTAGCAATGTATAAAGCAAAATTAAAGGTCGCCACCAGCAGCAGAATAATTTTTAAAAAAATTGTTCGCTAGTCACCATCCTGTCATCATTGTTCTCGACGAAAATGCCCTCTTTATGCATTTTATTATTTTTTTAAATAAATATTGAATTATTATGAATATTTTAAAATTTACTTTAAAATTTATATTGTTTCACGCTTGTTTCTTCAAATTTTTCTCCGGGTTAGAAAATATTCTTGTAATGTTTGCCATGCTTTGAGAAATGCGTCAAAAGAAATGACTTACTTATTAATTTTAATAGTTTTTTTAATCGTTTAAAATTTTAGATTTTTTTTTTAAAAAAAAAAGTGGCTGCACGTTTAAAAATAAAGTGGACATGCTTAAAAATGCTAGAACTGGCCAATAGCAAAATTTCTTATTTTTGCCCTGTAACTAGCAGCAAGCATTGGTGTATGAGCATTAACAAATCAAAAATTGTTTCCTATTTTTTTTATTTATCTGTTGTTATTATACTATTATATATTATTCTATTTATTTTATATAATATTATTTATTATATATTATACTATTTATTATATATTATACTATTATATATTATACTATTATGTATTCTATATTATTTTATTGATACTTTGTTATATTACTATTATAAATATGTGCTAGGTTTATCGAACAACAAAATTGAGAAAAAGAAACTGATTGATAATTCTATAACAATAATATCGTATTCTTTTCTCTTTTCAGATTACAAGAGCTACGGGCTTTTGCCATGTAAGTTTCTTTTTAATCTAATATTAACCTTAGATTCTTTTTCATTAATCAAAAAAATGAATAAAAATTATGCAGCGTCGTATTTAGATTAATTACAAAATTTAAGATAAATAAAAAGAATTGAGCTACAATTCATATTTATTTATTTTTTAATGAATTTAATTACTTCTAAATGCAAACGAAATAGTAGTAAGAAAAATCGGATGCAAAAAAAAACACATTAAGTTTAAACAGATATAGGCCATTTGCGTTATTATTTAAATTGTTGGAAGTATTTTATGTTTACAATTTTCATCGTGTAATTATTAAAACTATTGATCTAACTTAAGCTTCTAATTTATCATCTCTTAATGAGATAAAGAAACGTATATGCTATATATGTAGCAGTAGTAGCTTTAATTAATAAATTTTATGAGAAAGATTCTTTCTTCTTTATTAGAGAGATTTTTTGTGATATTTTTTCTTTTCAAGTTTTCTAAAAAAATTAGCCGCCTGTTAATTTTTTTGATAATGACAGTTTTATCACAGGGCTGCCAATTATTATGTTTTTTGTGAAATATTTCATAGAGTGGTAAGCTATTAAAAACTAAAGCTTTCAGAGCTTTAGGTAATTTTGTTAATATTTTAAAAGCCTTGAACGAAGTAGCGTTTCGTATAAAATGTCGAATCATTTACACATAATGGTGTGTAAAATAACTTTAAATGAAATTTATGAAAAAACGAATCATACATTACAACATAAACTTAGCTACCACTATAATATATTTTCTCAAAAAACATAAAATGTTGGCAAACCTGAGCCTTATTAGCAAGTACACGGTAGAATTAGTAGTGTTCTATAAAAAATAAATTTGTGGTTAAAGAATTGTGATATTTTTTCCACATTTAGTTGAACCGAAATATTTTAAGTACCACATTATGTTAAACAATAATATTTAGTTCTAAAACTGACAACAATGTTATTCATGTTAATTCAGATGAAGTACGTTTTTGTGACTGATTTCGTAACTTAAAATATCGTCTGCGCTAATTGATGACCCGATCATTGGATCAAAACTTATTCCGGGTGTCCCGTCTTTTTATAAGAACACTGTACACTTTTTATTGCGTTAACACTAGGTTTACGGATGTTTCTTATATACCTATCACTACGAACACGCGTCAATTTGACGCATGAACAAATACATATAACAGCACTTACAGAAATGCCAGTTTGCTCCGGACAGAAAATATATATTTAAAAGTGGTAGTTTATCAATTGCGATTCTTGGTTTAATAAATTCAATTTAGCAGATTTTTACCCACCACTATTTCTAAATAATTCATAGACTTATATAATTCACCACTTTGCCTTTGCAAAATTTACTTAGTAGTTATTTACCATTTTTTTTAATTATTTTGGCATGTCCAGAGCGGTTGGAATCTCTGCACTTAGAAAGCAATGTAATTATATACTATAAGAAAAAAAATGAAAATATGACATAGATATTTATAAAATATTCTAGTATTTTTTTTTTTTTCAATACTCGAACTAAGCTACTGAAACCTTCAAAATCAGACATCAATTGACATTCTGCATTTATTCTTCCTATTATTGCTTATCGGCAACAGTTGTTTATCACTTGTTTCATTTGAGATAACGATATCGGATAACGGATCGAAGTTTTGTCGGTACATTCCTATTTATTATTGATGTGGTGTTTGCATGTTTACTCAAAATTTTGTCTAAATTACGATTGCGTCAAATTGACGCATGTCCGTAAGAGATAGGTATACCACGAAGGGAATTTCAATATTTCATCGCCTTTGAAGAAAATAGATTTCAATATATATTTACCTCGATCAATGGATAAAAGTCATTACAAGAGATTAAATAAAAATGCAAACGGGTTTTGTAATTTTCCTAATAAAATTCGAAATGCGTCAAATTGACGTGTGTCCCGTAAACCTAGTGTTAATTACTTACTGAATCTATTCTCTTTTCCATTTAATTATAGCTGTCTGTGACAGTGGATGGTGTGTATACAGAACGTGGTTCCACGGCTGGATCCTTCTCCATGCTATCCAGCAGCGTTATATACGTTGGTGGAACAGCACCCACTACTGCAGCGCAACTTCTACCTGCTTCACGGGTGCGGAACAACTTTATTGGATGCGTTCGGAAGGTAAGATGCAATTCCTCATACTTATAAGACAGTAAATTTGCAAGAACATTTTTAGTATAATTATATTAAGTACTAGCCGCTTTTGGCGACCAGTTTGGTCACATTTCAAAATTACCTTGTACAAGAAATAAACTTTACTGGTAACCAAGTCAGTACAACTACGTCACTACTTTATTTCATATTAAGTATGATAAATAAAATGAGGCAAGGAGTTATTACCCCAGCCTTTTAATAAATCTATACTAAAATAGTTTGCACAACACTTTTTTTCTTCTTACCCTGATTCTAGCCACACAGAAAATGTATCTCGCCAGGTTCATACACCATTCTAGCCACTCAGAAAATGTATCTAGCTAGGTTCATACACCATTCTAGCCACTCAGAAAATGTATCTCGCCAGGTTCATACACCATTCTAGCCACACAGAAAATGTATCTCGATAGGTTCATACACCATTCTAGCCACTCAGAAAATGTGTCTCACCAGGTTCATACACCAAACTCTTTAAATAACAAACTAATAAAAATTATAAAGTAATTTAATGTCGTATACCTACCTGAAAATAAATTTTATAAAAATATAAAAAATCTAACAATTTTGTAAAAAAAAGGAAGCCACCAGTATTTAAGTGCGCTTAAATTACCGAGAATTAGCTTCGAAATGGGATTAGCGGAGGGTATCATTCTATAATTATTTCAGGGTGACTCGAATAAAAGTTTGAAATCAAATATTTTTATGGCAAAACTCATTTTGAAAGATTTTTTGTTCCCTTGGTCACAAAAGATCTTTGAAAACCAGAAATAGATCTTCCCACAAGATATTGCTCCATTGCACTGCTAGAAGTACTCAACAATGATGTAAAGCTGTCGAAATTTTTGAAAATAGTAACACCTTAACACCCAATAATAAAAGTGTGTTCAGAATAAATCAAAACATCGAAAAAAGCACATAAAGGTACAAAAATAAACACACTATAGTTGCAGTTCTGTAAGCACAGAGCGTCCAGTAGTTCCTCAAAGTTGCTATAGTGGTAGATAACTTATTATCGAAGCAGTGGAAATTCACCTTACTCAGCAACCACTTAAATGCTAAAAATGTTCACCCTGTTCATAACACAACTCTATAACTATGTGTTTTAGTTATCGAATAGTTGAATCGACCAGGATTGTTTCGTGTTAACTTTTTAAAAACATGACATTCATTTTATGACAAAAATTTACATACCACTATAACAATTTTTATGTATCTATACCTGCCAACTTTTGATCTCTTCCATTATCATTTTTCCCAGTGGTATTAAAATGGAATTAAAACTTCAATTTTAAGCAAACAAATACGTTGTATTTGAGAAAACTTAAGTTGACAACCATGACAGTAACGCATAGTAATATATGTACTTAATTTTTGTAAGAATAGTGGTGATCAATATCATTTAAAAATTGAGTTTATAAAAGAAAAAATAGTATATAATTACTACCACTTTAAATATGAAAATAAATTCTTCCGGAAAATCTGGAAGAGTCGGCAGGTATGTGTATCACTCAACGCCCGCATAAGCAAAAACCTTCTGCAGTATTTAAACCAGAGATGCCAACTTGCTCCGGACAGCAAATATATATTTTAAAGTGGTAGTTTATCAATTGTGATTCTTGGTTTAATAAATTCAATTGAGTAGATTTTTATCCACCCCTATTTCTAAATAACTCGTAGGCTTATATGATTCTGTAGTGTAGTGCTATGCCAATTAAAAAGCAAGTAAAAATAGTCAAAAGTTTAGGAAAATTTACTTTGTATTAATAACCGGTTTTTTTTTTTTAATTATTTTGGCGTGTCCGGAGCAGTTGACATCTCTACTAACCACATTATTGCTTTCAGACATCATCCCTTAAGGGCACACTTGATCTCAATTTAATAAAAACGTTTTGTTTTCTCTACATTTTTAAATTTCCTAGACTGTCTCCTACCTAATAAATTATATCAGTACTAATTATAGAAAACAAATTTCTCTTGCAAACAATATTTTATACACAATTCACGCACCAGTTCCGATGAAATTAAAGCCATATTTAATTTCGAAAGAACTAATGACATAGAAAATTTAATATGCTTCCTTCAACTTCAGTTTCATCATCCATTAAATAAGAACATATTATTTTACTTACTCCCACCGATATGCATTATTTTAATTAATTAGGTACGGTTAAAGTTTTGTTTATTAATTAGAAGAAGTTTTAGGTTACTATAATAAAAGGAGCTTTCTTAATGTATGAAAGATAAATTTAGTTGTCGAAAGTCCATATAAAGAATAAATGCTTTAATTAACATATTTTTAGTTATAAAACTAAACGACTCAGTTTATTTAGTATTATTCCATGAGACGTAAGTGAAATTAATTGCTCTTTATTGCTTTCAAAGTTATTCAAGTATTCTTTGGGATTTCGGTCTATTTTCTTTCCTTCTATTTTGATCTCTTAAACATATTATTCTTCATTAATTAACCCAGTAACGACCCGTTGTAAGAAAAGCTTTTCGAAAAATATTTGGTAGTTCAAAGTATTTCTCTATTACACGTTTCATACGTATCTCGAAAAAATTAAAAAGTGGAAGTAATTATAATTTTAAAAAAAGTTATATTATTTTGTTCGTAGCAACCAGAGTATTTTTTTAAGTATAGATCCAAAGGTCTGGAATATGAAATTTTAATTCGATTCATTAATTATTCGATTGATTATTCGATTGATATGATTGTCACGGGTGACTAAAATTCAAAGAGTAATATCTAAAAATATCCATAACTTTTATTAAACGATTTACAACTTTTTAGTCTTGCTACAAACTATCTTGTTGAATTAGTACTTACTTGAAAACTTTTAATTTTTGTTACTTGTTGTCCTTTTCTATTACCTTTCCAATTGGATACTTGCAACTCGAGAAGAAGACGGTCACTGATGCATAGATACGTAACCTATGACCTCAGAGCCAGCTTATAAGCAAGATGGCGTGTTAAAGTCGAGCTAAGTTAATTAACGTGAAAATAATTAAATACAGCACCATATCGCACATCGAATTTGTCAACATCTTTTACTTAACTTAGGTATATTTGTTTGTATATTTCCTAGTAACCGTAATACATTTTTGTTTTGTGTACCTGGAAACTTCGATGCATAATAGTTTGTGTATGTTTTACAAGGCTTCGTACCTGTCTTAGTGTTAAGTAAGAAATATACAGTGAAAAAATTTGAATCTTTATGAAAAGGTCTTTTTTAAAGAATATAGAATGTGTCATTTAATAAAATTGATACTCAGCGGGCTTGGCTTACTCGGAATTGAATCGAAATAACAATTGTTAACGTAAACAAATGCCACGCATCAACAACCACTCAGGATCTTGATACTCACACTACGTCACTTTCAGGTATCCCATTCATGACATTAAATTTACCAAAACAGAAAAAAGGATTAAAAATTTGACTAACTTACTAAAACTAACTATACAAATTTGCATTCATATATACATAATTTTTTTAACCCTGATTGTAAAAATTAACCTCAATCATAATTTTTCCTACGAATTATTTTTGGAAATTATTTCAATTTTATTTCTTTACTTTTAATTCCTGCTGACATTAAATTACTTACGTTGTCAGAAACACGTTTAAATATCAAAATAAGCCCATGATTTCATAGATCTTATAAAATACTTTTAATGCCGTTGTCACGCAGAATTATCAATGTTGATCTTGCTTGTGCTTACCTACATAACGAAACCAAAGATAAATAATTAGTAAATACGCGTCATATAAAAATCAATTTTTAAGTTAAATAAAGCTAGCAAATTCATCATAGTATAAAATAGTCATAAAATAATATGGAGAAAAAAAAATTTAATCGGATGTAGCATGTAAGCCAGTCGTCGAAAGGAGTTTAGGTCCACCGTATCTGCGAGCATATTTGCGCCAAATTTGCTGACGGTAAATTCAAAATTACGAATTTGTATATGGTACATGTATACACACATACTTATAAACATTCTGCTTTATTTGCATAGATTTTACTACCACTGTGCCAAATCTTTCCCAATGACAGTACAAATATGAAACTATGCGTTTGCGGCTAATGAGCAAAAAATAAAACTTATTCATAAAATTTTGGTGCCTTATGTGCTCAGAAAAAAGTGATAAAAAATGTCCTTAGTTATGAAAAGGGAAACTCATAAAAGTAAAAAAATAAAAATAAAATAAAAAAATTTAAAAAAAATCTCCATTTAATGAAATAAATATCGGTATTCTAAAAATAAACAATTTTTGTAATAAAACCGGCTTCTGGAATACTTATCAACTTGTTTAATTTAATTCAGTTGTTTGTGTTTAGGGAGAATTTAAAAAAACAAATTAGAACACACTGCAACATATTATGCTGATCCCGTAATTAAACCGAACGGAAAAATCTCTCTTTATAATTAAGACATCAAGCAGTCGTTTTCATAATTAAGAAATAGTTTACCTCACATCCCGTTACGTACGCATTTAAGCCAATTTAATCATGGAAGGAGTCATTTAAATAAATTATGCAACCCTTAACTGGCAACAAAATTGCAACAA
Organism: Parasteatoda tepidariorum; assembly: GCF_043381705.1. NCBI lineage: Eukaryota > Metazoa > Arthropoda > Arachnida > Araneae > Theridiidae > Parasteatoda > Parasteatoda tepidariorum. The sequence continues at coordinate 29,821,259 of NC_092212.1, read as the reverse complement.
CAACCATAGACTAAAGAAGCCCGCTGCTTTGCTTTAATGTATGATACTTTCAGGTGGCTTTTTGCAAATTAACGTACAATCTTCATTAGATGGCCCGTCCAAATCATCATCTGGGACTGATTAAAGACGATCGATATGATGGATCTGATAATAGGGGGAGGCGGCAGTCTTGTTTACTGTTGGAGTAATCAGGAGGATTATTGATTAGAAAGAGAAGGGGTAAATAAATGAAAGGCAGATTTGACATATCTGCGCTGAATAGACCAATAATGTGCTGCTCTTGTGGTTAATTAATGACTGAACGTTAAATATCTATTTTAAAGTTAGTTTCTAAAGAGTAATTATAAATTTAGCTTGAAGTTTCTTTATCAAAATGAATCTAAGGGTAATTATTAAGCTATTTGTAGGCCATTGGAAAAGTGGTCAAAGTGTTTCCAGTCCATTTTACAAAATTTTGGAACAATTTTTTTTTTTGGTGTTCCAGTAATTAATTAATCAGCTGCCTTTGTCAAAACTACAAAGCTAACCAAAACTTATTTGCGTATTATTTCACAATTTAATAATAAACAAAACTTTTTAAGCGCATTAGAATTGAAAGAAAAATATTAATGTATGTCACACAAATTAAATTTCAAATATCGCATATGAAAATTAAATAGTTTTGTTGTGATTATTAGTTTATAGTTTTTCTTTTATTTAAAAATAATATTTAAACACAAACGTGATTCTGATGTGTAAGTTGTAAGCTAGAATTTTTATCGACGGTTGCTATGGCGATATCATGGAACAAATTTTCGTGAAAATAAAAAGTGTTATATTTCTTCTTCTTTGTGTGACGTAGAAGCTGTTGTTAACGGCAGGTTTCTTACTTACATCTCAAAAGATTCACAAGATATATTCCCACTTTCTTCATCCATGTTTATTCAAGACATACGTACTGTTGGTGTGCCAGATCTAGACCGCATCGATAAAGTTAACATCAACAAAAGATGGCGAAGCAAAATTTGAGGGATACATTTCGAAGAAGATTCAGAGCCGAGTCATTCATTCTTTTGGTGCAAAAACCAACGAAGTACAACCATCTAATAAGGAAATTAAAGCCTGGTGATATAGTTTTTGTATGAATGACAAATAAGAAGACAATAGATTGACCTTTGGGTCGAATCGTATCCACATTTCTAGGGAAAGAGTGGTAAGAGTGAAAACAGTTAATGGTGAAATCGATTGGCCAGTGCAAAAGATTTATCCCTGAGAGAGATGATCCATTGTTTATGAGAAGGTCATTCAGTGAAATTAAGAAAAATCATCCTGACTTTCCGGATATCCCAAAGCCCAACGATGCTGATGTATGTTCTCCCCAAAACAATTAATCTCCTTTAACACTAGATTGCCCAAGGAAGTCATTTTGACTGCTTTTTAATTTCAATTAGAAAAACAATGATGTTTATAATGGCGCAATTTCTCAGAATTTTGTGACTTTTATAATTATTTTTATTGTTGATATATACTAATAACTTGTTATATAACTGAAAATAATATCAAAAATATTTAAAATTAATTTTAAACAAATTTCTTTATACATTAGTTATTCTTTCACAATGCAGTCATTTTGACTGCTTTTGGGCAATATAGGTATTTCAGTTCTTCTAGTGTTAATTACTATTAGCGTTAAGAGTGTCTTAAAAATTATCAAATTATAGTTTTTTTTCCTCCACAATATGTAACAATGAAGACTTACTGTAACGATATATCCGATACAACAATTACTTTCTTTACTACAATAATATTCTGTGGTCCGGATTAACTTGCTTACAAATTAGTCTTATCCTCCCCACAATATTGCAATATATTCTGTAAAGCAATAAGCCCTTGTAAAACTATTTCATCATGCTATCATTAATCATCTGAAGTAATATGATTCTTAAAACTATAGAAAGTAAAGTTTAAATGGGCCTTTCNAGTACTATTTCATATTGTTTTACAACACATGGTTTTAGCCCTCTGGTGGGAAAGACTTTAAAACAAAACTTACAACAGTTACTTTTCTCAACAACTGAAATTTAGAATAGTGTGATTAAGAAAAATTGCGAACTGTTTTCAATTTCAAATTAATATTGAAATGCACAGGTTTAAGAGTTTTCTACAGTGAAAAGTGTATGGAACTTCAGTGTTCAAAAAAGTATACAAAAGCTAGACGTTAAGAACGTATCCAATGAGCGAGCATCGGATTGTGAAGCAATCCGAAATGAACTGCGAAAGCAGTTCCGGGGGTTGGCGAGCGCCAGCGAGCAGGGGGCGAAGCCTCCTAGTTATTAACTATTGTACAAGTTATTATTATGACACAGTTTTAAGTTAAAAAATATTAATTATTTTGATTTCTATAAATTAAAATGTGTAAGTCAAATTAAAAATATAAAAGGCAGTTCCTTTTTTATCAAAAACGATAAAAGTTTTAGCATAAATGTTTTATTATTAAGATTTATTTCGTAGAAATTAGCCAGTTCTGCTGACCACTTTATAGTTATAATAAGAATATTTATACTTTTTGATCTGAAGTCTAAGTGCAGTTCAATTTTAAAGTTAAAGTGGTAAGCAACACTTAATATCTTTTTGGTATTAACAAATTTATACTGCCTCTTTTTTCAAACATAGCCCACTTTTTGAAGTTGATTAATAAATTACGCAAGTCATTTCGAAGATATTAAACAATATTATACCGTTTAGTCTTAGACTATCATATTTGATACTATAAAAAATTTCTGAAAAGAAACATTTTGCCGTTTTTTTTTTTTTAGTCAAATGAAATTTCATTTCAGTTAAATAAATATTAATTTTTATTAGTATGTTAAATTTGAAGTAAAATAAAACATTAATGTGATTAAATTTTAAATGGTATTACAAAAAATTTTTTACTTGTTTTAATTCCTTAATTATTGCATCAGAACTTGTGGTACAATTTAAGTATGTATACATGAGTTATTTAAATGATAGGGGAAAAAATTTAAATCTTTTTCCCCAATCCTATGTTAAATGATACATTTCACTTCCATTTCTTAATATTTAGGAACGAATATTTAGTAAAGTCTGAAGAAGGTGTTAGATCTGGTATACATTTTCAGTTTAGATGTGACTTATGCTTTAATATATGTCATGACAAGCAAATATTAAATACGAGTTATAAGATGAAATTTAAGCGTATTTTTAGTATTTTTTTGTTGCATTTTACTGGTAAGTCATTCAAAACAAAACGATTCTATCACTGTGATCAAATCTATCACAATACGAAAAGCAGAGCGAACTACGCCTAAAAAGTGTCAAAAGTAGTTACTTTTTATGAAGAAATAATACAAATCAAATTCTAGTTAACATTTTATTCTTAGAAATCTCAGGCATCTGTACTTAAATCTGGTTCTAGATATACATTCTGAACCATTTTAAATCTGTTTCGAAAGTTAATGTGTTACATACCTCAAAATAGAATAACATTTTGTAGTTTTATTTCCACTCTTTACGTTGATTCACTTCTATATTTTTAAATGAAATCCTCAATTAAAGAGTAACAAGTTCAGCAGTCTAATATTACAATCCTTGGGGAGAAAAAGCAAAATTTCCCTGTTTAAACCATTTTATTCAAAAGTAAGAAACATAACCCCATCGCAATTTCCACGTCAAATTTCCTATTCTATCACATTCTTGCAGAACTTATTAATTATGTTCGAAATTTTAACGTTGGGTCAGTTATCTGATTTGAGAGTTTTTGTAGCTCGCTCTAAGATGTTCTGATGATAGCGTTCGAAAATAGACAAAAAAAAGTTCAAACGGTTTTAATTCTAAGAGAAGAGTGGAGATATTTCTTCTTTCTCCTTTTGTTATAAACAGACGATTTTGTGTTGAATAAAAATGTTTTGTAACAAACTTTTCTACTTAATACAAAATATTTTTAACGCTGCACCAACAGTACTTTTTATTGTAACTTTTCCATAAAAATAAAAATTCATATCAATTATATATTAAGTAATGGCGAATTTAATTTGTGTATTTTAAACAGAACGATCAAACCAGATTAAATAAGATTATTCCATATATTTTTAGAAACCATGAATTGTATTTTATTATTCTTCAAGATATAAACTTTTTTATTGTAATTTGTTCTTCTGAAAGAATTATTTAAAAAAGTGAAAAAAGAATTATTTATTGAATGAAGAATAATGACGTTACGTGAGAACTATGAACTTGTTCGTTCGGAAAGTCCACCGTAAAACAATTATTTACTTTTCAATAGATGAAGAAATCGGGAGTGAGCTCCGTGTGGCGGAAATGACCCTTTCTCATAATTTTTTATTCCTATTTTAGAGCCTATTATACTGTGAAATTTTTCTTGTTTTGATTCAATCATTTTTCGTATTTATAGAAAAATTATATACTGATCTTAAAATATCTATGTATAACTAAACTATGTGTTTTATATTGTTTCAGGTGGAGTTCGTAGCAGATAGTGTAAATTTGGATTTACTTTCCTTAGCCAAGTCTCAGAGTAAGTTGTTGAGATATCATGGTGACGTGCAATTTTTCTGCCAAGAAATGGAAGCAGCAGATCCTATTACATTTACCACTAGGGAATCCTTTTTGGTGAGTCCAACTTTTTATTTTGCTTTCATACCTATAATTCGGGTGTTAAAACTCTCATCTTTAAAAATTGCTATTAAGTTGAAATATAAAAATAATGGTAATTTAAGAGCTAAGTGAAAGAAGTTGATCCGCGCAAAAGAGTTTAAAGAGCAATTAAAAAAAGAATGGTAAGTATAATTAAAAAGGCGCATTTTTAAATTGTTGTATCTCTGGAAATGCTCCATTTGATTAAATTTGCATTTTTTTAATTTTTAATTAGTTGGATAAACATAATGCAATTTTTTTTTAAAAATCTAAACAACGTTCTTTTGATTGTTCTCGATGATTTTAGTAAATCCCCACTTCCTCCAAATAGTAATCGTCTTTTACGAACACATGTTCTATTGCAAACATTCTATTAGAACATAATTATTATTTCCTCGTAAACAAAAAATCATATTTATTTCATTATGTTCTATTGCTAAAAATTGTTTGTTTCATCATGTACTTTTGAAAAAATGCTTGTTTCATCTTACTATTCTGATGCAAAAAATTATTTCTTAATGTACGGAAAGTATTTGTGTTATTGTGTTCGAATGGGAACAGTGCTTCACCATTTTCTATTGCAAAATTTGCTTGTCTCATCATATTCTACAGCAAAATCATTCTCTGAATTTATAATCATGCAATTGTAGCTTGTCCTGTATGAAATATAATGAAAGCTGCAGATTCTCGCCTATTTTCGAACGATTCTAAAATTAAAAAAATAACCATGAAATTATTTCGAAAGCTAAAAATTAAGACCAGCATAAAGCGGTGAGGGCATATACTAATAATCCTTATGTGAATCGATCGCTTAAAATTATGAACCATTCTAAACTCCCATTCTTACTATTTTTCAAACTATGCTTAAAAGGAAATAAAAATAAAAGCCAACACTACGGTTCCAGTTGAACTCACGTACTACTGTAATATTTCTTTTCTTTTTTTCCGTTCATTAAATGAGCAGACGATAAAATAGAAAAACCTTTCTTGGACGAAATCCAGAAGCAAAATTACGACAACATTGAAATATGGCAACGGTAAGCAAAGAAATATCGAGAGCTATTCTACGTGAGCTGAGTAGCAAGAAAAGACATTTTTCTCACAGTGCTTTCTTTTGGTGTTTTGTAGCCTAACTTTATACCCCGTATATCCAACAGCCCGTGTAGAGAACAGAAATATATTTCTTCAATTCTGGAGATCTTTTGATAGAGTAAACATTAAAACTAGAACTTGTAAAGGAGCCATGAAGTTCAGGGAGTGCATTTTTAGCACGTTTGTTTGGCAAGTTTAAGCTAAAAGGGATGTTTTTATTATTGAAAAACGTCGGTACTTATATCGGAGTTATTTTTCTACGAATATTTTGCTTTATAAAAGAAACATTAAAATAATATAGTATTCTATTAAAATTGGCTATGCGGAATATAGTTATCCAAGTTATGGTTATCTAAAACAATTTTTTGAATAAGTATTGTAACAGTTGTTGGCAATGGTGGATTTTCCGGTAGATTTAGTGGCCGTCTAGACAAAAGACCGCTTTGTTACTCTATGTCGGTGGTTCTTAACAATTTTTGTTTGACACGTAGCTGAAAGTGACGACTATAGCCGCCCAATTGGTTATAGCCGTCCTCTGAGTGACTACCGTCTCAACTAGAAATCTCTATTAGTCGATCTGGTAATTACCACTTCTTTTTGAAAACTAAAATTTGGAATTTAAGTCACAAAAATTTTCATAACCTGTAGTCACCCTGTTCCTGCACATTTGATTTAACCCCAGCGATGCCAACTGCTCCGCTTTCTTGAATAGTTTTAATAAAGTGGTCGCAGATTATATAGTTAATACGTTAAAGAAGGATAGTTACACCTACTTTTTAATATAGTAACCAGTAGATGAATGCTTAAACGTTGTATTTTATATCATACTTATAATTTTTGATATTTGGTGGTGAAAAAATTACTTAAAATGAAAAATACTAAACTGAAAGTAACTTAATAAATTTCGCTACCACTAGAAAATACTATTTTACAAAGCTATGGAAGTTGGCATTTCTGTAACCCTTTGGCGTCGACTGTCACATGTACGTGCCAGCATAAAACCGTATAAACCAGGGTAAAAAAATAAAGCTGGTATTCAAAGTAATTCTTTAGCAGTTTATTTGTGGGCGGAGTTATAATTGTTTGATTTATTTAATTCACCGATTATTTAACAATNATTAGAAACGACTACATTTAAGTTACAGTTTTTTATTTAATTACTTCCTGATCCTGATTTTGTACGAATGCTTTTCTGAATCACCCTTCCCCAAGGGGTTAAACCATGATTCAGCAGATAATCAAGTCTAACACACATATGTGACGTCGCTTGCATGTAGCTAATTAAATCTGATCTGAAAAGTGATTCAAAACTAAGCCTAATAGCTGTAATAAACCATGCACAACCACGTGATTAGGCCTAATTATGTGAATTCAGAAGTATTCTTCTTCTCGAATTGCAAGTACCAAATTAGAAAACTTCTCCTGCGTAGAAACTCCTCCTGGTTGGGAACATCTGATCTATGTGAAAAAGTACTCAACGGAGAAATTTTTATGTTATTTTGCAACAGTTTAGGAATAAAATTATGAAACATTACATACTTTTAAAATATTCAAGTTCAGTTTAGTTATTAAAAAGTTATTGAAAATGATAATAATATTTAATCTTCGCATTGTAAAATTGATAAGATATTTGTTTCATTAAACTCTCTTTGGAATTACAATAGTTATAATAGTTACAGTTCCTGAACAAATACATATTGAACCCAGAGATTTGCCAAAAATGCCAAACAATCAAACAACCTATTAATCAAAATCTCCAGATAAAATTCAAATATCTAAAAGAACCTGACTCTGTACAACAAAACAGTACTACATAGTACACAAATCTGTGTCTTTGGGCTTGACTCGAAATTCCAATCTATCCTGAATAAAAATGTAAATAAAGGTAAAGAATAGGTTACTAATGCTCTTAGACCTTTACTTTGTCCAAACTTAAAACTTTTACTCCATTTGAAGACGCTACTGTATATTCAGTGCATTAGTTCTATTATAATACACACATCACGAGCATGGAGTTCTGTCTCTGAATCCATTATGATAATAAAAGCACAAAATAAGAGGCTCAGTAAAATTACAAATGCAACGCATACTGAGAGCATAGAATGCCATTTTCTAATACTATCAGAGGACATTGCAGATGAAAACGCCATCTATAAAAAAGACCATGTATAACTGAATTTTTAAGATATCTTCATGTTTAAGGATAAAGTCATTTCCATTCATTTTCTTCTCTATCAGACGGGGTTTTATCTCATGTATTTCATAAATAACTGTACATAGTCTTGTAAATAATTTATTATAAACCGAATTTCAATTATTTCCCCTTTGAAGAGGATGAGCAGATCATGTTATAGTTAGTCGCTTTACATACTGTCTCCTAATGTTTCCTTATTATTCTAAAGTCGATTTTTCTCTAATTCACTTGATCCTTATGAATTAAACATGTTCAGAGACGATCACTGAATATGTTTCAACAACATTTACATCGATCATGATACTCAGTCGCTAAAATATAAATGTCATAGGCTAATTTTTAAAAAAGTCGGCACTTTTTAAACAGATTGTTATCTTTCCTGACTATAGTTAAAAACGCCTCCAGACTTCTTCTAATGAGCCTGTCCCATTTAGGCTTATTTCAATAAACCTACATACCTTTAGGCTATTTAAATATATCATTCAATAGCTTGATTTGTTTCAGGCAATTTGCAATACGTTCAAAGAAGGAAATGTTAATTTTATGTAGGTGTTCCAAGAAAAAGACTTATTTTCTCTGCTTTCCACCGGAGAGAAAGCTCATTGCCTCTCCATAACCGAATAGGAGGCTTAACTCGTTGAATGCCACGCTAATTTTACATGGCTTGCTCGTCTGGCCACACGGTTAATAACTACAAACTAAATTTGTAACTATAGACAGATTTTGCTAGTTTGTAAAAGGTTTAGAATGACATATCTGATGCTTTAATGTAATGGTTTAAATCATGGTGCCTGCCTTTCGGCACTTGCCATTTCATCATAGGCCTAGGCAACGAGCGTAAAAATCGTAAAATGATGATGTATAAAATGATCAGATATGTACAAGGAAAGAAAAACAAAAAAAAATGAAATACGGTGAAAAGAAATAGTCCGATTAAGATGGAAATCCGAATATATATTATTTACAATTATAAGTCCTAGGAATATATACAATTAAGGGTGCTTATATCAGAAGGATATATATAAAACTATGTACATCGTTTGATTCGTTGAGTCGAATGAGTGACGGCCAATCAGAAACGAGATAGGGTATTTGGTAAGAGCGGATGGGAGATTGAACGGTAAAAAATAAATTGGTTGAGCGAAATTGCATCGGCCAATGGGAATCAAGTATTCAAAAGGGTGTGGATTTATAATAATTGAAATATAAAATAATAGTAACTAATAAACAAAGTATTAATGAAATAATTAAGGTTTGATATCACTGCTACACTGCCTCAATGCCTCACCTCCCCCCCCCCAAGAGGGCTTCATTGGTGCACAGAGCAGCAGTTTTATCATGAAGAATAAAAAAGTAATAATAAGTTGTTGGGCACTAAAAAAATAAGTGAAAAATTAATGCTTAAAAAATTTTGATAATATACCATACCTGCCAACTTTTAATCCCTTCCATTATCATTTTTCCCAATGATATTAAAATGGAATTAAAGCTCCAATTTTAAGCAAACAAATACGTTGTATTTGAGAAAACTTAAGTTGACTACCATGATAGTAATGCATATTAATATATGTGCTTAATTTTTGTAAGAATAGTGGAGATCAATATAATTTAAAAATTAAGATTATAAAAGAAAAAATAGTATATAATTACTACCACTTTAAATATGAAAATAAAATTTTCCGGAAGAGTTGGCAGGTATGATATACCATCTGAGAGTAAGAAATTGGTTGAAGGGCTATGATTAATATTGTCTATGATGAGTTCCAGAAAGTGGTGAATCATATATGCCTACGAATTGTTTAAAAATAGTGGTGGATAAAAATCTACTAAATTGAATTTATTAAACTAAGAATCATAATAATTAAGTAAATTTTTAATACATTTCCTGCAATTCCATAAAAGAGTGTAAATTTTATAGTTCTATATCATGTTATACTCTGTCAACCAGCTGTTTTTCGCAGCTTATGTGAAAGGTCAGCGTCAGCAAGCGGTGGCAGAAGCAACCTAAATGTAATTTCAGTGTCAGCCACCGGTGGTTGACCCGGCTTAAATGGAAAGTCCAGTGTCAGCCACCGATGGTTGATGTGGCGCTCAAAGGTTTGTGACAATAAGCATAGAGAAAAATTCAGTCTATTTGAATTCGCATACATCTCAATTAATGAAAAGGCTTTAAAGCTGATTGTCATAAGTTTAAACCAGATTAAAAGATACTAAAGACTTTTTTTGCCTAAAAAGACCGGAATTTTTTCAATTAGCCTACTACATATGCATACGTTGGCCGTAATTACCATGCGTAAGATCATATAATTTTTATTTCAGGCACTACCCACATGGGAAGGAAGCAAGACTGGGTCTATTGCCTTTCGATTTCGAACCAACGAAGCAACTGGATTACTAATGTACAATGGTGGTCAAGGCGATGTGTTTGCTTTGGAGCTATTAGATGGACATGTTTATTTAATTCTTGGATTAGGATCTGGTATTGCCAAAGTAAAAGCTTCCTCTAAACGGTGCGATGATGGCCAATGGCACACTGTAACGTTAAGACGCACTGGCAAAACTGGAAGGATAGCTGTTGATGAAGCCGCTTACGATTTTACAACTCCAGGTAAAGAAAACTTGGTTATGTAGTCGCGCTTAATTTAAATTAAACTACCTTTACATCGTTTTCTATTTTTGTTAAACGCTTTGTGTAACAGGAAATCTGTGAGATCTGGAAATCTCAGCCAGTGCACAGAAATTCCAGCCAATACATCCCATATATATATTAGGGGGGCCGGGAAGTAATGTCTTTCGGCGCATTAAATATTCGTTAGTCTTAAAAACCAATTCCTTTTTTATTTTTTATTTATTTCTTTTATTTCCAATTTGCTGCACAATTGGTCTTGCCGCTTAGCAGACCTAGTGCGTTCTCCAGAGGTGGTATCCACTCTTTCAGGAGCACCACAATGGATGAGATACCGTTGGTCATGTTAATTTGGACGTCTAGTTTCTGCCACACTAGATGGCAGCTAGTTTCTGCCACACTAGATGGAAATGCCTATAAAATCTTAAATTAGCACTTTGTCGTCATTCTATGGAATGCTTAAAAAATGCAAATTTTCACATTGTTCCCGCCAGTTTTCACTTTATATTACCTTTAATTTATGACTCCAAGAAAGAACTCGAACTAAGAAAGTGTGAGATATATTTATTGTTTCATACTTTACCGATGGTTTTTTAAGCATTCCACAGAACGTTGGATTTTATACATTGACCACAAAATATGTGTAACTTCAGGAAGTCGAACGATTTTTGTTTTACAAAATTCAAACGATTACGTCGTTTTTCCTTTTATCAAAAATATTATTTTAAGTAGCCGCAAGCTATGAGCCCATGAACTATTTCTACCTATCCGTATTGCACGTAAAATATTAATGGCATGAACTCAGGCAATACCAACAGGATCGATATAGAACCTCGAAGTGGTGTGGAGCACCAATAAGTCAATTGAAAGAGCACCAATAAGTCAATTGAGCAAAAAAGCAAATACACGGAGAACTATACTAAACTGAGTCGAAAGAGTTGGAAGGAGATTATGCATACCAAACGATATTCTTTACTTGAGCTGTTCTAAATTCTGAAATTATATTTTTTATGTTTATTTTCATGTCATCCAAAGTGTGAAGATTATTTGAATCATCCATGACATGAGGATTAAGCTTTTCATTTTAATCCCCATGAAAGATAAAAGTCAGGTGATTAATAGAGCTAATTTTTCTCCAAACGAGTTTTCTTTCGCCACCTCGCACGAATAAAACTAGTTAAAAAGGCATTACAGTTTTCAAAAAGAGTAATTTCGTCAAATAAAAAAATGTATTTATTAAAAAAATTTTTAGTTTGTTCTTTTAAAATTATGGTTTATGGCTCTTTGAATTTCATGATTTTGAGGTTAAAAAAATTAAGTCAGATGATCATAAAAGATTTAATACCAAATAAAAGGAAACATGTTCTACAAAATGCTAGAATACATTAAATAATATTGTACAATAATAATATGAAATATTTACCCCGACCTGCCCCAATTTAGGGCATACGAGTAAATGTTTATTAAAATCAAGAAAACAAAAAAGTACATAAAATACAAAAAAGTAACATTACAGAGTAACATTATGCAAACATTACAGAGTCTGATGGCAACAGCAGTAAAATAATTAAAATGCTCCGAGAGTCCCGCCTTATAGTGCCGAAGCCGACGGGGCTTCCCTTATAGTGAGCCAAAGACACAAATGAAAAATTTTACAACACATCGCAGGAAAGTACAGTATGACATACAATGCATCATGTGCAGGCAGTACATAGGATTAAAACGAGTAATAATANTTACATCGTTTTCTATTTTTGTTAAACGCTTTGTGTAACAGGAAATCTGTGAGATCTGGAAATCTCAGCCAGTGCACAGAAATTCCAGCCAATACATCCCATATATATATTAGGGGGGCCGGGAAGTAATGTCTTTCGGCGCATTAAATATTCGTTAGTCTTAAAAACCAATTCCTTTTTTATTTTTTATTTATTTCTTTTATTTCCAATTTGCTGCACAATTGGTCTTGCCGCTTAGCAGACCTAGTGCGTTCTCCAGAGGTGGTATCCACTCTTTCAGGAGCACCACAATGGGTGAGATACCGTTGGTCATGTTAATTTGGACGTCTAGTTTCTGCCACACTAGATGGCAGCACCGAGACTCTATTTGGATGCTAAAGTGCACTAGGAATTTAATTTTGCCGGAAATGCCAAGAGCCAATAAGGCACTCCAGGGATCTTTTTTTATTCATTGTTTCATTCATTGTTGCTAACGAGGGTGAATAGAAAATTGATTAAAAATAAAATCTTGATAACAAATATCAAATGAGCCAAAACGACATTCCTTCCCGATCCCCCTAATGCAACGGACATTGAATGTATGAATATGAAATGACATGCGCTGATTTGCTTGTGATAATGCCAATTTCAAAATTATTCAAATAAAATGCAGGATTCCCTCTGGATTTTATTAGATTACATACATTAAACACAAATCTCAACTTTTTTGCAGCCGATTTTCACTTTATGTTACTGTCAATCTATAAAATCTGGTATTTTGTAAAATGCTCAATCATTGTATAGAATATCTGGTCATGCTGTAGAATAAGAAGTGTTCTTTTGGAAAAGTATTGTATGTGAGAATTATCATATAGATAGAATGTCGTTTCGCATAGTTTTAAGTCCTGTCTGCAGTCTCTATAATCTTGGAAGGGTCATGGATGGTGCCCATCTCCACCATTTCCGAGCTTCAAACGAACGTTCTCTTTTGGACCGCTACGCCAGAATCCTTTTGGATTCATAGACTATCTCTGCAGTTGCTTCTCTTGTTTTCTGTTTTTTTTTTTCTCTCTACATTTGTTCTCTATAGGGTTCTTTGTATTCATTGTTATAGTTATATTTTAATCTTGCCTTTAGAAATATAAACTTTATATAGTATACGAAATAGATAAAGAGAACCTACAGGTTATTCATTAGTCATTCTATAGAAGCAACTAGAACCTACAGGTTATTCATTAGTCATTTAATAGAATGCCTGACATTAATTTAAGTAATTAATATTTATATTATGCTTTGATAGTTTGTTGTTAGTCACTCCAGTGAATGCCTTGAAATTCTAAAGAAATGCCTATAAAAATTTAGATTAACACTTTGTCGCCATTCTATGAAATGCCTATAAAATGCAAATTTTCACATTGTTGCTGCCAATTTTCACTTTATATTACAGTCAATCTATGAATCCAAGATAGAAATCGAACCAAGAAAGTGCGTAAAATATTATTTTTTCATATTTTACCGATGGTTTTTTAAGTATTCCACAGAACGTTGGATTTTATACATTGACCACAAAATTTGCGTAACTTTAGGAAGTTGAACGATTTTTGTTTCGCAAAATTGAACCGATTACTTCTTTTTTCCTTTTATCAAAAATATTGCTTTAGGTAACCGCAAGCTATGAGCCCATGAACTATTTCTACCTATCCGAATTGCACGTAACAATATAAATGGAATGAACTCAGACAATACTACAAAAGGCAACAGGATCAATATAGATCCTCGAAGTGGTGTGGTCCTAGAAAGGGCTCGTAGGTAGCTATTAAGTTATGTAATATAAAATACTTACATAGAAAGAGAGTTTCCTATTACCAAGAATTAAAAACCAACAGACGTCCATTTTCCTATTGTATCATACCTGCCAACTTTCACTCTTTCCGAGAATGAGTTTTTAGAGTGGTTGTAAAACAATAAACGAAAAACAATATGACTCAAAAATATATTTATATTTTGATCCTGTTGAAATTCGTTTGAGCAATGATTATTATGCTTTTATATATTTATTGTAATTATTTATATGTAGTGGTGGTCAAACTCATTTATAATTATCATTACAATTCAAAAAGTTAATTGGAATAACATGAGTATTGCTACCACTTTAAATATGAAAATAAAATCTTCCGGAAAATCCGGAAGAGTTGGCAGGTATGCTGTATACTTACGTCATTAATATTTTATTAATAACTAGCCGCCTAAGGCGGCCAGCTGTCCGCCACGCTGAAGGTTTTCACAAATAAAGTTTTTTAAAACATAGCAGGAAATCTGAAGATTAGTGGACAATTAAAGTGTTCCTGTCCTGCAATTTTGTCTTCATATCCAGTTCTGCTGCAGATGTGTTATAGCTCTTGAGGATGTTTGAAATTATATAGCTACAACGCTTAAAAAAAAAAAAACTAAAATGCTAAATACATGAAAAGAACACGAAAACGAATAAATTTTTTATGGTATCAATTTCTATTTCTATATAATTTTTTATGGTATCAAATTCTATTTCTATATCTGTTACGTCAAGCACTCAGGTATTATAATTTGATCTAGTTGTGCTTGTATAATTTTGATCTAGTTGCGCTTTCTACGTCATTTTGTTAACATCGTTTGGTTTGTTATTTAACATCGTTTGGTTTGTTATTTCTAAGTTAACTTTCAAAAAATTGGCTGGCATCAGCATTTTTATTCTTTAAGTTGTTTATTTTTTCTTTTGGAATTCGTTCCTTTTTAGCGAAATGTTTTTCAACCTAATCGAATTCTTTGCCGACTGTTCTCTGTATATATAAAGAAAATAAAGTAAATATTTTTAAAGTGTTGTGAAAAGAATTTTTAGTTGTACAAAGTACTACAATATCGCTACAAAAATTATCGTCTTCGCTTAAAAAAAAAAAATAGAGCGTGGAAAGAAGAAGAAAAACTTATTATAACAATTATGAACAGCGACAAATATATCAAAGCGAAGCGTTCTATTTACGTATCGAATATGTTGCCACATTTTTAATACAAAAGTTAAACTTTTCTCCACTTTAATAAATGTAAACTAATGCGAACTTTACAATTAAATTATTAATTCCTTCGTATATTATTGGTTTAAGTTGTCGAAAATTAATATTTCAATTGTAAGGTTCGCATTAGCATACATTTATAAGAGTGGGGAAAAGTATATGCATTTTTTAATAGTTTTTTGAATATGGCTCTTTGAAGACGAAAAAGCAGACGAAAAGCATAGACTTACAAAATGACTGATAACTAAATAACTAATCCAAATTTTTGAAAAAGAAAAAAAATACTTCTTCATTATGTCAAAACACAATTATGTGCCAAGTTTCGTGCCCGGGCGAGGCTTCTGGGGCGATATATTGTGATTACAGACACACACACACACAGCCGCTTTTATTATTATGTATAGATGTATAGATATACTAAAATAACCCTTTCAGGGTTTTTTTGTTTTTAGGTAAACACAGATCCTAGGATCACTAGATATCACAAAGATCTTTTCTCCTTTTACCACCTTTTAATGTCATACTTATTTTATAATATCTTTTAAAATGCTTACTATTAAGATCCTCATTCCATTCAACATCATGGGAAATAATGCCATAAAATAGCAGTAAAAAATACGTAAATCTTAAACCTTATTAAGAGTCCATAACATTAACACTAGGTTTACGGGTTGCGTCATTTTGACGCATTTCGAATTTTATAAGGAAAATTACAACATCCGTTTGCATTTTTATTTTATCTCTTGTAATGATTTTTATCCATTGATTGAGGTAAATATATATTGAAGTCTATTTTCTTCAAAAGCGTTGAAATATTGAAATTCTCTTTCTGATATACGTATCTCTACGGATATGCGTCAATTTGACGCAATCGTCATTTAGACTAAGGTTCCTATACTATCACAGCTGACCTATCAAGCAATAGTGGAGCAAAAAAGTTCGCAAGTTAACGTTATTTTAGTATTCGTTATGTTATTACAGAGATGCCAACTGCTGCGAACTCGCCAAACTAATTTAAAAATACGGTAAATAACTATAAAGTAAATTTTGCAAATAGTTGACAATATTTGCTTGCTTTTTAAAAATGTAAAGCATGTCATAAGTAAAGTGGTGAATTATATAAGCCTACGCATTGTTTAGTTTAGAAATAGTGGTGGAATAAAATCTACTAAATCGAACTTATTAAACCAAGAATTACAATTAATAAGCTACCACTTGAAAATGTTTATTCGCTGTGCTTATGTTAGCTCTTTGCTCCAACAATAAATGATAAGTCGGCCTGTCTATTTCAGGGGCTCTAATTTAGACAAGTTTTGAGTAAACATGCAAGCATCACATCAATAATAAATCAAAATGTACCGACAATACTTCGATCCGTTATCCGATATCGTTATCTCAAATGAAACAAGCGATAAGCAACTAATGCCGATAAACAATAATAGAAAGAACAAATGCAGAATGTCAATTGATGTCAGATTTTGAAGGTTTCAGTTGCTTAGTTCGAGTATTGAAAAATAAAATACTAGAATATTTCATAAATATATATCTCACATTTTCATTTTTTTTCTTATAGTATATAATTACATTGCTTTCTAAGTGCAGAGATGCCAACAGCTCCGGACACACCAAAGTAATTTTAAAAAAACAGTAAATAACTTCACAATTGATAAACTACCACTTTAAAATATATATTTGCTGTCCTGAGCAAGTTGGCATCTCTGTAAGTGCTGTTGTATGTATTCGTTCATGCGTCGAATTGACGCTTGTTCGTAGAGATAGGTATATAAGAAACGTCCGTAAACCTAGTGTTAAACTAAGATTTTCATAACGGTAGTGACTAAAGTAAAAAATATTCTGAATTAATCATTCACGTATTATTACGGATACCAATGAAAATATACACTGCATAAAAATTATATATCAGATTTACAAAAAAGTAACGGTTTACATCATTTAAATAATTTATTCCAACTTAATTCAATTAAATCGTTTGAAAGTAGTAGGAAGTTCGAAAAAGCACCAATAAGTCAATTGAGCAAAAAAGAGACTTTATCAAAATAGCAAATACACGGAGAGCTAAATTAACCTGCGTCGAAAGAGTTGAAAGGAGGTTATGCATATCAAACGATATTCTTATTACTTGAGCTGTTCTGAATTCTGCAATTAAATTTTTTATGTTTATTTTCATGTCATCCAAAGAGTGAAGATTATTTGCATCATACATGACATGAGGATGAAGCTTTTCATTTTAATCCCCATGAAAGATAAAAGTCAGATGATTAATAGGGCTAATTTTTCTCCAAACGAGTTTTCTTTCGCCAACGTCACACGAATAAAACTATTTAAAAAGGCATTACAGTTTTCAGAAAGAATTATTTCGTCAAAGAAAAAAAAATTTTTAGTTCTTTCCCTTAAAATTTAATTTCATGATTTTGTGGTAAAAAAATTAAGTCAGATGATCATAAAAGATTTAAAACCAAATAAAAGTTCGAATCTCAGCGGTTGATATATGATATGAATTCCGCCCCGGCTCGCACCGACCCCAAAATATCATCAGCGGTTGACTGATCATGGGTTATAGTCCCCTTGCCGTTGGGATAACCGTGGGTGGTTTCCGTGACTCTCATCTCCGTTTAACGTAAATGTGGGTTAGTTCCATCAAAAAGTCCCCCACGAAGAATAGTTTGTTCCAATGCTTGATCCAAGAATTGTCTTGTCTTCTGAGTTGGGTTCAAAATTGCAAGGTTACGTAGTTGAACACTTAAAGTCATAAACTGAGAAATCTGGTCGGCTGTTCAACACCAGTTATAAAATAATAACAATATACTTTCATTAATAATGTACTTTACATTAGTAGCTTCTCAAAGTTTATGCAATATTTGAATACTTTCTCACATTAAAATTGTATAGAAGCACAATTATGGCTTATTTAATAGAATTTTTTTTCTGTTATTTTGCTGAACACAGAATGAATGAAAGATTGATAAGATTTAGTGGATAAGGGGAACTTTTCTTCGTAACATCCAAAACTTTCCAGTGTCTGTTAAGAGACATATGGTGATAAAGTTGCCTTTACCGTTGCCCAAATGTGGACGGTTTGTATAGATTTAGACATTAGTTTAAGTTAGTTGCTAACAGTATTTTTCCACAATATTCTATTATCTCATCAGACTAAAGCATAATAACATATTTTTTATGCAAATCAGTTCTAGCGCTAATAATTAGTAATAAATTGCGTTCTAATGATCCTGAATATTCTTAATCTCCAGGCATAGCAAATCAATTAGACTTGGAAGGCCCTCTTTTTGTCGGATCACTTGCTCCCTCTGACCAAGGTCCAAACGTCCCCAGTGAAATATGGACTGCCAAACTGAACTATGGTTATGTGGGATGCTTGCGGCAACTGGTCATCAATGGGAAAACGATAGATCTGGCAGCGCAAGCGAGGGAACAAGACTCTGGAAGCCTCAGACCATCTTGTCATACGTCACCATCACAGTGTGATAGTCAACCTTGCCTGAATGGAGGTCTGTGTTCGGAAGGATGGAACAGATATGTATGTGACTGTACTAGAACAGGTTTCACTGGACCAGTCTGTGCTAAAGGTTAGTATGGATAGGTCTAGTATCCTTTAATTGAAGCGGGTGAAAAAGTTCTATTGTACGTTTTCAGAAACCAAATCTAACACTTCGGGATGATTCTTTTGCGAATAGGCTGATAAGTGCTATTTTGGAAGTATTTTGAGTAAGCTATCGCGCAAAATGAACAACCCATCATGTTTTCTTTCATTTTTTAAAGAAATCAAAGCAGACCTAAGGCATTCTCGGATTGTTCTTGGATATGAAAATATACTTATGAATTCGTTATATTTTATGAATTCGAATAAATTAGCTTTAGAGTTTAAAAAATGGCAATAGGAAATAAATATTATTCCTTGCCTTTATTTCTCAACAGGAAGGTGGAGAAATCTTCAAGCGTCCACACTCATTTAAAAAATTTTAGTCATTAGGTTCGAATTTTTCGTGTTTTAATTTACCTCCAAGAGAGAGACTTTCTAAGTTGCTTGTTGTCTACTCTTTCTCGCCAAATGCATTTGGAAGAATTATCCACTCTGAAAACACTCAGACGTTGTCACTTAGTATCTTTATCCGCACGGATGTGCATGATTTCAAGCCATGAAGAAAATGTTTTACAGTTGCATGAAACTAAAATGGTTTAGTCCTTCCCGCGAGGAAATAAGAATTTATACAAAATTCTTTCTCAGAACCTTCTTTTATTACGGTTTTTAATTTTGTATAAACAGATTTTTATACTTTCTATAACAACTTCAATATTTTCAGATGCAAGCACATTGAGCTTCGATGGTAGCCAATATATGAAGATTGATATACCGGAAGGATCCAAGACACAAGCTGAAGATGTTCAGTTAAGGTTTAGAACTCCCAGACCTGGAGGGCTACTGCTTGCAACAACCACGGAAAAGGCTACTACATTTCTTGTCCTGGGATTAGAGAATGGAAAACTAAAAATAATCATCAATCTTGGGAGCAAAAATAAAGTAAGTGTATTGAGTTTTAAAAAGGAAGAGAAAAATGTATGATATAAAAATATCCAACTAAAAGTATATTATACAGGAAAGGCCATTTAGTAGTTTCTTTTAAATCAGTAGTTGTTAAAATCAGATTCATGTGTTAAAATTATCATCATCAAATTTATATGTTTAAATTATCATATTAATATGAACTAAAGCATGAGACATATGAATATGAATTAATGCATGAGACATATGAATTAATGCATGAGACATATGAATATATTACATTCATATGTTTAAATACAAGCACTAACAGCTATTTAACGCTCTAAATAGTGACAAGAACACGGTAATATATCTCCTAAATTTAGAAAAAAGTGCGGAAATTTGAAAAAACAAAATTCAGGAATTAAGAATTATATTGCTCTGGTAACGTAACCTTTCTTATCGCTTTTAACAGTTCTTGTTCAAAAACTATTATTCAAAGTTAATTTATTCATTTTCAGCTCATACTTACACGAAAAACAAAGTCAGAACTAGATTAGATACTGCTCCAGACCGGTTAATTTAGCTGTTTGGCATCGAACGTAAAGAATATTATTGATAATACAATGGAAAATTTTTATTCTTCACTTTCAATAATTCGTTCTTTTCTGTTTTTCGTGAAAATTTTTGCGTAATTTCGCATATTTTACAGGGTCTTCCATGATCTTAAAACAAACCTTAAATATGCATATATGGCGAAGTCTTATTACTTCGAACTCAAAGAAAAAAAAGAATGAACCAAAATTCGAATTAAAAGCATGCATTGATTATAAAGTGACTACAAGAACTTTAAAACTTGAAATGAATTTAATGAAAATTTAAAAATATATTAACTTAAAATCACCTAATTTGAATGTTGATTTACAAGTTAATAAATTTGTTCATAAACACCCAGCATGTATTATGAACTGTTTTCTCAGGCGACATTTGGAATCAAACACCCAGCATGTATTATGAACTGTTTTCTCAGGCGACATTTGGAATCAGTTAAACAAAATCCATAACCATTTCCTTTACTTGACTTAATTTTGGATATTTATAAAATTTTAAATTGAAATTAATTTACTGAAAAAAGGGAATTAATAAGTTTGAAAGACTAGTGAAGTTTTCTGATTTCCGATGGATTTAATTAAATTAAATCAATGATAAATATTTAATGTGGAAGGAGAAATTTCAGAAAAACATATTTTAAATTATTCCATCACTTTTTAATGAAAACGTAGTTAATAAATCACGGATAAAAATAAAAAGATGGTTAAATTTATATAAGATACTCAAAACATTTATACTGACTGAAATTTTATATTATTACTTGTTTTACATAAAACTAAATTAATTATATAGTAATTAAAAAGCATATTTTTTTTTAAGTATTAAACGCAATTTCACACATACAACAGCAAACATATAGTAAAATAGAGTTCTTAAGTTAGTTGCTATTTTGTAAATAATGTGCTCATTTTAACGTGAGAACATAGAAAATTAGAGCAAAATTAAGTATTCTGAACAGTTTTGTAAAAAATTTACATGGCAAAGCGAGGTGAACGATATTTGTCTTCATTATAAGAGTTTAGTATTATAGGAAAAAATTTAAGCTATCAATGACAAAGTTTAGTAAAACAAATATCAGGTACATTTTCTTTTATTTTGAGGTACACCCGCGAAATTTCATATTATCAATGTTGCTCTAATAAACAAGATACAGCATTCTACACTATTGATTTGCAATTCAATTAGCAAAACTACTTTAACCTATGAATAAGAAAGTAGATTTGATGCAGAATAATTATCAGGGTCCTCTCTAAGCGTTTTTAGAAGGACATCTCACCCTGATGCCCTTTAATCCCTATAAATGCGCCTTCCTTGTCCTTTTTGTGAAAAAAAGCCGCCATTCCTTAATAAACATGACCTTTTTATTTTATTTCTTCAGGAAAATATTTTTTTATGAAGGCTGTTTTAATGAAAAAGTCCACTTCCGATTTATAACTTTTTTATTTTATTTTTTCAGGAAAAGATTTTTTTTTCATGAAGGCTGTTTTAATGAAAAAGTCCACTTCCGATTTATAACCTTTTTATTTTATTTTTTCAGGAAAATATTTTTTTCTATGAAGGCTGTTTTAATGAAAAAGTCCACTTCCGATTTATAACCTTTTAATCTTATTTTTTCAGGAAAAGATTTTTTTTTCATGAAGAGTTAATGAAAAGTCCACTTCCGATTTATTTAGTTATTGATAATTATTTAACTTTAATTTTTAATTTCATTCCTTTATTTTAGCTATATTTTTCTTATGTTGTCTAGTTATATAGTTCTAGTTCTCTAGTTATATTCACGTAAATTTTTTTTCTTTCAATAATTTGGATAAAATTTTTCAAGGATTACTATTAGATCAGATCGTTAACCAGAGTTGAGATTTCTTTAGAGAAAAAGTACATTTTTTCCTCAAGATACTGAAAAGATCGGAAAGTATTTAAAGTCTAAAAATGACCAGTGCAATTGTTTAGCAGCAAGTATTAGCTTAAATTTAAACACATGAAATTTAAAATATTACAAAAATGTATACTTTTTCGCTTATTTAATTTACTCATTTAAAAGAAAATTTATATACTGATTGTCTTTCAGCTTGTCTTTGTTTTTGATAATGAGGAAGAATTACTTTGTGAAGTATACACATTAAATAGTATATAAGAGAGTAATTTAAAAATAGAGAGTAAAATACAGTTATTATATTATATTACACATTATGATAAATTTTAATGGTGGTAAGTGAGTGTCCTTTCGAAACTGTAATTTCCCTTCTGTGAGAAACCACCCGACCCTTTTTTATTCCTTGAGAGAACTCTGTATTTATTAGATACTTTTTTCATTATTTCTTAATTAATTTAGGTCAAACTCTGTGAAAAATATTATATTTAGCATTTTAATAATTTATGATTATGAAATACAGCATAAAAAAAACAGGTGTTCTTTTCCGCGTTAAAGGTAAAATCTTCCTAACACGGCTCACTTCCTAACAACAATTTTTCAAATTTACACTTATTTACATCCAAAAAAAGCAGTTGTTCATCATTGATTTTTTTTATTATTGATACATTTTTAAATATGAATGAAAAAAATTTCAAGCTACTTTTTTGGGGGGATTTTCTATTTTAGTACAAATATAATTCCGATAATCTAAACGGTTTTTTTAGTAACAATTAGACTCTTTTTATAATTAAAAACACCAAAATATATTTTTGCTCGTAATTAGAACATGAACAAATATATACATAAAAAGGTAGTGACGCCGGTGCTTTAAAGGTTTAATAGTGTATAAAATAATTTTAATACATTTTATTATTTAAAGAAATATTTATAATTCCCCAACCAATCACAAAAGGACACAAATAAACCAAATTAGAGCTTTATTTTCAATGATATAAATAGAGTAATGAAATATACGCGAATAGAGAAAGAATACAGATGATATCATTAAATAATGAATATGCATATACTATTTATATATCTTTTTTACAAACATTTAGTGCAATGTTTTTTCTACTCAAGATGTAGTATTATAATATGGATACAGTCCGTTTCGAAGATCCGGCACCAGAACGTAGTTGGATGATTTATTCAGTTTTCCTTCGCTGCTTTTCACTTCCTTGGCTCTCGACATTAAAATTTTATCCAGAGTCACGTCCTCGTCCACTCTCTTCTTTCGCTTCTTTGGCGATTTCGTCTCTTCAACAAAATCTCGCGACTTCTTTTCCTTGCGTAATAACTTTAGCTTTTTTCTTTCCTCTTTGGTGATGCGTTCGTGACTTGGCATAGAAGGAGGAGGAGGCACGGATTCAGCCAAACCTGCTAAAGGATCCGATTGAGCATCAGCACAAGAGACAGGGTTCGCTTCCACATTAGCGAACTCTTTGTTGGAATGCTTGTCTGATTTGGAACGTTTCCGTTCCTTGTGTTGTTGCTTGTGCTTCTTTTTTTCGCGATGCTTCTTATCGTGATCGTGGGTGCGTTCGGAGCTCGTGGGTTTCAGCTTCAACTTGCCGTAGTTTATGTAGAAACCCATGTTCTCCGGTCCGCGATTGGGCGGGTATGTGTCCCGAAATACTTCGGAGTTATCGATGTAGCTTTCTTCGACGTAATCTTTGAAACGGTCGTGTGCGTCTTCCATCTCCAGAAACTCCTCGTTGGTGTAGCCTTGCTTAAGAGCTACCAGCTTACGATAGTTGACACTAGAGTAGAGGTTGGAATCAGACGACGAAAGTGGAATATCCAGTCTAATATTTTCCAAGTGATCCTTTTGTCTGAAAGAAATATGCTGCATGTAAGAATATTTAATAAGCAAGGGTTAAATTTCTGTTAATAAAGTAACTAAATTTTTTTTTAACTAACATACAAGAAACTACAGCCCCGGGCCAAATTATCAGACGCACTATAAGATTCTATGTGAAATCTAATTATCAGGTGATACCATGCAGCTTTATTGCTTTTACACGACTGAAACCGGTTTGTACTTGTGTATAAATTTTTGTACTTGTGTACCGGTTTGTACTTGTGTTCGTGTATCAATTGGTTAAATTAGACAATATATAATATAAATTTGATGATTGGTTTAATTAGACGATACAGACATAGAATATTTATTACATCAGGTATTATATTAGTATATTAAACTAAACTCAGTGGCGCAACAACCCATAGAGGGCCAAGGCCTACATTGTGCCCATCTCAGTTTTCTTGAACTTGGGCTCTGGGGTGCATGAGCAGATGTTCCGGTCAGGTGGTCAGCCGAAAGCGGAATCCCCAGTGTTTAGTTCCCAAGCATGCTTGGTACTCATTTATCGACCCACTGAGGGGATGAAAGGCTGAGTCAACCTTGCCCGACCCGAGGAACGAACCCAGGACCTGTGGCACGGGAGCGCAAAGAGCTATCACTCAGTTACCGGTCGTTTAGTATATTATAATAACTAGGCCAAATTATTAGACGCACTGTAGTTTCTTAATAATTATATGCACGAGTTTATATGCAATATTTTTATATTTAAACATATATGTAATAGGTTTTTATTCAGGAGATTTTTTATATGCTTCCTATTTGTATTTATTTTTAACATATTGCATTACAATGTTAACCAGTTGATGCACGAACGTAAACAAGTGCAACCCGGTTTCAGTCTCGTAAAAACAATAAAGCTGTATACAATCACTTGATGATTAAGATTGTACATAGAATCTAATACTGCGTCTAATAATTTGGCCAGAGAATGTAGGAAATACTTAGGTCTTATTCGAAATGTCGGTTTTGATCTTGTTTAAAGCAGGGTTTGCGTTAAATAACAGGTTGTATGAACGATCTCACTGAAAGCCAACTATAATAAAGAGTCAAAGTTTATCTCTTTTTGTAGTGCACTTGATACCAAAAATCTAAACATCCCACTCCTGATACCAAAGTGCTAAACATCCCACTCCTGATACCAAAGTGCTAAACATCCCACTCCTGATACCTAAGTGCTAAACATCCCACTCCTTATACCAAAGTGCTGGGGTGCTGGAAATCGAAAGTTAGACTCCATTTACAAGTCGAAGATTGACCATTAACCTGTACAAGTTACCTGGATGGCAATTCAATGCGTTAATCTTGAAGCCGGGAGTGACGGAAAACTAAAATGAGAGTAAAAACAAAGGGTGGCCAGAATTCTAACACTACCGCTCTTCTGGACAACTGTTCTGGACTGTCCACCCTGTTGATTCTTGGCGAAATAAAAATACCCAATATTAATTTCTTTTTAAAAGTGAACCGTAATTTTGTTTAATAGGGAAATATTTGAATTCATTACAAAAATAATTTAGCACCTGTTACTTATATAATTAGAATTATTAGAACATTCTAATTATATACATTCGTGAAAACAAATTTTTACGAATGTAGTCACCTCCAAAGATATAAATTCTAAAAATAATAACTAAACCAAGTCTACACAAGGGGAGAGGAAGTGAGTTTGGCGGATTTCGCTTCATTCGGCACTTTGGATTGTTCCATGTCAGCAATTTAATAACCTCTAACGGACCCAAATTTCTTCTAAACAGACCCTTGGTTAAAGTGAGTCTTAAGCAATTAACTTTAAAAAAGGGATTCCTTAAGTGCGTGTTGCGGCAAACTTGGGGTAGCGCATCGAGACATAAGGGTACCTAGAGGAGCCCATTATCACTAGTTTAATATGCATCTCTACAGCTAAAATGCACTCTCACCCCTATGATTAGGCAACGAACCCACGACACTCTGGAGATGTTCTGTTGGCTGATGTATGAACAATTCAAATATACTCCGCAGATTTGCATAATTCTGCGAAGGATTCGCAAACTTATAAACCTCTTGATAACGGACACAATGGATTCAACAACACTAGCGAACGTAAATATCTTCAAGTAAAAAAATATTACTCCTTAATAAAAAATTGCAATTCTTTTTTAACATATTACAGACTCATTTATTTATATTTTTAAAAAATTAAATAAACTAGCCATTTTCGGATCCCTACATCCCAGTGCCGTAGCGAGCTTAACTCGCGCCCGGGGCACAATACCTTTTTAGCGCCCCCCCCCCCCTCACTCGAAAACCATCTAATATTATAAGTAAAATATACTCGCAAAGTAATAAATAAATTAAGTAAAATAAATAAAGTCATAGGCTCAAGCTAGGCATTAAATTTGAGACAAAAAATGTAGTTGAGAAAAGAAGACTAGATTTTGAAATGTATATGATCATCTAGAATTAGTTCAAAAGATACCNTTAAGTAATAATTTAAGTATAATTTATGTATGGTGTTTAGTTGTATAAAATAATCAAATAACAAAAAAAAATTTCCCGAATTTAATTACTCCACGAGTAAATACACTAGTCCGCAAAACAAATAAATAAATTGTTTCCGAATTGCACAGAATTGCAAGAACTAAAGGAGCGTATACAAATTATTGCAAGAACACGCTAATTCTAACATAATTTTTTTTTAAATAATTTTTTAATGTCGTATTAATGTTTATTGTTTCATTTTCTTCATTGTTAATTCTCCAAAATTGCTCAACCAATACCTTTCTAAAATTAGATTTCGTCAAAAAAATGCAACCTATTTAAATAAATAGGTTAAATTATGAAATTAATAATTTATGTAATAATTAAGTAATAATTTAAGTATAATTTATGTATGGTGTTTAGTTGTATAAAATAATCAAATAACAAAAAAAAATTTCCCGAATTTAATTACTCCACGAGTAAATACACTAGTCCGCAAAACAAATAAATAAATTGTTTCCGAATTGCACAGAATTGCAAGAACTAAAGGAGCGTATACAAATTATTGCAAGAACACGCTAATTCTAACATAATTTTTTTTTAAATAATTTTTTAATGTCGTATTAATGTTTATTGTTTCATTTTCTTCATTGTTAATTCTCCAAAATTGCTCAACCAATACCTTTCTAAAATTAGATTTCGTCAAAAAAATGCAACCTATTTAAATAAATAGGTTAAATTATGAAATTAATAATTTATGTAATAATTAAGTAATAATTTAAGTATAATTTATGTATGGTGTTTAGTTGTATAAAATAATCAAATAACAAAAAAAAATTTCCCGAATTTAATTACTCCACGAGTAAATACACTAGTCCGCAAAACAAATAAATAAATTGTTTCCGAATTGCACAGAATTGCAAGAACTAAAGGAGCGTATACAAATTATTGCAAGAACACGCTAATTCTAACATAATTTTTTTTTAAATAATTTTTTAATGTCGTATTAATGTTTATTGTTTCATTTTCTTCATTGTTAATTCTCCAAAATTGCTCAACCAATACCTTTCTAAAATTAGATTTCGTCAAAAAAATGCAACCTATTTAAATAAATAGGTTAAATTATGAAATTAATAATTTATGTAATAATTAAGTAATAATTTAAGTATAATTTATGTATGGTGTTTAGTTGTATAAAATAATCAAATAACAAAAAAAAATTTCCCGAATTTAATTACTCCACGAGTAAATACACTAGTCCGCAAAACAAATAAATAAATTGTTTCCGAATTGCACAGAATTGCAAGAACTAAAGGAGCGTATACAAATTATTGCAAGAACACGCTAATTCTAACATAATTTTTTTTTAAATAATTTTTTAATGTCGTATTAATGTTTATTGTTTCATTTTCTTCATTGTTAATTCTCCAAAATTGCTCAACCAATACCTTTCTAAAATTAGATTTCGTCAAAAAAATGCAACCTATTTAAATAAATAGGTTAAATTATGAAATTAATAATTTATGTAATAATTAAGTAATAATTTAAGTATAATTTATGTATGGTGTTTAGTTGTATAAAATAATCAAATAACAAAAAAAAATTTCCCGAATTTAATTACTCCACGAGTAAATACACTAGTCCGCAAAACAAATAAATAAATTGTTTCCGAATTGCACAGAATTGCAAGAACTAAAGGAGCGTATACAAATTATTGCAAGAACACGCTAATTCTAACATAATTTTTTTTTAAATAATTTTTTAATGTCGTATTAATGTTTATTGTTTCATTTTCTTCATTGTTAATTCTCCAAAATTGCTCAACCAATACCTTTCTAAAATTAGATTTCGTCAAAAAAATGCAACCTATTTAAATAAATAGGTTAAATTATGAAATTAATAATTTATGTAATAATTAAGTAATAATTTAAGTATAATTTATGTATGGTGTTTAGTTGTATAAAATAATCAAATAACAAAAAAAAATTTCCCGAATTTAATTACTCCACGAGTAAATACACTAGTCCGCAAAACAAATAAATAAATTGTTTCCGAATTGCACAGAATTGCAAGAACTAAAGGAGCGTATACAAATTATTGCAAGAACACGCTAATTCTAACATAATTTTTTTTTAAATAATTTTTTAATGTCGTATTAATGTTTATTGTTTCATTTTCTTCATTGTTAATTCTCCAAAATTGCTCAACCAATACCTTTCTAAAATTAGATTTCGTCAAAAAAATGCAACCTATTTAAATAAATAGGTTAAATTATGAAATTAATAATTTATGTAATAATTAAGTAATAATTTAAGTATAATTTATGTATGGTGTTTAGTTGTATAAAATAATCAAATAACAAAAAAAAATTTCCCGAATTTAATTACTCCACGAGTAAATACACTAGTCCGCAAAACAAATAAATAAATTGTTTCCGAATTGCACAGAATTGCAAGAACTAAAGGAGCGTATACAAATTATTGCAAGAACACGCTAATTCTAACATAATTTTTTTTTAAATAATTTTTTAATGTCGTATTAATGTTTATTGTTTCATTTTCTTCATTGTTAATTCTCCAAAATTGCTCAACCAATACCTTTCTAAAATTAGATTTCGTCAAAAAAATGCAACCTATTTAAATAAATAGGTTAAATTATGAAATTAATAATTTATGTAATAATTAAGTAATAATTTAAGTATAATTTATGTATGGTGTTTAGTTGTATAAAATAATCAAATAACAAAAAAAAATTTCCCGAATTTAATTACTCCACGAGTAAATACACTAGTCCGCAAAACAAATAAATAAATTGTTTCCGAATTGCACAGAATTGCAAGAACTAAAGGAGCGTATACAAATTATTGCAAGAACACGCTAATTCTAACATAATTTTTTTTTAAATAATTTTTTAATGTCGTATTAATGTTTATTGTTTCATTTTCTTCATTGTTAATTCTCCAAAATTGCTCAACCAATACCTTTCTAAAATTAGATTTCGTCAAAAAAATGCAACCTATTTAAATAAATAGGTTAAATTATGAAATTAATAATTTATGTAATAATTAAGTAATAATTTAAGTATAATTTATGTATGGTGTTTAGTTGTATAAAATAATCAAATAACAAAAAAAAATTTCCCGAATTTAATTACTCCACGAGTAAATACACTAGTCCGCAAAACAAATAAATAAATTGTTTCCGAATTGCACAGAATTGCAAGAACTAAAGGAGCGTATACAAATTATTGCAAGAACACGCTAATTCTAACATAATTTTTTTTTAAATAATTTTTTAATGTCGTATTAATGTTTATTGTTTCAACTTCTTCATTGTTAATTCTCCAAAATTGCTCAACCAATACCTTTCTAAAATTAGATTTCGTCAAAATAATGCAACCTATTTAAATAAATAGGTTAAATTATGAAATTAATAATTTATATAATAATTAAGCAATAATTTATGTATAATTTATGTACGGTGTTTAATTTGTATAAAATAACCAAATTACAAAAAAAAATTTCCCGAATTTAATTACCCCACAAGTAAATAAACACACTAGTCCGTAAAACAAATGAATAAATTGTTTCCGTATTGCACAGAATTGCAAGAACTAAAAGAGCGTATACAAATTGATACAAATCATTGGAAGAACACGCTAATTCTAACATAATTTTTTTAAAAATAATTTTTAAATGTCGTATTAATAATATTTATTATTTCAACTTCTTTATTGTTAATTCTCCAAAATTACTCAACCAATACCTTTCCAAAATTAGATTTCGTCAAAAAAAATGCAACCTATTTAAATAAATAGGTTAAATTATGAAATTAATAAATAGCTCTATTAGATTTAATAAAATAAAATATGATCACTGAATTGCGAATGGTATCATTACTCTAACCTCCTTCCCATTACAACTGTAACAAACACCTAGAGCTATTTTTTCCCCCTTGACCTAGAGGAGAAATCTGGCATCCTGTGGAAGAAAAAAAAAGGGGGGGAGGGTACTTCAGGGAGAATAATTTAATGGATTATTGAACTATAGAGCAAGGCTAAAAGGGAAGGAAATTCCCACAGACGATACTGACAGGTGGTGGATTCGTTTTCATTTAATTCCCCTAGATATCTCATGTTTCATAAGCAAATTCGAAAAATTTGAAATCAAGATGTATGATTAGATAAATAAAACGAAGTAATTAATAAATCAACGAGTAAAATTATACAGAAAATATTCTTAGCATTTAATCTGCCATTACATAAATATAACAAAATGATTAAAATAAATTTATAAAATGTATTGCATAATGTTATCAACATATAATTTTAGAAGAATTCTCATATTTCGTTAACTAGCGCGCTGAGTAGGAAATATAGAATTCTAGTTTGCATAAATATAATGAAGTAATTAAATCAATTTGTCTAATAATACAGAAAATTTCGTAATATTTATTTTCTTATAACAAATTATTTAAATCTATTTGTCAAATAATACAAAAAAAAAATTCGTAACATTTAATTAACCACCACATATAACAAATTATTTAAATCAATTTGTCAATACAAAGAATTGCGTAACATTTAATTTCCCATCACATATAACAAATTATTTAAATCAATTTGTCAATACGAAAAGTTTTCGAAACATTTAATTTCCCATTACATATAACAAATTATTTAAATCTATTTGTAAAATAAAACACAAAATATTATTAAATACTATTTATTCTCAAATTTTATAAACAATCACGTAAAATATTAAATCACTGGGCCAAATAATATACCTTTTATATATATATATATATA